>NC_071353.1:168143704-168453702 GCF_943734655.1 Sabethes cyaneus
CCCGTTTTCCCATTTTCCAGCTGCCGTATTTTCTTCTTTCTTCCTAAAATTAAATTCGTTTCGTATTCTACTAAGACGCTCCAAAAACTTCAGTTCTTTTTTCCTGTTTTTCACTTGTTCCGTTCCATTTTTTTTCGATTTCGGCCCAGTTTCATAATTTTTCTTCTTTTCTTCATTTTCTTTATCGTTTTTTCTTCATTTTTCTTTGCTGTCTAAGTTCGTCGTTGTTTCCTTTTCCCTTCTTATTCGTTTTACGTTCTGTTTTTCCTCTCATTTTCATTTTTTTCTTGCCAGTCTTCTTCTTTGCCACTTTGTTTTTCGTTTCCTGTCTCGTTTTCTGATCGTTTTTTGTTATTTTGTTTTCCGTTTTCCATCCTTCCCTTTCTTTCCTTCTCGTTTTTCATCTTCGTCTGTATCGTTTTCCCTCTTTCGCATGCCTCTTTTCCTTCTTTTCTGTCACGTTTATTCTGTTTTTGGTGTCCTTTTTGCCATTTGCTTTTCTTTTTTTATCTTTCATTTTTTGTCTTTTCCTCGCCGGTATTACTTTTCCTTTTTTCCTGTTTTCCCCTTCTTCTATCGCATTTTCCAGTTTCGTGTCTCACCTTTTTTTATATCTTGCTCGACCTCTTTTGCTCGTTCTTTCGATTTTTCACTGGCACCCTACTTCTTTTCTTTTGTTATCTTGCTATGTTACTTTTCCTTACTCTTTCCCCACTTGTTTTCCGTTTTCTCACCTTTTCTTTGGTGTTTCTTTTTTTCTACTCGATTCTGCTATCTTTTTCCTGGTCTATTTTATGTTAAGTTTTACGACTCCTTTTCTATTTTTCCGTTTTCAACTGTTTGGCTCTTCCTTTTATTATGTCCTTGCTTTGTCCTGGGGTGGACCCTTCTGTTTTTCATTCCCTTTTATCCTGTTTCAGTTTTTTCTTTCGTATTCTCCTTTTTGTGTTCTCGTTTCTTCTTCTTTCAAATTTTCATTTATGTTTTCTTCGTTTTTTTCTCTCTCATATTTCTGGTTTTCTCTTCCGTTTTCGTTATTTGTTCTGTTATTGTCTCGTCCTTTATTTTGGCTCGTTTCCCTTTTTTTGTCTGTTCCTTCCATCATGTCGTAACTTTTAATTCTATTTTCTTTTTTTTTTCATTTTCATTTTTCTTGTTCTTTTCTACTCCTTTTCTTCGTTTCCTGTCCTATTTTTCCTTTTTCCAGTCCAGTTTTCCTCTAGTTTTCGTCTTGTTTTTTATTTTCTTTCCCGTTTGCCGTCTTTCCTCTTTCCGTTTTTTGTTTCTGTTTTTTTTATCACCTCGTTTTTCATCTTTGTCTGTGCCGTTTTCCCTCTTTTCGATGGTTGATTTTTCCTTCTTTTCCAATAAGGTTTTTTTGTTTCTGGTTCCCTGTTTCCCTTGTTTCTCCTGTTGTCCTTTTCCATCTCTCATTTTTAGTCCTTTTCTCACCCGTTTTACCCTTTCTCTTGGTACATTTTTTCTGTCCCATTTTTTCATTTCGTGTCCTATCTTTCTCTTTTTAAATTTTGTTTTTTCCTACCCGTTGCTGCATTCCTTTCTTCTCTTTCTCTGTTCCGTTCTTTGTTTTCCTATCCCATTTTTCTCCTCTTGATTTTCCTCTTTTCTCTTTTCTGCTCCGTTTTTCGTATTTTTTCTTTCCAGTCCTGTCTTTTTTCTGTCTCATCTTTAAAATCCGAAAAGAAAAAAAAACGGAAAAGCAGAAAAACAGACAATAGTAAAAAAATTATCCTGGACCTGGACCTGCATCTGGACTTGAACCTGAACCTGACCGGGAATTTTGGAACCTCAATTTTGAGGTTTCAATTTTGCGACCTTAATTTTGGGACCTGAATTTTGGGACTTAAATTTTGGGATCTGCATTGTGTGACTTGAATTTTTGGACCTGAATTCCGGGACCTTTTTTTGTCGGCAGGTTTGACCACCTTACCTGTGACCTTGACGGACCTTAATCATGAGAACCTTAATTTTGGAACCACAATTTTGTGAGCCTAATTTTGGTATCTGTATTTTCTGACTTCAATTTGGTGACAACGATTTTGGGACCTGAACTTCGGATTCTCAGCTTTGGGATCTCAATTTTGGCATCTCAATTTTGAGACCTCAATTTTGGGACTTCCATTTTGGTCCTTCAATTTCGGTACCCTAATCACTTTGCCACGGGCCTCACTTTTGGAACCTGAGTTTTGCGACCTCAATGTTGGAATCAATTGTGGGACTTGAATTTTGTGTCCTCAATTTGGGGACTTCATTTTTGGGACCTCAATTTTATAACCTCAAATTTGAGACCGTGATTTGGGACCTCTTTTTTACGACCACAATTTCGGGACCCCAATCATACGACCGGAATTGGGGCTTGGGCAGGGATTGGAAAGTTGGGAAGATTGAGACTTGAATTTTGGAACCTGAATTTTGTGAATGTAATTTTGAGACCTCAATTTTGGGACCTGAATTTATCCTATTTTGTGTCTTCTTTTTCTCGTCGTTTTTTTTCTGCCCGCTGTTCCATTCCTCTTACTCATGTCTCTTTGGGACCTGAATTTATACACTCAAATTTTGGGAATTGTGTGACTTGAATTTTGGGACCTAAACTTTGGGATCTCAATTTTGAAACTTCAATTTTGGGACTTCAATTTTGACCTTCCAATTCCATGACCATAATTTCGGGACCCTGATTTAAGGTTCACGATTTTGGGGCCTCACTTTTGGGACCTGAGTTTTGCGACCTCAATGTTGGGATCAATTGTGCGACTTGAATTTTGTACCCTCAATTTTGGGATCTCATTTTTGGGACCTCAATTTGGCAAGCTCAATTTTTGGAACTTAAATTTTTGATTCAAATATTGCGACCTAAGTATTGGGACCTCAAGTTGGGATGTCAATTTTGGGAATTGAATTTCGGAACCTAAATTTTGGGATTTGAATTTTTGAACCTCTATTTTAGGACCTCTGTTTTGTGACCTCAATCAGAGGACCGGAATTTTGTGACCTCAATTTTGGGAACTGAATTCTGAGATCTAAATTTTGGGACCTAAATTTCGGGACGTCAATTTTTGGACCAAAACTTCGAGACCTCAATCTTTTACGTTTACTTCTCTTTTTGTGCTGTAGTCTCAATCTTTGCCCCTCAATTTTGGAACTCCACTTTTGTGACCTCAATTTTGCTCTCTCAATTTTTGGATCTCATATTTGGGACATCAACTCTGGGACCTTTATTTTGGTTTCTAAACTTTGGTATCTATATTTTGAGGACTAAATTTTGGGACCTGAATTTTGGACTTCAATTTTGGGACCTCTATTTTGTGATTTCAATTTTGGAATTTCAACTGAGGGATCTCAGTTTTGAGACCTCAATTTTGGATCTTCAATTTTTGGACCTTAATTTTTGGACCTCAATTTTGAGACCTCTTCTTTGTGACTTTAATTCTGGGGCCTCCATTTTGCGGCCTCAGGTTTCGGACCTCCTTCTTTGGGTCTTCAATTTTGGGACCTGAATTTTGGAACCTACATTTGGGGATCACAATTTTGAAATTTCAATTATGGGACCTCATTTTTGGATCTTTAATTTGGGACCTCTATTTAGGGACTTAAATTCCGAGACCTAAATTTTGGGACTTAAATTTTGTGCCCTCAATTTTAGGACCTTATTTTTGAGACCTTATTTTTGAGACTTCAATTTTAGAACCTCTATTTTGGGACCTCTATTTTGTACCTCAATTATGGTATCGGAATTTCGGGACCTGAATTTTGTGGCTTGAAGTTTGGGTCTTGAGTTTTAAAGTTAAATCTTGGGAATTAAATTTAGGGACCTTAATTCTGGAACCTGAATTTTGGGCCTGAATTTTGGAACCTCAATTTTGCATGCCTAAATTTGAGATTGATTTTGGAACCTTAATTTTGAAACCTCAATTTCGGGATCTTAATTGTGGGATCTCAATTTTTGAGGCCTCAATTTGGAGACCTCAAATTTGAGACCTAAATTTTGGAATCTGAACTTTGTGACTTCAATTTTGGAACTCCACTTTTGAGACCTCAATTTTGCTCTCTCAATTGTGGGACTTCAATTTTGCAACCGCAATTTTCGGACCTCACATTTGGGACATCAACTCTGGAACGTTTATTTTGGTTTCTAAATTTTGGTGCCTAAATTTTGAGGACTAAATTTTAAAACCTTAATTTGGGACTTTAGTTTTGAGACCTCCATTTTGGGACTTATATTTTGGGACCTCAATTTTGGAACCTCAATTTTAGAACCTTGATTTTGGGACCTCAAATTTTGAATCCTAAATTTGTGACTTCTATTTTGAGACTGCAATTTTGGGACCTGAATTTTGAGACTTCAATTTTTTGATTACAATTTTGATACCTCAATTTTAATTTTTAGACCTCAATTTTGAGGCCTCTACTTTGAAACTTTAATTCTGAGGTCTCAATTTTGAGACCCCAACGTTGGGTATACAATTTTGAGACTTGAATTTTGGACGTCGGATTCTGTGAGCTCAATTTTGGGACCCATATTTTAGGATCACAATTTTAAAGTCTCAGTTTTGGGACCTCATTTTTGGAACTATAATTTGAGGCCTCTACTTTGAAACTTTAATTCTTGGGCCTCAATTTTGCGGCCTCAGTTTTAGGACCTCAACTTTGGGTCTTCAATTTTGGGGCTTAAATTTCGAGACCTAAATTTGGGGACTCAGACTTTGGAACCTCAATTTTAGGACTTCATTTTTGCGGTCTCAAATTTGGAACCTAAATTTTGGAACATTTTTGAGATCTCATTTTTGAGACCTCAATATTAGACCCTCTATTTTGGGACCTGAATTATAGTATTGGCATTTCGGGACCTGAATTTTGTGGCTCGTAGTTTGGGTCTTGACTTTTATAGGTTGAATTTTGTAACCTGAATTTTAGTACCGGAATTTTGGGCCTGAATTTTGAAACCTCAATTTTGCGTGCTCAAATTTGGGATCAATTTGGAGCCTAAATTTTGAAACCTCAATTTCGGTACCTAAATTCTGGGACCTCAATTTTTGCACCTCAGTTGTGTGGCCTCCGGCTTTGGGTCTTCAATTTTGGAACTTGAATTTTGGGACCTGCATTTTGTGAGCTGAATTTTAGGACCTATATTAGGGGATCTTAATTTTGGGAATCATTTTTGGAACTTTAATTTGGGTCCTCTATTTAGGGAGTTAAATTTCGATATTTCGAGATTTAAATTTTGGGACTTAAACTATGGGACCTCAATTTTAGGACCTCATTTTTGCAATCTCAATTTTGAGACGTCAATTTTCAGACCTGAATTTTGGAACTTCAATTTCGGGACCTTAATTGTGGGCCCTCAATTTTTGTACCTCAGTTGTGCGACCTCAATTTTGAGACCCAAATTTTGGTATCAAAATTTAGAGACCTCAGTATTGGGACCTCCATTTTGCGGCTTCAATTTTGGGATCTCAATTTTAAGACCACAATTCTAGGATCTAAATTTTGGGACTTTGATTTTGGGACCTAAATTTTTAGACCTCAATTTTGAGACCTCGCCTTGAGGATCGGAATTTGCTGACTTGAATTTTAGGACCTAAATTTTGAGACTTAAATTTTGTAACCGCCATTATGGGACTTAAATTTTAGGATCTCAATTTTATGACCTCAATTCTGGGATGTAAATTTTGGGACTGAAATTTTGTGACTATAATTTTGGAACCTTAATTTTGGGACCTTAAATTTGAGACTCCAACTTTAGGACCTCAGTTTTGGGATCAATCTACGACCTTATTTTTGGGACCTCAATTTTGAAACTTTAATTTTCTAACATCGTATTTGACTGAAACTTTGAGACCTCAATATTAGGACCTGAACGACTTGAATTTTGGGAATTTTATATTGAGCATTTAAAATGGTCTATTCTAGGATTTGAAATTGAACATGAAATTCAATATTGAAAGTGGACTTCAAATTAGACTTGAATTTGGACTTAAAGTTAGGAATTCAAATCTATTTATATAATCTTCTATTTATACAAGAGGCTTATGTCTGTATCGAAAACCAGGTCTCTGACAGGACGTCATAAGAGGTTTATCGGTAACTAAAAACAGGTCCCGGACAGGACGTCATACTTTCGTAGCAATGGGTTGTATTCTCAGTCACCTCACTTGTCGGCTGCTGGACTGCTCGATTGCTCAACTGGTTGACTAGTCTGCTCGACTGGACTGGTCGATTAGACTGCACGATTTGATTGCTCGACTGGACTGCTTAACTGAACTGCTCGACTGAACTGTTCGATTCGACTGCTCGACTCATTTGCTCAACCCGATTGCTCGATTGCTAGCCACTCAACCCGACTACTCGACTCAACTGCTTGACTTAACTATTTCATTCGACTGCTCGATTCAACTGGACTACTCAACTGAACTGCTCGACTCAACTGTTTGACTTAACTGGTTGACTGAACCGCTTGACCCGCCTGCTCGACTAGACTGATTGACTCAACTGCTCAGCTAGACTACTCGATTCAACTGCTCGACTTAACTGCTCGATTGAACTACTCGACTGGACTGCTCGACCACTCGATTCAACTGCTCGACTTGACTTCTCGGCTCAACTGCTCGGCTGGCTGGACTGCTTGACTGGACAGCTCGATCTAACTGCTCGACTAAACTACTCGATTCAACTGCTCGAATAAACTGTTCGACTGGACTACTCGACTCAACTGCTCGAATGAACTGCTCGACTCAACTGTTCGACTTTACCGCTTGACCCGACTGCTTGACTAAACCATTCGATTCGACTGCTCGACTCAAGTGCTTGGATAGACTACTCGATTCATCTGCTCGACTGCACTGCTCGACTTGACTGCTCGGCCCAACTGCATGACTCGATTGTTTGATTCGACTGCTCGACTCGCCTGCTCAACTCGATTGCTTGTCTCGATATCATATGGTCGGTGTTCAATCAGACCGGACCAAGTCGCAAGGTTTTAAAAAATGAGTAATGATAGCAAACGATCAAGAATTTTCTAAGCAACATTTTACTCTAATCAAACTACATAAATGTTGCAAACAGCCAGAAGTCTTTATTCAGCTAAATAAAATCCAATACGACCATAAAAACTATTTGTTTCAGTTCTCGGCTATGACTCTTTTATGTACAACATCTTGACATTAGGCGTTTGGAAAATTAGAATTGTATTTAAACTTAAAATTGATCGTAAATTAGGCGTGGAACTAAACTTGAAATTTAATTTATGACTGGACTTGAAACTGGAACTGTTTTTATACATGTAATGAACTTATCGCAAACTGAAATTAATGCTTGCGTACTTCTGGGCTACAGAAATTACTGTTTTACATTGAATTTTACAGAAAAGGTAGGGCACGTGCCTCAGAGTGCCCCAACCTGGGCACGCCAGTGTAGAGAGATTATAATGGTTTTAATCCGATTAAAAACAGACAGCATAAAAAGGGCAAACAACATGCATAATACACCGTGCTTGTGTGTGTGTGAGAGGGAGAGAGGAACATTACACAGCACAGGCCGAGGCGGATAATAACAGAGCCAATTGAAAAACGAAAAAAAAAATTACTCGCTTAAAAAATAATGAAATTTCATGGTTCGCTACTTTCGAGGCGTGTTGTGGTCGGTGAAAACAGAAAAAAAAACCGCTTGACAAACGCTTGACCGTTGGTACATTATTGCCCTTTTTTTCGTTCAATTTTTTAATAAAACACTCCCGGTATCCGGTGCAGATGTGGAAACATTAATATTCCCACCAACTGTTGTTGGTCACCCGACGGCTGACCGCAATGGTTTTCCTTTTTTTTCATTGAAACACTCTTGCATTCTTTCCATTTCCCTGCGCTAATTGCAGTTTTCCGCGAGGTCCACAATAAGCCAATCAACACAAGCTTTCTTTAATGACCGTGCGTCTCCATCGGCACACGGTTTCGAATGCTGCCGCATGGCAGCCTACTTTGGTTTGCTCCCCATCCGACATCCAGAACTCCGGAAAAGCAATTCATATTTTCCA
Source organism: Sabethes cyaneus (assembly GCF_943734655.1). Taxonomy (NCBI): domain Eukaryota; kingdom Metazoa; phylum Arthropoda; class Insecta; order Diptera; family Culicidae; genus Sabethes; species Sabethes cyaneus. Next base: position 168,151,749 of record NC_071353.1, read on the forward strand.
CATCAGCAGCAGCGCTGCTGCGTTCGATCGGTCGTTTCCCCCCCGATTGTTCGGGTGAATAATTCCTGCATCCCCCCCCCAAAAAAAAAGAAAAAACGAGGTTTTCCCGAGACCAAAATCCGTAATCCGTTCCGATTCCGCGATGTTTATACACTGAACACTGTACATAACATAAATAAATATTCCATTTCCATTTCCTCAATGGAATCCATTGTCAACAGGAAGCACGGTCGGACGGCGGAATGCACGGCCCGGACAACGCAGAGAATTTTGCGAAGTTTGATTTTATTGTGTGATTTCCAACGACCGACTGGAACCGCCCCGTCGAAGTTCGCTCGGAATCGGAACTCGAGTCGGAAGTTTTTTTTTCTGTTTGCAGTCATCGGAAAGTTTTTTTTTCCTGGGAAAGTATTTTTATGACGGTTTGGCTTGGCAGCGGAAAAATCTTTCCGTTGAGTAGAAAAAAAAACTGTGCTGAGTCACTAATTTTTTTTTTTTTGAATATTTTTCCAACCAATCGGTAGGGGGAAGGGTGAAATTATGATTGTTGGATTTCCAAACAACTTCCACGCTAGCCCGAAGCCGGAAGCCAATAAAATAAACAAAGTCGAAATCAGACTTTTCAAATTGGTCATCAATTCAAACTTCTCGATGGCGAGAAGCTTCAGGCCGGCGGATGGAGTGGAAAATTGCCATTCTGTTTAAATATTATTTGAAACGGAGAATAGAAAGTAGAACTGAAATTTTTTGTACTCAAAACACTCTCCTGTCATGACATTAGACAGTCATGGTTTCGAGACGATTTACTGCTTTACCCTCTCCGAGTATACAGCATGCAACTGCTCTGGAAAGAAGCATTCCCACTTCGAAAGTCAGCAGCAAAGTCAGACAAAAGTATGAATTATAACCAACCGGAATGCAGGAGCAAAGCAAGCAGCCCCAACAAAACAAACTGTTCTCCATTGCGACAGCGAGGAATGAGTTATGTCCTTCGACTGCCCTGGCACGTTGCTGACGGTTTGGTTGGGCTCCAAACTTCTAATCCTCTCGAGAGGTGGCGACGGCCAGGCCGGGCCGTCGCAAAGGCCAAAACCAACCGATTCATTTATCCGACTATTCATTCTCACAAACGCAAACGCAACAAACTTCTTGATGCTGCTGCTGCTGCATTCATTACGGAATTAGTTGGTTATTCAACAAACTACTGAGAACTGAGTACTGAGAAAAACAAACTTTATCCGCATTTCACTAAATTTCCCGGTGACAGCAGTTAGAGAGCAGTCTTGTTGCCGAAAATCATGGCAAACTTTGTTCGGCACACAAAGTATCATTGCTCGGTGAATAATATTATTGTGAACGGCGGATGTGGTATGTAAATAAGCTTAGACACAGCATCGGAAAGAGGTTGCCTGGGATGCAACAAAGCATGCCACCACGATGATGAGTGGCAGTTTTTCCACCCCGCAAGTTACAAGTCCCACTGCTGCTGAACGGAGCTGGGCTGAGCTGAGCTGATGGAAAATCGAGCAACAAAGTCTTTTGCTTTGTTGTCGGCTTTGGTCCGTCAACCGCTCACACACAACACTAGTAAATTGAAGTAAAAAGCATAAAAGCGCAAGAGAGTAGCGGAGTAGGCGGTGCGGTCGTGAGAGGCGGTAACGCTTCTTGTTGACTCCGACAAAATGGACTAATGATTGCATTATGTTGATTGTTATGATACATAGTCAATGATCGCCGGAGGACTGGAAGGAAATTTTTCCAACTAGAAAAGAAATGGAACAGTCATGCCCCCATCCTAGCGTTGCGCTAGTGAGTGAAGTTGTGAGCTTTTTGATTGGCATTGTTACCCTCTTCCACGCCACGCTTATTTAGTTGTGCAATCTTAGTTAATGATAGGCATTCGACTTGAACTTTTCATCAACTGTATAGCTAATTAGCTGGACACTTGACATTTCCCTATTCAAGCAACTTTTTCGTTTCATTTCACTGTCTTCAGTTTGCTTTCAGCAGAGTCTTTTGTGACCGGACCTGCTGGTGGTTGCCCAGGAAACTGGAAACAATGAGCCTCTACCTAGCCTACTAGTTTTCGCAGAAAATTAAGTTGGCTTTTTAGAGACTGGCCAAAGTCAACAAAATAAATGGCGGTGGAAAAAGTAGTGAATTAATCTAAAATTACGTTCGGCTTTATCGTAATGGTCATTATTTACAGTTTTGGTTTCTCCTTTCTTTTTCAGAGGACTTTTTCAGAGGTGCCTCAATTAAGATGAAAACCGGCAATAAACGCAACCAACTAACAGAGGCAAAACCATACGACGTCCGGTGAGTAGAAAATGAGAAACTATATCTAATTGTGGAAAAGGCTTGCAATTGTTGTTCCTTCTGTTTTCGGTGTCCATAAAATGGCTGTAATAATTAGTTAGGCAAGAACAAAGGCAAAATTGTGAACAATAGAAAAATAGCAGTAGCTAAATTTTTCTTTGTCGGAATGTTGTTTAAAAATAGTCTAGAATTCGCTTGAACACCCTTTAAAGGTCATCTAAGAGTTGTTTGAAGGTGCCTTGGGCCATCTGCAAGTTGTTTGAAAAGCATCAAAATGTGAAAGAAATTTGCAACTTGTTAAAAGTCATCCGTAAGTCAGAAAGTCACCGGACAACATATTGCCAAAAGTCGTCTGAAAGCTGTTTGGCCAGTCGTTTGAGAGCCGTCTGAAAGCCTCTGAAAATTACCTGACAATCATTTGAAAGTCGTCTAAAGGCATTTAGAAAGCTGTTTTAAAGTCATGTGTACGTCTCCTGAAAGTTGTCTTAAAAGTCGTTTGAAAATCTTCTGAACCTCGTGTGAAAATCGTTTGAAAGTTACCTGTAAATTCACCTAAATATCATTTGAAAGCCACCTAAGAGCCGTTTGGAACAGTTCTGAAAGTCATCGGTCTTCTTAGTCATATAATAATCATCTGAAAATAACATTTGAAAATTGTCTGAAAGTCATCTATGCGAGTCACGCATAAAAATCGTCCGAAGGTCGCCTGAAAGCAGTTCCAAAATCATCCAAGTACCGTATGAAAGTCGCCTGAACATCATGCGAACGTCGTCTAAAAGTCTACCAGTAGTTTGTCATCCGGATATCGTCTGAAAGTTATTTCGAAAGCCTTAAAAGTCATCTGAAACTTGTTTAAAAGTTGTCTGAATAGCGTTTGGAGGAGTCTAAATCGTTTAAAAGCCATCTGAAAGTTGGCTAAAAATTATCCGAATATCGCTAAAAGTCGGTTTGAGTTCGGCTGAACGTTGTTTGGAAAGCATTTAAATCTCGTTTGTGAGCCGTCCGAAAACCTTTTGAAAGTTGTCCGAAAAGTATCTCGAAGTCACACGAAAGTCGTTTAAAAGTCGTCTGAAATCTATTTAAATCATCTGAAATCGTGAAGATCGGCGGAAAGCCTTCTGACAGTCGTGTGTGAATATCATCTAAAAGTTGTCTGAGTCTTCTGATCACCACCGCATTGTTTGGAAGATTTTGGAAGTCGTCTTAGAGCTGCCTGAAGGTCTTTATAAAGTCATCTAAAAGTCATAAAAAGCGTACCCGAAAGTCGTCTGAAACTCATCTAAAATTCGTCAGAAAGTTATATGGAAGTCACATGAATGTCATTCAAAAATAGTCTAGAAGTCGCTGGAAAGTTTTTTGAGACGTCTGAAAGTAATCGCTAAAAGTTGTCGTTTGAGAGCCGTTTCAGAGTAGTCTGAAAACATTTTGAAAGTCATCTGAAAGTCACATGGAAGTCGTCAAAAGACCGTCTGTGAGGTGTTTAAATTTAAAGTCAGCGTGTTCGCCGGAAAGTCGTATGAATATCGTATGAATATTATCTAAAAAGTGTTCAAAGCGCTTTTTGGAAGACTGAGCGTCGTGTTAGTTAAAGCCTGAATCTGAAAGTTGTCCGAAAATCGGGAGAAAGTAATCTTAAAAACTTCTGGAAAGTCTTCCTGAAGGCCATGCGAAAGTCGTTTGAAGTTGTATGTGGCCACTGAAAGTCTTCCGAACGTCATCCAAATATTGTCCTAAATTCGTCTGGAGGACGCCGGAAAGCTGTCATCTGATAGGTCATCTGGAAGGTTAAGTGCACGTGAAAGCCCTAAGCCGTGTTCATAGGAATATTGCCAGTGAAAAATCTAGAAGTTTTCAGAAAGTCAACTGAGAGCCATCTGAAGAATATCTGTTAAAAGTAATCTAAAACTTTTTTGAAGATCGCCTAAAAAGTTGTCTAAAAATTATCTCAGCATCGTCGGCTCAGAACATCCGTTCTCGAAAGCCATTTGAAAATCATTTGAAAGTGGCCTGAAAGTCGTTTGCAAAAATCGTCTGTCATCTGAAAGTCATACGCATGAAAGATAGGTAAAGGTCACTCGAAAGGTGTTTAAAGGTGAAAACCCTTTAAAAGCCGTTAAAAGTCGTCGAAAAACCATCTAAAAGCCATCTGAATACCACCCAAAAGTCAACCCGAAGTCGTGTGAAAGCTGTTTGGTAGGCGTTTACCGTATGAAAGCCTTCTGAAAGTTGTACGAAAACAAGTACAAAATCACTTCCTTTAAGAGAGCTTTAAAGCTGTTTGGAAGCCATTTGGAAAGCTATCTGCACGTCATCTGAAGGTCGTCTGGAAGTCGTTTGAAAGTCATCTGAAGGTCGTCGGAAAGTTATATAAAAAGTTATCTAAAAATCGTCAGAAAGTCGCCTAAAAGTTATCTGAATATCGTTTTAAAATTGGTCTGAAAGCCGTATCTGTAAACATTGTCTAGAAGACATCTTGTAAAAGTTGTTTAAAGGTCTTTTAAAAGTCACCTGAAAATCGTTTGAAATTCATCTAAAAGTTATCTAAAAATTGTTCGAAGGTCGACTGAAACTTATTTAAAAGCCGTTTGAAGAGCGTATAATCGCGCAGCTTCGAGGTACGATGCTGGTCTGTCTAACAAGCCAACCGTCGTTTGTTCGAACCGTCGTATGTTCGAAAGTTATCTAAAAGTCGTTCAAAGGTCGCCTGACCGTCACTTGACAGTCATTTGAAAGTCGTCTAAACGTTATTCGAAAATCGTCGGAATCATATTAAAATCATCTGAAAGCCATTCAAAAGTAGTATGAACGCCGCCTGTGAGGCATTAGTAAATTTTATGATAGTCTTCCGAAAGCCGGCTGAAAGCGGCACGAAAGTTATCTAAAAGTTATTTGAAAACTGCCTATCTGAAGCTGATCACCGAATATCATTGTCATCCGTAGGTGAAAGCCATTGCAAACCATTAAAATGTCGTCTGAAATCCGGATAAAATTCGCTTGAAATTGTCTAAAATTTGAAAGTTGTCTGAAAGCCATCTGAGAAGTCATCTAAAATCCATATGAATATCATTAAAAGTTGTTCAGAAGTCGCCTGAAAACCTTTGAAAGTCACCAGAAAAGCAGATACAAGTCGCTGGAATATTCTTTGGAAGTCGTCTAAAGTTCCGCCTAAAAACTGCCTGAAATGCTCTTTAATGTTATCTATGTCATATGAAGATTTTTAAACATTATCCAGAAGATGTCTGAAATCCATTTGTGCTTAAAAGCCATCTGAAAGTAGTTTAAAAGTCGTATAAAAATACTCTGAAAGTCATCTGGAATTTATTTGAAGGTCACCTGAAAGGTATTTAAAGGCTTGTGTGAAATTCAGCGCGTCGCCTGATGGTCATGTGAAAGTTGTCCGAAATTCTTTAAAGACTTGTTAAAAACTAGTCTCGGGTTGTCACCCGAGTCGAATAAAATCACCTGAAAGTCATCTAAACATCATATAAAAGTCGCTCAGTCGTCTGAAAGTGGTTTAAAACATTTTGAAAGTCGTCTAAACATTGTTCGAAAATATTTGACAGTCGTTTTAAAATTCTTTGAAAGTCATTTGACAGTAGTAATGGCTTTCATACTAGGGATTAGTAGATTAGATAATAGTTATACGACAGTCGGCTGATAGCGATCTAAAAGCCATCTGAAAGTTATCTGAAAATTGCGCAAAAGTCACTAAATATTGTAGTCATCTATAATTGACTGTCTCTTGCAAGCTTTTAAAGTCGTCTAAACCCGTATGAAACTCACCTGATACCATCTAAAAGTTGGTCAGAAGTCGTCTAAAAATGGTTTGAAAGTTGTTGGAGTGCCATCAGAAAGTCTTAATAGTGTGAAACTTTTCTTTGAAAGCCGTTTGAAAGTCTTCTAAGTCAGCTGTAATGTTGTTTGAAGGTCGCTATTTAGCAAGTCGTTTAAAAACCTTCCGAAAATCGTATGAAAATTATCGGAATATGGCCGAAAAGCCATTCAGATTTCTCCTGAAAGTCATTTGGAAAACGCATGAAAGCCGTTTGAGAGCCATCTGAAAGTGTAACAAAAGTTACCTAAAAGTAATCTAAAAGTTGTCTGAAAGTCATCTAAACTTCGTCTGGACGTCTTCTGAAACCCGTTCGAGAACTACCTGAAAGTGTTTTGTGTCACAGGAAAAGCGTCTAAAACTTGACTGAAAATCATTTGGAAGTCACCTAAAAGATGTAAAAGTTGAACGAATAGAAGTCATCCTAAAGTCGTCTACGAATTGTCTAAAAGTCCTTTGAAAAGCGACTACATGTAATCTGATGACTCATGAGTCATTTGAAGGTCGCTTAATAGTCATCAGAAAGTCGTTTGATAGCCATCTCAATATCGCCTGAACGCCTTATAAAACCTTTGTATGTCATCTAAAAAACAGCCAAAAGTCGTCGGGAAGCCACCGGAAAGTCACCCGAAAAGTCACCTGAGAAAGTTTTCTGAACGCCGAAAGAAAGTCGTCTGAAAGTGATCTGTAAGGTCATCTTAACATCGCCTAAAAGTCGCCTGAAAGCCGTTTGAGAGTCGTCTGAGGACCGTCTGAAAATTGTACGAAAGCCGTTTGAACGACTTCTAAAAGTCATCTGAGAGTCATATTTTATGAGACACCTGAATGTTGTTTGAAGGACGAGTCATCTGAAACTCGTATGCAAGGCGATCACCTAAAAGTTCTTTAAACTTTGACTAGCAAGCGTCTGATAGCTGTTTGAATATTCTGTAAAAGGCATCTGAAGGTCGTTTGAAGTCGAATCGTCTGGAAGTCATCTGAAAATTGTCTGAAAGTCGCCCGAAAGTTTTTGAAAGTAATTCAAAGACCGTCCGTTGTGAATGTTGTTTAAACTTTTTCCAAAAGTCATTTGTAGGTCAGCTATTTGAAAGCCCTCAGAAAGCCGTTTGAAAGTCAGTTGAAAGTCATTTAAAAGTCGTTCTAAAGTTGCATGCAAGTCATCTTAAAGCCATCTGAAGGTAGTCTCAAATTTGTCTAAAAGCCATGTTAAAGTCACCTGAACATCATCTGAATGTAGTCTAAAAGTCTTCTGAAAGTTGTCTGACTTTTAAGCCATCTGAAGGTCGTCTTAGAGCTGTTTGAAATCTAAACGCTGTATGAAACTCAAGGTCATGCGAATATCGCCGTTAGAAAATCACCTGTCGACTATCATCTAAAAGTCGTTTAAATATCATCTGAAGCTTGTCTCAAACTTGTCTGTAAGCCTCTTGGAAGACCTCTGAAAGTTGTCAGCAAGACAGTTAAAACTTGTTTGAGAGCCATTTGAAAAATTTTAAAGTCATCTAGCCCAAGTAGCACACTTTAAGCCCATTTAGTTGAAACAACCGGATTACGACTGAAACTAGTCATATTTCGGTTGCCACAACAATGTTGTAACAGCCGTGCTAATATAGGGAAGTCATCTGAAAAAATGGTCGGAAAAGCATCTAAAGCTGAAAGCCTTTCGTAAACCGTCGTCTAAAATTTGCCTGAAAGTCATCCTAGTATTGCCGAAAGTTGAAATCCCTCTAAGTTATTCTAAATTGAAGGAAAGCCGACTGAGGGCTGAAGTTTATCCTAAAATTGCCTAATAGTCACAGATAAGCAGAGTCGTCCGTAGGTGAAAGCTTTTTGGAAGCCGTAAAACGGCGTCTAGAAGTTGTACATCAAATTCGCTAGATGCCGTCTAAAAGTCGTACAGAAATCGTCTGAAAGTGGTGTGGAAAACGCTTGAAAGTTGTTTGAATATCATCTGAAAGTTTTTTAAATGTCAACTGAAAGTCATCTGAATTTTTTTTGATAGTTACTTGAAAGTCGTCAGAAAAGTCAGTCAACTGAAATATCATCTGAAGGTCGCCCGAAAATATTTGAAAGCTAGTTGAAATTCGTCTGTGGTGAAAGTTGGCTAAAATTGTTCTACAAGTCATCTGAAAGTCTAAGTTATTTGAAAGCCCTCATAAACCCGCTTGAAAGCCATTCGAGGGTTAACTCTGCAAGTCAACTTAAAATCATCTGAAAGTGATGTAAGAGTCGTCTAAAAAGAAAATTACACGAAAGCCGCCCGAATGTTACCTGAAAGTCATTTGAATACAGCTTAAAAGTCGTTTGAAAGTCGCTGAAAGCCATCTGAAACCCATCTAAACACCTTATGAAAGTCACCTGACGGTCATTATGATCTAAAAATCGTCTAGAAATCTGAAATACATCTCATTATGGTATGAAAATTGTCCCAAACTCGTCTGAAAACGGCTTGAACGTCGTCTGAAAATCATCTAGAAGGAGTTTGAAAGTCGTCTAAGTCATCTGAAAGTCACACGTATAAACGGCATATAAAGGTCATCTGAAAGTCGATTGAAAACCATTTGAAAGATGCTTGAGAGCCGTTTTAGAGGCCTTAAAATCATCTGAAAGATGCCTAAAAACCGTTTGAAGCTAAAAACGCTTCAGAAACCGTTGAAAGTCGTTTAACAGTCGCCTAAAAGTCGCTAGAAGGTCATCCTAATATTGCCAAAAGTCGCCCAAGGTCGTCTGAAAGTCTGAATCTGAAAGTTTTTCCCGGAAGAGTAAATGTTTAGTGACCTATGGTCAAGTAAAACAAGAATAGTGATCTGAAAGTTTTTCGCAATTTATCTGAAAGTCACATAAAAATCGTCTAAGGGCGTCAAAAAAGTTATCTGAAAACCATCTGAAAGGTCACCTGCGCGTCATTTGAAGTTAGCCTAAAAGTGAAAGTCGTTTGAAAGTCGTCTGAAAGCCTTGTGAAAGCTATCTGCAAGTCACCTGAAAGTTATCTGAAAATCATCTAAATATTGACTAAAAGTCGCCAGAAAGCCGTTTGGAGACGTCTGAAACCCGTCTGAGAGCCATTCCAAGCTCATTCAGAAGACGTCTGAATGGTGAATGACCCTCTGGGTTAAAACCACTTTAATATATATAAAAATAGTCGCCTGGAAATTACTTGAAAATGGTCTGAATGTTATCTAAAAAGTCGTACGGTTGAAGGTCAGCAGAAGGCCTCCCGAACATCGTTCGAAAACCATCAGAAAGTCGTATGAAAGCCAACTGAATGTTGTATAAAAGTAGTCCAGAAGTGGTTTGAAAGTCGTTTGAAAGTTCGAGAGTAGTTTGACAGCCTTAAAAGTCACCTGAAAGTAGTCTGAAAATTATCTGAAAGTTGCCTGAAAATCATTTATATTTTGCCAAAACCCGCTCCGAAGAGGTCCAAAAACTGTTTTATTGGCAATTCTCCTATTGATGAGATGAGCCACTTGAAAGCCCTTTAAAAGTCATCTGAAAGTTTGAAAATTAGCTTAGCTTGAAAATTGTCTGACAGTCACTTGAAAATCGTCAGAAAAGTAGCCACCCGCACGTAGGCTGATAATCGTTAGACAGTCATCTGAAAGTTTTTTTTTTGTAATACATCCAAAAATAAGGCTTGAAAGTCACAAAACTAGTATTTGCGAGACGTTTGAAAATGAAAGTTGTGTAAAGGTCACCTGAATGTCATCTGAAAGTTATCTGAAAGTCTTCTGAATATTGCCAAAACCCGCTTCGAAGTCGTCTAAAAGCGATTTTGTAATGCGTTTGCAAGATGCTTGATAGCCACCTAAAAGTCTTTTACAAGTCATTTGATTTGAAAATTGTCTGAAAGTCGCTTAAAAGTCATCTTAGCGCGTCTAAAAATTGTCTGAAAGGCATCTAAAAGACCTCACCTGCACGTCGTCTGAAAACCGCCTGAAACCGTCTGAAAGTTACCTGAAATCTAAAAATCTAAAAGCCTAAAAGCCGATTGGAAAATGTTTGAAAGCCATCTGAAAGTCACCTGAATGTGTATAAAAAATCGTCTGAAAAACATGTCGTCTGTAGGTAGTTCAGAAACCGACTGAAAGCCGTTCAAAAGTCGTTTGAGAGTAGTTTGAAAGTCCTAAAAGTCATCCGAATGCCGTCTGAAAGGCGCCTAAAGGCGAAAGCCCTTCAGAAACCATGCAAATGTCGTCTAAAAGCAGTTTGAAATCGCGTCGTTCTAAAAGTTATTGGAAGGTTGTCTGAAAGTTATCCGAGAATTGTCTGAAAATAACTTAGTAAGTTTAACTTAGTAAAGACGTCTAAAGGTTGGTCTGAAATCCATCCCCACGTAGTCGGAAGGCCGTCCGTCTTTTTAAAGTCAAGAGTTTTACGCATGAAAGTCATCTGGAGGTCGCCTAGAGAATGACTTATGTCGAATTTGTTTATTCAATCCAGGTTGAAACTGGATGAATTTTATCTGTCAGATAGGAGCAAATGAACACAAAAAGTTCATCCAGTTCCAATCCGGATTGTTTAAACAAATTCGACATTAGAATCGTTCAAATACCATCGGAAAGCCATCTGAATATCGTCTAAAGGCCGTTCAGAACTCACTTTAAAGCTATTTGGAAGGCGCCAAACAGATGGCCCAGGAGCCCTTTAGAAACAGAATCTAAAAGTTAATTGTAAGTTGTCTGTTAGTCACATGAAGGCCGTTTAAAGTTGGCTGAAACGAAAGCCATCTTCGGACATTAATTTGTCCGGCGCCTACCAATTTCATCCACTAGTTTGGCAATGAACACACTTTTCAAGGACAAAAACGTGAACAGAAATGAAAGAAGTAGAAAATCATTCCGGCGGCGCCGGCGATAGTGAAAAGCTAAATTGAACGATGCTAGGGAAGCTTTCATTCCACGCGTAAAATAGCAAGCCAGCGGCTAGTTTTTCCTCTGTTCGTTCATTGTTTTAGCTTAATTAATTTTTCGAATTGAAAAACAGAATGGAGCCATTCGATAATTTAAATGTGACTGAATTCTGCAACTCTATGTTCGTATGCCTCTTTCTCTAACTTTCGTCAGCTAACGTGCAAAGTTGACAGACCCCATCATCACAGCAAGCCATGATTTGAAAACTAAACGAAAACAAAAAAAAACACGGTTGATCATAAAAATTTCATCGCTTGAATGATGAAAAAAACCCTTTTTAGAATTTATTAATAAATAATAAATTTGGGTTTATTTCAGTCTCGGATTTCGGTTTTCGACAACCAACGCCAGGAAAAGGATCCACACCAAGAGGAGAGTGAACCGTTCCCGTTCGTATCATATGTTGTTTTATATAGGCACCATAAAAGAACGATAAAATGTTTCAGTGCGTCTGTCTGTCATCGTTGGTTGCTTTGGCAGGCCTCTGGTCTTCCCCAGAGGAAAGTTTCTATAAGCCAGTCCCAGAAGAAGCACAACACCAATAAATACACCCTTAGCAGCAAATCATAATTCAGCGTGTAAAAATTCACCGGAAACCACAACACCGGCTAAAGTTCGAAGCCAGATAATGGATCATTACCGATCGTTCGTTTCGCTGTTAATGTAGAGAGCCAATTGATGGTTGGCCTGCTTTGTTTTTTTTATTGGTTAACAGCAAAAGTTTTGCGGCAATAAAAAAAATAAATACTCAACATAAATTTCGCCTCAACGAGTAAGCAGTTCAGCAGTTCAGCAGTTCGGTGGTAGTTAAGTTCGCAGATAAATTAACACCGCGTCGTAGCTTGAAGGTAAAAATAGGACGAAAGATAAGCGTAAAATTGAACGATAAATTGATTGAATTATTACTAATTTTTTTGTAGATAAGCAGACAGAATAAGCGTTTCGTATTTACAACAGGCTATAGCTCTAAATTTGCTTCTAAGCACAGACTATAAACTAAAGCACGGTGTTAGGGTGTGTGTTGATAGCAATCGGACCCAACTCAACCCCGGCAGGGCAGGGAGGAAGCACTTACTTGGGAGCAATGTCGCAGCCCTGCTGCATCAGCGAACCGATCGTGAACCAGAGGGAGTTCAGCAGGGTGAAACTATTCTCCAGGAAGGGGGGTTCCGAGTTGCATGGATGAGGATTTTCCCACTCGTACGGCGTAAAGCTGTTCCACGTTTGCCAAAAAAAATCCAAAAAGAAAAGAAAAAACGAAACAAAGCAGAAACCGATCAGCAGGATTGGATCAGGAGGATGTAATTCGGGGAGGAAACTGAAATCGTTTACTCCCGTCCCGTCGTTTCAGGTGAGTTTTGTATAGTTAAGAAAGTCACACCGAAATCGGTGACCGTTCTTCGGTTGTTCACATTAGTTCAGACCAGCAGCAACAGCATTTTCTAGTGCTGCAGCACACCGGAAGCCATCTGCCTTTTCCGGTTCGTTAGCGCAGCAGCCCTAGTTTTGCTTGATGTTGACTCGCTTCGCGTTCGGTTCGCTGGTTTCTTCTGCTGTGTTTACTGACGTTGCCTGATGTTTTTGAGCGGACGAAGAAAAAGGAAGCAAGCCGGGAAACGAAATTTAATCCATCCAATATTAATAACTAGAAGTAAAAGCTTCTTTCGATTTCCTGGAAGCTGGAATTCCTGGAGCGGAGCAGCAGGTAAGAACAAGCTCTATACATTTCAATAATGGGTGGTTGGGCAGGGGATGGAAGGATAAATGAAACCTGCTAACGCACCGTCCCGTCGTATAACATGGTGCGATCCGCTGTTTGGGAAAATAGGATCTGGATAGGGGAGCAACCTGGTTGGAAAGGTAGTTGAGTGCAGTATCAACATTGTAAAATGAGCTTTGAATAATCGTGAGAAGTTGATGAAAGAGGAAATGGAGCGAACGTAAAACAAATGATTCGTGCTGGATCATTTGTTTACCTTTGATGATGTTTGTTCGGATTCTTTGTGTTTGCTCACACAAGAGAGTTATAAACGGTGAAGACGCACTTGTTTTAGTGAGTTTTTTTTTGGATTCAGTTGAATCAATAATTTGAGTTTTTAAACTTTAACTTTTGAATAATTTGAGCCCTTAAAATAGACAGTTATTTCCAGTATATTTATTTTAGGTTATTTTAACCTGCTTATGCTTACATGTTCACACAGATTTGGCGTGTAAGCTGCGCCGGGCAACCTGACAGTCGACAGATCAACCATCACCTAGTCAATCACCACGAAACTGGTGGTTTTATTGGTTGTAACATATTAGTGCTGTAAGAAACTGCAAGAGACCTTGCAAGGTACCTACTCGTTTAGTTCGAGTATTCCTATCCTAATATAATCCGTTGTTCGATCCGTCCATCAGTGTTGGTTGAATTCCAACATGGGATCTACAATTTATTCTAGAGGAGTTTTCATGTACTGCACATATCTGTACTACGGAATACATTAGCGAACCAAATCGTGGCATAAGCAGTTTGTATCGAGATCTTATGAAGCTACTGGAAGGACGTTAACGCATGGTATGCATAAAGTAAGTTCAGTTATGATAAGCATACGTTCACCTGTTACAATTGCCGAAGTGGTGGGCTCCAACATGGACCTACAGTTTATTTTGGAGGAGTTTTCATGTGCTGCATGTGTTACGGAACACATTAGCGAATCAAATCCTGACGTGAGCAGTTTGATTCTCGATCTTATGAAGCTTCAGAAGAATACCAAACCTAGGATTTTACGTCACTTTTCAAGGAAATGACCAAATTAAAGGAAATTGGATTGAAATTTCGTAACTTTCCGCAGGTACTGGGTTGGTGTTTCTACAACATGTCTGAAATGATTGAATACTGATACTTATAAAGAAAAGGTTAGTGGCCTCGTTGACGGTTATGGATCCCCACGGGTTGTCCAACCAGAAGGAGAATCTTATTTTGAGGAGAATATCACGGAAGAGTAAAACTAAAAAGACGTTGAGAGTAGGAACGAGAAAATATGTGACCCATTAAGGCGTCGAATGACTACGATATCCAACATCACCAAGAGAGATCATTAATTGATTCAGCACATGATATGCGAAATAGTGCTGATGTGTTATGCGTGCTGATTGAAAAAGTAGGTTTGTCGAATCATAATACCCAGACGAAGAAGTCCAAAGCGGAACTTTGGGGCATTGGGCAATTACATCGTAACAAGCGGCAACTCTGAGCGGCTCTTTCGATCGCTGATCTAATATTTGCGAGAAACGTCGTCTTGAGGTTGCCACAGGAAAATAGCTCTTAACAATAGCAATTAATCAAAGGTTTTCGCTTTTTTTACTGCGATATAACTTAAACATCGTGAAAGTTTAGTGGCATCACCTCTTACGAGGGAGCGCAGCAACAGCATTGATGCACTTGAAGTCCCGTCAGTAAAATGACCAGATCGATATTCAGAAGTCGGCACGAGAAATATTGCACTTCTACGCTGATTGTCATATTTGTACCAATCAATCCTTCAATATCATCAAACATCTCATGTTCAGCTTGAAACGACACGAAAAGATTCAGCAAGGTGTTTAGTCTACTTATAACTTTCTAGCACAGAGAACAGACTACCAGGTAATTGACAAAAAGTGTGTAAAAGGTTTTTATGTAATCTACGAGTAATCCTTCAATAGAGCACCCCTCGAGCAGTAAGTGGCAAACTAAATCTTGATGTCGCTGCCATCGCTGCTATGTAACTCCAGCACAAAGAAATATTGATAAAGGTACATGGATATTTTAGGATGCGTTTGGCAAACTATTTCTGGAGGGCGCTGCCGACAGATTTTACACACAAAAAATCGATTACTTCCTTCGAGCCTGTTAATCTGTTCTCTGTGTTTCTAGGATATCGTTGATGTGTTTGATTGAATTCATCTCTTCAGTTACTGTTGTTTCATGCCTTTCTCCAAAAGCGTAACGAATTAAAATTTATCACGGTTCAGCCATGCCTGAATCTGTTCCAGTGAAATCATTGTTACAAAATTGAATCAGTTTTAGTTTAAGACATATCTTGCAGAGTTAACGGAATCTCACGGTAGTATTCAAGCATACGGCAGGTAAAAATGGCAAAACCAAGGCTTTTAGGCCATAAGATTTTAGAAGCACTGATGTATTGTCAGCTTCTTAAGTTGATGCAGAAAATAATCGAATAATAACCATTGGTGTGTCCAGACACAAACAAAACGTCGGTCACCGACCTTTCAGAAGCATATTTTGGACTCAAAAAATCAAGTAATCATAGGATGGCAAATCCATTTTAGCGATTAGATTTTATTTATTGCAAAAATACCAGCCAAAAATTCCGGTCTACACCATGAGGGTTTTTCTGACCCTAAAATTTATATAGGGAGACGTGCCCCCACCTGAGTCTTGAAACTAGATTTTAAATAGACTTTGACATTGGATTAGAATTTGGATTTAAATACCAACTGATTGGGATAAATGCCAGCAGTAGTAAGTAGAGGTAGTTCATCAAACTTTGATAGCACACTGCTACAACGTGGCATGAATTAACAGAGGACACACCACAACAGACCAGAATATGAAAAAACTACAAGGTATACAGCCCTAATAGTTGTGCGAAAGGGTGACGTAGGACTATATCAGATCATTAGATCAAAGACTAATGTAAACTGTATTTCAGGCCTATGTATGTTTATAAAAATCTGTGAGTGCCATTGAGAGAAAAAGTGAAATATTCAGATTCAATTCTTCATTGAATGCAATGGTGGCTTTGACAATACGTGGACGGGGGTTCATAAGTACAACGCCTGCAACCATTGAGATAAAGAAATTTCTTTTAAAAATCACTTGTGTGCATCGTAAAGGTTGAAATAGTAATGATTGCACAGCCCACAGATTATTGTATTAAATATGATTATGCGTAGCTTGACATGTTCCAATAATCTTACTTTAACTCCCTTGTGGCCTTTAAAAGGGCCATTGGTTACAAGTAACATTAAAGCCAAAGCACGTTCATCGTAAATATGACGTGACATTCGCATGTCCTTCTCTTTTGACATGAATGGCAACAGGCACGTAAGTTAGCGGCGTCGATTCACTATCCTTTGCTTCGAGAAGGTTTAACTAGCTTACTTTCACACCTTACCGCTTGTTACATAGCAGAAAATCTGGCACATACGCAAAAATTTCTGTTTTATTTGTATGAGAGTCCTTTTCCTCCTAGTACAGGGGTGAGGGGTCTCAAACCATCATAAAATAAATTCATGCCTCCAAAAACCCCCACATGCCAAATTAGGTTCCATTTGCTTGATTAGTTCTCGAGTTTCGAGGAAATTTGAGTTTCATTTGTACAGGAGCTTTCCCCTCTTACGCCCTATATAAAATTGCTCTCTTACCCCCTCCATAACATTGCTGATCATTTTATCTATCACACGACAAATAAATTGTTCAGTTTCGTTCAGTAGTTTGGTAGTTATTAGCATTTGAAATCTCATTCAAACGTTCCACTTCTATTTTCGTTTTCACAAAGTGCTACCCAGTCCCGGTATAGTAAACAAAGACGTAGTCCTACCTCAAAAATAAAATTTTATGAAATATATTGAATGCCATTTTAAGGTCATCATATGATATGATAACAAAATCAGTTATCCACCTTTTCGCGTACTTAATGGCGGCTAGTGGGCACAACTTTTGGAAAATATTCAAATGCTTTTGGCAACTTTGCTAACGTACGCTTGACAGTTTTAAAACAACAATCAGGGAAATGCTCATTAGACTATAGCGCCTCAACGAAGCACAATTTGAAAAAGTAGTGTTATGGGCAAGTGCAGAGTTTGTTATTGTCTACAATATTGTTGGAGGAAGTACAGCTTTATCTATTGTATTTACGGCGCTATGGGGCTGCTACCCCGTTGGTAGTCAAAAGAGCGCTCATTTGGCTACCCCCGTTGGTAGCCTCAGCCTCATAACGCCGTAAATACAAAAGATAAAACTATAATTTCTTCAACAATATTGTAGATAATAATAAACTCTACAATTGCTCCTTACACTACTTTTTCAAATTCCGTTTCGTTGAGGCGCTGCAGTCTAATGAGCATCTACTGAGCATAAAACCGAAAACGAAGCCTGGTTTTCAGAAGTACATTTTTTCGTATCCAAGCAGTGTTTCTTATCTACCTCACAGAGAGCGGCCATATTGTATTTCAAAGGTCGGTTAGTGTGATGCGAGCAAATCAAATAACATACAATTCGTTAAAAAATGTACTATCAACGTGTTTCTCGAGTTCTCCCTAATAAGTGAATCTTCGAATCACAATTTCTGTCCTATCAACCCGGAGGAGCGATGCAACCAACCCTCGTGCTGCAGGCAATCCAAAGCGCAGCACTCAATTGATTATGGACCAGCACAAGTGAAATATCAATGGCTCTGATCTCTCTATGATTAATCGCAAATCTCCAAGTTCGTTAAAAGTTTGTTGAAGTTGCATGAAAGTAAGGATAACAACAAAATATCATAGCTGTTTATCATGGATACAGATGTTTCATGACAACCATGCTGTTGCTTGCGAAAGAGACACACTGTTGTATGCAATACGTATTTTACGCAACAAAAGTAAACCTAATCGTGGCACACTGTGTCGGCAGCGGCTGGTAGTTACCAAGGTAACGTTGGAAACTTGCCAGTGGTAAGCATTGTACGCCAAACTTTGGGACAAAGCAAGCTGGTCATTTTCTTAAGTTTTTTCCTTTTTATCCCTTTTGTTCAAGTTACTGTTAAAGTATTGTCTTTAACCAGCCGAATTGTGACAAAAACATATCGTAAGAGCGATTGTGTTTTAAAATACATTTTCACTGAAAGTTATCCTGCTCATACCAGTGAGGCAACATTTGTTTATCCTTTTATTTTAATACATTCTCGTTGCAACGTATGTTTGTTTTATAGGCAGAGAATAATCAGTTTACCGCTCTTCGTTTTTGTTGTTTATTTCTGAGTATGAACAATGATATTTTACGGTATGAACGTTATACCTAGTTCAGTTCCGTATACCGCTTGATTGATCCATACTGGACGCCACAATTCGATCACCATCTCCAGTCGCTTTATTTGCTCCCTGATCGTTACATTGAAGACCTGACCAACACCCTCTACACTATATTCAATACAAGCGCTGATCACATAATTCTAACAGGAGATTTGAAAGCTCACCACGAAGCTTGGGGATCGTACAAATCGGACCATAAGGAAAAGGCGGTCCTGTCGTTTGCCGTTGATAACAATCTAGTAGTGTTCAACTCTGAACGGAAATTCCGTTGGACCAGAACTGTTGGGATACGCTATGCTGAACCTACGCTCCTATGGCAGGTGTCGTTCAAGGTGAAAACTGTCTTTCTGACATTGAACCGTACTGAATTCCAAGGCTGTTAGGAGGGTGCTCCAAAAGGCTGTGAAATGTGTATCCATTTGAGCGGCTGAGATGGGTTTACAGTTTACATTACTTCACATTCCAGTTTACGTTAATATCCTGCAAATAACTGAATGCTGCTGAATCCGGAGATCTTCCTTTCCAGCTGTTGGCTTGCCAGAAACTTGTCGCTGAATCATTCAAGCTGAAGCAGAAGAAAGTACTATCCAATTTCGATGGACCATGGCCGATAACCAGATGGGTTGAGTGCCGATCAGGAGGAACTGGAACTCTGTCAAATGTCAATTCGAAGTCGGCAAAGCACCAAGTAAAGCTGGGGTGCTCTTCACGGCTTAAGAACGAAGAAAATACAAGGATATTACCATGTGTTCACGGACGGCTCTCTGGAAGATGATGGTCGAGCGGGCTTTGCCATAGTTGATGGAATCAACAATCGATGTCGATGAATTCCTAATAGTTGCTCTTTTTTTCTGCGGATGCTTAAGCGATTGGTCTTGCTCTAAACTCACGTGTGAGGCGGGACAGAAGCGTCATCTTCACGGCCAACAAAGGAAGAAAAAATGAAAAAGCAGATTCTATTAGAGGACAGGATTCGATGGTGCGCAATGGCTCTGGAAGAAACATGGGAATCGAAGTGGTATGAAACTCGGGATGTGAAACTTAGAAAGATTAAACCGTCAACGACGGCATAAAAGGAAGGATCGGAATGAGCATGGGTTCCTGACTCGGTTGAGGATAAGGCATACCCTAATAACACATGACTGGCTGATTGAAAAACGAGAGGAGAATGCGTGCCAGTACTGTGGAACACAGTTTACGGTGTGACCGAGTGCCACATACCTGCGAAATACTACGTTTTAATGAAGAAAAAAAGGGCAAAGTACTGAAATTTTTGGAATCGGTAGGCATTGGTAAGAGGATATGAATATGTTAATTTTCTTTCTAAAGAACTGGATGACCTTTCTGGTTAAAGGCTCTATAATGAAAACCAAACCAAACCAAAATCTTGTTAGGATGCAAGGACTCTATCACTTGGCGTACTTGCCAAGCACAGATTTCTAATTAGTATAAGTTTGAACATCGTAAAAATTCTTCGACCTGTTGGGACTAGAGGGCCTTGTCACATTTTTTTAAATAAAGTAATCGAAATCACAGAAAACAGATGGTATGTTTAACTGTGGTCCCTGCCTGTGAAGCAAACTCATCATGAAGGAAGTGCATGGGGAAATTTGACTTGAAACTTTCCTTTAATTTTCACTCATTCGTGAGGAGGAAAAAGTGAAAAAGGAAAATTATAATAGAAACCACGTAATTGCTACAGTACTGGACAATATAAAGTACGCTCCCGCTTTCATACTATATAACACGCGGTATCTTTTTTATTGTCAAACATATGAACTCGGTATATTTGCACAAATTGTAGTATTTTCAATACTTCAAACGATTTATGTGTCGTTAAATATAAACATTAGCTATTTTGATCAAGCTATTGTATAGTTCTAGAAAAAGTCAATTTTTAGTTGGTCATAATAAAGTACGCACTACTAATATAATGACTGCACAACGCCGCCGACTGCATACGAATAGTTTCTTCGCCATCACATTGCAGCAAAGTGTCAAAACAAATAGTTTGTGATTGATTTTTCATTACTGGTGCGCGTTTTTATCTGATACGATGGCAAAAAAGCAAATTTGTGAAGATATCCGTAAACTTATCGTTAAAAATCGTAAGGAAGGTTTCTCGAATAGAGAAATTGCTCGAAGATATGAAATTAGTGAGGCATGAGTACGAAAAACATTGAAAAAATATGAGGAACTTGGAAGCGTGAAAGACCGGACTGAAAGAGGAAGAAAGTGGAGGACTACAACCAGTGATGATCGCCTGATTCGTCGAAAAGTGGCTAAAGATCCGTTCTCTACCAGCCGAGTAATCCGAGAAAATACGAACTTAAATATTTCCGAACGAACTGTTCGTAGAAGACTGAAGGAAATGGGATTTAAAAATGGATTTGCTCAACGAAGGCCATTTATCCGAAAAGTTACAGGTTTGTTTATTTCATATTCAATATTTGATTTTAAGTAATATTAATTTGTGTAGGATCAAACGTCTTAAATTTGCTCAAAAATATATCGACAAACCTTTGGAGTATAAAGCCTCTGTATAAAACATCTTCTGAAAGTACATCTATAAAGCTAATTTTTGTTCGATCACTATGAATAGTTATCTACTATAAGTAATGAGAAAAGCATGAAAGTTTCAAGATGTGGTAAGTGCGTACTTTATTTTGTCCAGTACTGTACATCTGTTATGTGTTGATCGGTATAACTATGAACCATGAATATCCATTCATTATATGTAGTGCTACTATCGTTTAAAATCTTTCATATTTTCGTGACGGTAACTAGAATCTAAACTATGGAATTACACCCTGCGGTAACACGTAGACTACAGTGCAGTGTGACAGATATATTCGAACAAAAATCATTTTATGCTTGCAACGGTATATACTATTAATACAATCAAACTAAGACCATGTGTATGCATCATCATGACTTAAGTCTCACATGACGTAGTTTCATTTTCGTATTGTGTCTCGTTCGGTGTGCACATACCATGTTTAAGATACGGTCGTTGATAATAAATAAATTCCGAAACGGTGCTCCATGCGGCACTATTTTTCGTGACCTCTCACATCTCGGTAAACGCTGTATAACTTTCACATTTACCAGCCGATTGCTTTCATTAGATATGTTTTGGAAACGCCATTTCAGTACAATTTTCGCTATGTATCCCTTCACACCGAAAGAACGCGCTGAAGTAGTGACAATTTACATCGAAAATAGTCGTTCCATTATGTTAACTCAACGTGCATATCGGAAAAAATATCGCGGCAAAAAGGCACCATCTCTGGCGGTGTTAATAAGCAAAATTGCCGCATTTGGGGAACGGAGAACCCTCACGAGATTCACGAAATGCCCTTGCATAACCGGAAAATAACTGTGTGGGCCGGAATTTGCGCCAAAATCATCATTGGTCCATATTTTTTCGAAGAAAGTGAAACTGCCGATGGAAATCGATATCGGTGGATGTTGGCTCATGATGTCTGCTCAAGAATGCGCGAAAAAGGTCTAGAAGGTTACTAGTTTCAACAGGACGGTGCACCATGCCACACTGCGAATTCAACAATTCAATTTCTGCAACGAAAATTTCCGGGACGTCTGTCTGGTGTCAAAAAGAGGCGATATTGACTGGCCACCCAGATCACCTGGTTTAACTCCCCTCCCCCCGAACTTCTTTTTGTGGGGTTATCTGAAAAACAAGGTTTACGCCAACCAGCCACAAACTATTGACGAGCTCAAGGCAAATATTCGAACGGAAATCGACGTTATAACACCCGAGATGCTCAAAAAGATAATGGAAAACGCGGAAAAAAGGAGTCAATTTTAATTTCTAATAAAGGTGGTCACTTAATTGATATTGTATTCAAAAACTAAACCAAGAAAATTTTAAGGAACCAAACTAAATAACAATGCATTACTAATAGAAATCGGTTGTTTTTTTGTTATTCAATGTTTTCATACCGACATAAAAGGTGCAGCACCCTGTAGAACAGAAGTGCGCGGAGCGGCTGGTTAGCAACCATCGACGTTGTTTATCACATTCAACAATTTCCGCTTTGAAAATTTCGGTGATCGTCAAGGGTAACCCAGCGGGGGTGATACACAAATTTGAACATCAGAACCTCTCTTAGCTAACCTTGAATCAACTTTCATTCCCATTTTGTTCGTCATCCAATTGGACTTGAATTTGAACAGTCTATTTTCACGGACAAACTGTTACTGAGCGGAGTTCCTACACAATAATGTCGTCACTTTATTCCAGTAAACCAGTTTATTAATATTGTCTCTGTTTAGTTTTGTTTGGTGCAATTTTAATGCCGTTTTTTTAGTCGGGGCATTTTTGTGAAAAAACTTATGGGCGGGAGTTCACCGAGTCTGTGAACTGAAACGCTCAACGCTATTTCGCTCTTTCGCTTCGAAAGCAGCCAACGCAAAAGGAAAAGAAAACAAATAAAATTAAAAAAACTTTCCCGGTGGAAATTCAATTCTGCGAAAGCAGAAAGGATGCATCCGACTGTGCGGAAAGATTAGATTCAGTGAGTGCAAATAGGTATAATCCATATTCGGAGTGTGGGGGTACTTCACTTTTCTATTGACGAAAGATACAATAACCTTTCTTCTATGTGTTGTGCTGTGCTGTACTGTGCTGCTAGAACATCTTTTGAGACCCTCGTGGGTAGGAGAACATGGATCAGAGTCAGTTGTACGAGTACAACATGCACGACAAAGACGACGATGATGTTAAAAGTTCGACACGCTAAAACCATGTTGTCGAAAGAGCACGTTTCGAATCCTTATCTCGCGGGGGGCCTAACAAGGACGGCAGCAGCGGCGGTGGCGGCGTTGAATGGAAAACGGAGTCTGTGTAGCCTCTGATAACCCTAACCCTCCTCAATGAAGTACATCTGTTGCTGTGCGCTGCTCTTTGAAAGCGGCCAGAACGCAAGAACGCGCTCGTCGCAACATCACCCACCCGAACAGACAGAATAGATTGAATAGATTGCTTTTACGGGTGAGCAGGAAAAAAAAAGCCGTTTGAAACACTCGCCGTTCGCCGTTGTGTACAAACTGGCTCTACTACTCTTGAAAATTCACTTATTTATTCAATGAAAATGCTTTCCATGCAACGCCCCCTCCCCCCGTTCTTTCCCGTTCCGGCACTACTGTTTCTTACTTGGGCAGAAAGTCGCACCCCTGCTGCATCAGCGAGCCGATGGCGAACCACATGCAGTTCATGAGCGTAAACTGGGACTGCATCTTTTCCGGGTGCGGATCGCACGGATTCGGCGTTGGCCACTCGTACGGTGTGAAGCTGTTTGTTTTGTGCCGCCGAGCGGGCGCGCGAGAAAATAGAAAATAGAAAGCAGAAAACAATCGGATAAAATTTATGCGAACAGAAAACACTGTGACATTTCCGTGTCAATACAATGCGGACGGCTCCGTCCGTAGTCGCGGCGGAATCGAACTGTTCCGGATGCTAAATTACTCTAGGAAAAGTCCGGCAGGATTTTCCATTTTGATGCCCCGGGCCAGGTGTGGTGGACCTGGCCGCGTGTCACGCGCGGACACAGGACAGCCGAGTTGCCCGTTCATTATTCATTCCGTTAGATGGGCAGATTTATGAGATTCGATTTGAATATTGATTGGGAATTTGCGTTGATTTATTGAGTTGATCAATTTTCGATGACGCTTTTTGTCCCGCCAGCGTCAGTGACGATTTTAGAGCGCGGTGTATTTAGTGAGTTCCAAAATCGGGGACAACGGATGGATGTCGGAACCCATCTATTTGCTGCTATTCGGAATATTTATCTGAGTCCCAGTTATGTACGTGACTCACAATGAATTTTTAATTAATGGATAAATTGAAGAGCTTGAACTGTTTCGATTTTCTGTGAATGCTTTGAAACGGATAGATGCATGAGCTAGTGCCGATCAGACAAAAATAACAACTTATTTGATTTACTTATAATAAAAATATCAACCGATTTTACGTGGATTGAACTTGAAAGTTCAACGATAACTTCTTACGTTTTTCTATGACGGTTTTTCTTCTTTTTATTTGCCGCGGTCCTCTTTTTATAGTTTTTATTTATTTATTTGTTATGTAACCGCGGGAAAAGGGAAAACGGGAGAGAGAAAAATGAGAATACATAGAAAGGTAACATGAAACGGAAAACAATAGAAATCATTTAGAAAAATAAGAACCAAAAAAAGAAAAAAACGGGAAAAAGCGGCCAAACGGCATATAAATGGCATGGGACAAAAAATGAGGGCAAATGAATAGAAAAGCGGACTAAAGAAACGGATAACGGAAATAGTAAAGGATAAAACACGGTAGCAGGATAATGAACAAACAGGAACAGAACAAAGGAAGACAAAAGAAAGAAAACAGAAAAGAATAACAGAACATGACAGAAAAAGATGAAATGTAGGACAGAGAGGATAATACGGATAATAACAAGAGGAAGTAAAACAAGACCGAGACCGCAGACGGGATCGGGACAGAAAATAACAAAATCACAGACAGAAGTAGGGGAAAACGAGGCAAGAAAACGAGAAAACGACGAAAATTGAAACAAAAAAATAAAATAAAAATTAAAGAGAAAAATATAGAGAAAGAGGAAAAGTGGGAAAAAGAAACAGAACACAAAGAAAAGAAAGACAGCTTAAAGAAAATAGTATAACGGAAGAGAAAAGAAGGAAAACCGTCAAAGAAAACGAAGAAAAGAAGAAGGAATAGAGAAGGAGAAAATATGAAAGCGGAAGAGGGAATACAGGGAAGTAAGAACAAGGCTGAACATATGAGATAAAAGATGAAGAGAAAAAGGAAAGAGGAGAAAGAGGAAAGAGCAAAACAGCGGAAGAGTTAAAACGAGAGCGACAAAGAGGGCAGACAAGTCAAGAATGGGAATACAGAACAGAATAAAACAAAAACCATATAGGAAAAGAAGAATAGCGAGTGAGAGAGTGAAAAAAGAGCAACAGCTGAGGAGAAAAACGGGAAAAAGATGTTAAACGGTATATAGAAGAAGAAAGATGGAACAAAAAATGAAAAATTGTGATGTGAATAGAACATGACAGAAAAGGATGGTAAGAGCAATTCCGTCATCGAAATTTGACCTTCTGTTTTTATACAACAGACTTCGAAACCAGCTGTCAGAATGCGGTTACAGTGCGGGGTCAGTGCTACGATCCTAGTGACTCTAACAGCCTCTCCCAGCGTCTTACTTCGAAGCCAACTGGGAGGCTCAACTAGCAAAACGATTTGACTCGACTACTTTTGATTAGAATGATATTTTCCTAACGTGTTGGATACCACGCAAGAACTCAGCGTCTGGTGCGAAAAATGTTACACTGAAACTGAATACTGGGAAAATTTCGATCTGCGGCTAAAAGTATTGGGTAGTTTGTGGTAGTGGGACTCCAAGCCACAAGTTCTCGATTGGCATTCGAGT
This sequence comes from Sabethes cyaneus, assembly GCF_943734655.1. Taxonomy (NCBI): domain Eukaryota; kingdom Metazoa; phylum Arthropoda; class Insecta; order Diptera; family Culicidae; genus Sabethes; species Sabethes cyaneus. The sequence continues at coordinate 168,177,326 of NC_071353.1, forward strand.
GCTTTATGCATTTAAACCCAACCAACCGAGAAACCGGTACCAAACGAGAAATTATGAATTGGAGTCCCACTACCACAAACTACCCAATATTTTTAGCCGCAGTTTTATTTTTTCCGTTTGCCCCTTTTTGAGATATTCTATTCTGAAAAAGACTAAAAAAACACAGGAAAAACGTTAGAACTCGTTATACGTATGAGTTTCCAACATAAAATGTTCTACAAAAATTTGTCTTTTGACAAGAGAAACAACTTTGTAAAACATTATGATGCAATAAAACCTTTAAATTTGAATTAATTAGCGAAAAGGTGATTTTTGAGAGGCCTTCATATAAAATGCCCTGTGAGGTAGAAACTATAAAAAATACGCCTACTATGTCTTTGGAAAAGTTACTTATATAATCTTTTGCAACAACTTTGTCGAAGAAATTATCTTTCTATCTCTTTTCAGTAAAAAGTTATTATGTATTATGTGTTTACAAGCCAAACTGGAACTCGTAGTCGTTGATTTCACATTAATTGTCTTTTGGAGTTGAACAACTTTGCTGAACATTGTAGGGTGCTATTTTGAACCACAAAAACTTCCCACTTAATTTTTGCTGCTGGACCACTGTGCAATGGCCTTATTTGTTATGGAACCGCGGGAAAAAAACGAAAGAGAAAAAAAAGGAAAAAAGAGAATACAGAGAAAGGAAACACGAAACAGAAAAAAAGAAACCACAGAGAAAAATAAGAACCGAATAAGGGGAAAACGGGAAAATGTAGTCAAACGGGATATAAAAGGAAGAAGGTGGGACAAAAAATGAGAAAGGAGGGACGGATAAAAATAAAAACGGACTAAAAAAATTGATAAAATACGCAACGAGAATAGAAAAAACGGAACACAAGTGAGAGAAAACAGAAAAGAATAACAGAACATGACAGAAAAAGATGAAAAGTAAGACATAATAAGAGGATAGAAAAGGAGTTTTTTTCTTAACTCTTCTCTTCCGTTCTCCCTCTTTGTCTATTAAGTCTCTTCGTTTGTTCTTCATTTTCCTCTTGTTCTCCCGTCTTTCATTTTTCTCACTTATTATGCTCGGTTTTCCCTGCCATTTTTCCTTTTTTTTCATATTAGTTTTTCTATTTTTTCTTTCTCTCACGGTTTTCCTGTCCTATGGTTTCTTATTTGCCACGTTTCCCCCGTATTCTTTTCTGTTTTTTTTTCTTTAAGAGACAAACTGTAAGAAAAAGAAAATAAAAGGAAATGAAGATAGAAATAGTGAACAGCGTAAAAACAAAAAGCTAGAAGGAAAACGAGGTACAATATCAAAAAAGAAGAAAACATGAAAAACGGGAGGAGAAAGATGGGACAAAAAACGAGAAATTAGGACAGAAGAAACAGGTAAAACAGAAGATGCAAAAAACTGAACTGAAAGACATAAGATTAAAAACAGGACATGATAAGGAATAACGAAACAGAGGAAAACGAACAACGGGAAAAAAAGCGAAGAAAGGAAACGGGTCAGACAGAAAGCGAAAAGCCATCGCGAAAGAGGAAACAGGCGACAAGAAAGGGAATACGGAACAAAAAACAAGAGAAACCATAGCATAGCATAGAAAAGAAGAATAGCGAGAGAGAAAAGGGAACCGATAGAGGAAACGCAAGAAACCGCAAAAAAAGGTCAAACGGGAGTAAGATGGGACAAAAAATGTGCAATTGGGACAGAAAAAAAGAAAAAAACGGGTTTAGAAACAGGTAAGACTGAAGAGAAAGAAAGAAAAATCGAAGACAAAGACAAAGACAAGACAAAGAAACGAGAAAAGAAAAAGAAACGGAAACGGATGAAAAGTCGGACATACTAAGAGGAAGGGAGATAAAAAGCGAAAAAAGACTGGGATCGAAAAAGTCGAGATGAGAAAGAAAACGACAAAAATAAACAGGAAAAGGGGAAAAATGGGGTCTATAGAGCAGGAAAAAATAAAGAAAAATGTCAAAAAACGGAACGGAGGAAAATCAGGACGCTAAAAAGGGCGAAACAAAGTGATAAATAGAAAAACAGTGCAAGTGAAAAAACGGGAAATGAACTAACGAAAATGGTAAAAAGGATGGTAAATCGATATAAAATCGAAGAAGCCGAGAAAGAAAATGAAGAGAATAAGAGATGAAAAATGAGGAATAAGAATATGAGAATAAGAGAAGAATATGAGAGCAGGATAATGGATGATGAGAAAATGGACAGATAAATGAAATGAAATTGGAAGTCATAAAGGATGAAATGGAAAAGAGAGTCAGAACTCGACAGTAAAGGTGGAAAAGTAGGACATAACAAAGAAGAACGGAAAGCGAAAATGGGATGAAAAAGGTGTTTAAAAGTTGAAAGTAAAAACCGCAAAAAAAAGTGAAACGGAAAAGAAAATGACAAAACCCAGATAAGGAAAAACCGGACAAGGGTGAAAAACTGGACAAAAAGTAGAAAAAGTAGAAACAGTGAAATAGCGGATAAAAAGTTGACACGAGAGAGAAAACGAAGGGTAACGAGGCAATAAAAGGTATATGGGACAGGAAACACGAGAAACCAAAAGAGACAAGAACAGAGAAAGAGAAAGAGAAAGAAGAAAAATAATATAGGAAACGAGGAAAGTGGGATAGAGAGGAGAAAAGGGATATAAAGGGAGAAAGATGGGACAAAAAAACGGGAAAACGGGTCAGAAAAAGAAGTAAAGGAAAATCGATCCAATATGAAAAGTAAAACTGTACAGAAAAAAATGAAAAACGGGAGATAAAACAGGTAAGCTGGAGGAAAAGTACACTCAAGACTCAAGCTTTTTTTTTTGTCCCAATTGCTCATTCCATTCCCACATTGTCTCAGCTTGTCCTGTTATCTCCCGTTTGACCTCTTTTTTTCCGTTTTCCTCGTCTCTTCCATCGGTTTTCTTTTTTTCTCTCGCTTTCTTCTCTGCTCTTTCCTGTTTCCTGTACTATTTTCCATTCTTGTATAGTTTCCCCTCTTTTCCTTTGCGTTTTTCGTTTGTCAATATAATAGGACTAAATGCCCCCGCTTGATGCCAAGATCGGAGCAGTGCTAGATCCGATAGTGGTGCGCTCGGATGGACAGTCTACGGACCGAAATAACCAAATGCCGTCGAATCGAATGGGCGATTTCTGGGATTCCACCATGAAGTTACGAACGACCAGCCATCACAAGTTATTGAAAACTCATTACGCGCGGGAAGAATCAGTCGCTAGCTTTCCACGGAAGTCTGCCGAGAATAAAAGAACTCGCGAGATTCTCCTGAAGGCTATCAAACGAATCGGTGACCGGTTCGAAACCGGGCTATTTTGAGGGACGGATGAACCACAATTCCCAATGGCTTAGAATCTTGGATTCCGATGAACATCATCGCTTGAGACCGAAATGGCAATAATCATGCGTCATTACGTCGGGGATTATTTCGACAGCTTCGATACCGTGAAGTAGGTAATTAAGCGTGCAAAGATAATGAGATTCTCAGCAGAGAAATGCGGCCAACGAAACGGGTAGTATTAAGCTACCTGATGGGCTTCTTCGATCTTTTCTTAGGATCGTATGGCATATGGGTCCTCTATACTTGTACGAACCCGAAGACATACTAAGTACGATTTGTACGAAGAGAGAACATACTAAGAGGCCAGCGGGCAAATGAATTTCCATCGCGTGGTTAACGTTGTCCAGTGTTCGAGACGGAAGACACTGCAGAAGGCGATGATCTAGGTTCGATAGTAATTACGGTTGGACGAAGAACGAAGAAACGATATATTTTAGGATATTAACACCGCAACGTACTCAAGAAAGTCAACAACGACTGTAACCAGTGTCACGAGCGCAATTATAGAGGGAAATTCAATCCTCCGGTGACGCCTCACGTGGGCGGCAAATGGGAGCGGATGATGAGGTCCGTTTAGGAGTCGATTAAGGCGTTAGACGACGGACGAATTTTGTCCGACGACGTTACCGCAGGACTCAGCTGAGGACGAATCGATCGCTCCGAACCATTTTCCTCGTGAATCGGTAACTCCAGTGGACATGGTGAAGCAGCCGGATGTTACGGGCAGGGAAATGGTAACACTGCAGGGAAAAGAAACAGTTATAGCGTGCTAGAGGGAAAACGGTCTACTTTTTGTAAATTTCTTTAAATGCTATCTATTTTGTACACGAAACCGACCGAACATACTATTGTACATTGGCACAGTTTCACGCCTCAACGGCACCGGTGAAAAATACATTTCCACTCGATTCATTTTTGAGAATCTGGATTTCCTGCTGCGAAAGGATCACCTTTCAAACCAATTTTCCTTTTCACTTCGGGCATACTTTTCCAATTGCCATTGTAGAAAGATGCATAGTTTATTACTAAAATCGTGAAAAACACCATTTAACGTGTTCTCAACGAGAGCCGACGGACACACATGGTTTGCTTTGATGGGTGTAATGATAAAACGACAAAATCGAAAACTCATCCAGCCGAATAGCGGCCTTATTGAACAGCCATTTCCGGCCAATGGACCGCCTTACGCTTCGAAGATTATCCAATGCCACAAAGCAACGATAATGGCACGCTTTTTGTCCGGCCATTTCATGCTCGGGGAAGCTGCTGCTGGACAGCAGCTGGTTTTTTCTTTGTAAACTTACCGATTCCCGTGTACAGTTTTGCATAACTTGAATCTGAGCGATAGAAAAATGCCCAACCTTCGGTCAGTTAACTTTTAACGTTACCCGTTAAAAGAAGTGACAACCTAGGGCAATTGCCTTTGTGGTGTATTTTATGACAAATTTCCCATACGCGCGTGGATTTGCCAAATGATAAAACAAGCCCACTGCCCATAAGCACTGGGAAGCTAATGAACATAAATGGCTACAACCCGAAAAGCCAGTCTCCCGGTCGGCCTAAGACTAAGGTTTTGCTTAACAAACCAACCGAACCACCGAAGAGTGGTTCCTAGTGGTGCCAACGTAATAAATAACCCGGTCACGTACCTACCGACGACCGGGAGAAAATTGAATTACATTAAATCTTCAGTGTTTCTTTTTTCGTCGCCAACACCAAATGGGTTGCTTCAGAAGATGGACTCTACAGAGCCGGGTTAGTGTTTGTTTTCCTAAAGATAATATTGACAGATTTTGCCGCAATTCCAGTTCGAGTTGGTGGGTTTCATTAGCAGTACTAAATCCGATCTAAAATCCGATAAAACTTTGTGGGTGGCAAAATTATTCAAAATTTAATTAGGAATTTTGAGTCAATTATTTAGGTGTCTAATTTTATACAACTTTGCTTTAGAGGGTGCCTGTCCGTTGGACGAGTTTGGGCTCAAACACTACTAGATTGGATCCCATCCCGGAAATTGAACAGTTTTCAACACTAGCATGCCCAGACTTAAACGCATAGAGGGGCACTCGACCTTTCTAAGGAATGTTCCTGTTTTCATCCTTTTTTGACTCGTTCTGTTTTCTTTTCCGTTTTATCGTTCCATTTGTTTTTCCGTGTTTTAATTATACATTATCCCGCTCTCATTTTCTCCTTGCCTTTTTCTTAAATTCCGTTTTTCCATTTTTGTCCAGTATGTCCCTATTTTCTTCCTCAGTATCTTTGTTTTCTTTATAGTTTTTTTTTCCTTTTTTTCTGTTGCGTTTTATTTATGCTTTAGTCCATTTTTATTTTCGTTGTTTTCTGTCCCTAGCTCCATTTTTACTCTTCCTCTAGTCCATGTCTCTTTACTTCACTCTTTTCCTTCGTTCTTTTTTCTTTTTTTCCATGTTTTTTTTCTGTTTTGTAACGATTATTCTGTTTTTGGTTCCCTTTTATCCCTCGACTCTGGGGGTAGAGTTCACCTTTTTATCTTCCATTTTTGATCATTTTTTGTACAGTTTCGCCTTTCTTTTTGGGCCTATTTTCCTTTTCTTCTTTTTCTGACTCGTTTTCCTATATCCTGTTATATCCCGTTTGTTCAATTTTTTTCGGTTTTCTTCTTTTTCTCTTTCTTCTGGGTTCCATTGTTTTCTGTTTCGTATTCCCTGTATTGTTCCGTTTTCCATCTTTTTCTCTGTCGTTTTAACTTTTTTTCTCTTCATTTCCTGTACAATATCTTCGCCATTGTCCTGATTTTTCGCTGTTTGGTTTTACCTCATTTTCATGCCCGTTTTGACTCAATTTCCAGCCTAAGTTTTCATTTTCTGTTTCGTTTCGACTTATCTCTTTTTTTCGGTCTTGGTTTTTACCACCTTTCGCTTCCTTTTCCATTCCGGTTTTCGTCTGTTCCGTTCTTTCTTGTTGTGTTCCGCTTCACGATCCGCTTTGTTTTCTCGTTTTTTAAGTCTTATATTTTCCTCTGTTCTCTCCATTTGCTTCTTTTTCTGTTCTCGTTTCTCTATTCTAATGCTCCCATATTTTCTCGTTTTTTTTGCTTCTTTACTATCCCGTTTCAGTTTAGTTTCTCAGTTTCTTTTTCGTTTTCTCTATCGTGTTTCCTTCTTCTCTTTTCCGTTTTACCATTTTTATTGGTTCGTTTTTGTTTTCTTCTTTTTCTGTACCGTCTTCCGATTCTTCAACTTTTTTATTCCTTCTCTTCATTGCATGTCCTGTTTTGATTTTTTTCTTTTTTTACCTCGTTTCCAATCTCGTTTCTTTTTTTTTCTTGTCTGGACTTTTGTCATTTTTTGTCCTGTTTCCACCTTTTTTTTAGTCCTGATTTTTTCACTTTTGAACTCCATCCTGTTTTTCGTTTTCGTCAGTTCCGTTTTTCTTTTTTAATTTTCTTTGTTTCCCTTTTTCTCATTTTTCCTTTTTCTCTGTACCTTTTCCTTTGTTCCAATTTTTGTGTTTTTTCTTCAGTTTCTCCTTGTTTTTAAGCCCGTTTTTCCCCTTTTCCTGTCTGGTTATTTGTCTGGTTTTTTCATTTTTTGTCCCGTTTCGGCCCCGTTTAGATGTTTTTGGCCCCGGTCTTTTTTCACTTTTTAACTTCCCTGTTATCCTGTTTTATCCTGTGTCCTACTTTCCATCCTATTTTTCGTCATGTTTCGCTTTTCTTTTCCGTTTTATCCCTTTTGTCTTGAGTTTTGATTTATTATTTCATTTATTTATCATTACATCCTTCTCCGTTTAGTTATCCGTTTGATCTCTTTTTCCTGTTTTACTCCGGTTCTCTTTTCCTATATGGTTTCTCTTGGTTTCTGTTACGTATTCCTTTTCTTGTCTAGTTTTCCCACTTTTTCTCGTTTTAAAGTAGAGGACACCGAATACAAAAAGAGGAAGAACGGAAGAGCAGAGGAAAAATCAGAGAAAAGATGGGAAAATGATAAATATAACGAGAAAGAAAAGCAGGACGCAGAACAGAACAAAAAAGTAATAGAGGAAAAACAGGACGGAAGGAAGAACAGAACGTAACAGAAAAGGAAGTAAAGCAGAACATAATAAGCGGTAGAACGGAATCGACGAAAACAAAACAAAAATAGAAAAGGAACGAGTCTGGTAAAGAGGAAAAACGGGCCTGAAAGTAAACACGAATATAACGTAACAGAAAAAAGAAAAATATGAGGAAAATCAAGACTATAAAGATTGAAAACGGGACAGAAAAAGAAGATAAATTGATTGAAGAAAAACAAGAGCAAAAAAAGCTCAAACCAAATACAGGAAAGTCGAGACAGAAAACGAAAAAACGCAAAGAAAAAGAGGGAAAACGATACAAGAAGGGAAAATGGTACAGGAAACAGGAAAGAGCAGAGAAGAACCGATGGAAGAGATGAGGAAAACGGAAAAAAGAGGTCAAACGGGAGATAACAGGAGCAAGCTGAGACAATATGGGAATGGAATGAGCAATTAGGACAGAAAAGGAAGAAAATAAAAACCAAAAAATGGACCAATGGAACTGGTAACAAATGACTGTAAAGCAAAAGTAAAAACAGGACCGAAAATAAAAAAAGAAGAAAACGGAAACAGAAAAACAGCAACGAGCAAAAACCAAGAAAACTGTCCAGAAAAGAACAAAAACGGAACCAAAAGCGGAAAGTTGAAACTGGAAAAAGAACAGAAAAAGGTAAAATATGTAAGAGTGTCAGATGAAACATTCTGATTTCACTCCTGTTTTCCTCTTGTTTATAATTGTTATAACTGTTTGTAGTTTTTTTTCCCCGTTTTCTGTCTTTCCATTTCTCGAATTAAAGCGGCCTTTTTCAGCGACTTTTAAATTCGACTGGCTTTTTCGGGTATTTTTTAATTAACGCGGTTGTTTTAAACGGTTTTTTTACACGCCACGTATCCCCCGTGTAAAAAAAGGCTTGAGCCTTGAGTGTACTTTTTGTCCAGTTTACCTGTTTTATCTCCCGTTTTTCGTTTTTTTCTGTCCAGTTTGTCCCATCTTTCTCCTTTTATATCCATTTTCTCCTCTCTATCCCATTTTCCTCGTTTCCCATATTAGTTTTCTTCTTCCTCTTTCTTTGTTCTTTTCTCTTTTGGTTTCTCGTGTTTCCTGTCCCGCATACCTTTTATTGTCTCGTTATCCTTCGTTTTCTCTCTCGTGACAACTTTTTATCCGCTGTTTCGCTGTTTCCACTTTTTTTATTTCTTTTCTCTTCATTTCCTATTCATGTCCAGTTTTTCGTCCTTGTCCTGTCTTTCCTTATCCGATTTTTGTCATTTTCTGTTCCGTTTCGCTTTTTCTTTTTTCTTGTTTTGCGGTTTTTACTTTTAACTTTTAAACACCTTTTTCATTTTTTTGAAACGATGATTCTACATTCTTTTTGCTTGTTTTTCTGTTCTCGTTACTTTGTTTCTTCTGTTTTGCCTGTTTCTTCTGTCCCAATTTCTCATTTTTTGTCTTTCTCCTCCCGTTTTTAATGTTTTCTTTTTTTTGATATTTATTTGGTATTCTTATTTATTGTCTCGTTTTCCTTCTAGTTTTTTTTATTTTTACGCTGTTCCATATTTCTATTTTCATTTGTTCTTATTTTTTTTTCTTACAGTTTGTCTCTTTGAGAAAAAACAGAAAAAAATACGAGGGAAACGTGGCATACAAGAAACCACAGACAGGAAAACCGCGAGAGAAAGAAAAAGTAGAAAAACTTATATGAAAAATGGGAGGGAAAACCGAGCATAATAAGTGAGAAAAATGAAAAACGGGAGAAAACAAGGAAAATGAAGTACAAATGAGGAGACTTAATAGAAAAAGAGGGAGAACGGAAGAGAAGAGTTTTTCTGTCATGTTCTGTTATTCTTTTCTGTTTTCTCTCATTTGTGTTCCGTATTTTCCGGTACTCGTTTCTCCATTATCCTTCTGTATTTTATCAATTTTTTTTAGTCCGTTTTTCTTTTTATCCGTCCCAATTTCTCATTTTTTTGTCCCATATTCTTCCTTTTATATCCCGTTTGACTACTTTTTCCCGTTTTCTCCTTTAACGGTTCTTATTTTTCTCCATGGTTTTTTTTCTGTTTCGTGTTCCCTTTCTCTGTATTCTCTTTTTTTCCTTTTTTTCCCTTTCGTTTTTCCGTTCTTCCCGCGGTTCCATAGCAAATAAATGAATAAAAACTAAAAAAAGAGGACCGTAGGAAATAAAAAGAAGAAAAACTGGCATGACAAAAGAAGATAAACGAAAGAAAATATCGTGAAATGGGACGTAAAAAGAGAAAAAAGTGGAAAAGAGCAACATGGGAGAAAAAAGGGAAAATAAAGTGGAGGAGTCTGGATAAAAAAGAAGGGGAACGAAAGAGAAAAATGAGAGAAAAAAAACGAAGACACAGAAAAGAACAGAATAGGAGAAAAAATGAAACATAAAAGGAAAAGACGCGAGCTGGAAAACTGGGAATCAAGAACATAAAAAAGAAAAATGGAAAGGAAAAAAGGATAAGGATATAACGAAAAACAGAACGTGACAGAAAAGGAAGAAACGGGTAAGACAGAAAAGAAAGAGGAAATAAAAAAAGACTGGCAGAAAAGGAAGAAGATGGGACAGAAAAAGAAAATACCTAAAGAAAAAAAGAGGTAAAACGATACAAGGGTAAAAGTGGAACAGAAAATAAGAGAAACCAAAATAATGTTCCGCAAACATTTGCATCTATTAAAATCATATATTTTTGCAGAAGAAAGTGAACACGTATCTTCTCTACAGAACGAGTCAATGAACTATTTAGGTAAAAATAAGCCATGTTTCGTACTGCTATACAATAAAAAGTTGGAAAAACTGGTAACCGAGATATAATTATAGTGAAAGCACTTTCAAAACTGATCTTAAAACATGTTAAGTCATTTGTCTCTTTTAGTATCTTCATCATTTAATTTGCATATCCAAAAAGTGTAACTCAGTCTTTTAGAGACATACATCATAATGTTTACTATATCCCATCGCATAGTAGCCCAAAAGGGCGAAAAGTGGAACTTTTTTCCTAGTGTCTCTTGTTTTCATTTTATCTTCAGTACTTTTGTTCGTATGAATATCCCCCTTAATATAAAACTGTCAAAAAATAGTCACCGCTTACTATAATGAAAAGAAAAAAAAAACTTTTTTGTTTAAGGAAATATGGACATAGTTTCTTCGGAAAGTTGTAAATATTGTAAAACCAAGCAACTTTGCCGAAGAAATAAAATTTCTATCTTTATCGAGTGCTGAACTATAGGCCATATTCTTTAAAACTTCTTTAAAAACTGGTTTTTAAAGCTTGAATACAATGTTCAAGGTAATTATCGAAGCTCTCAAAATACACGTTTTTGAAAAAGCCCGCAAATCTCTAGGATCTTTACTTGCTGAGTTATCGCATATTCAAGCTTTAAATTTCCATAGCTTCACGAGCCCATGGGGTAAAATGGGGCAAGCGGATGTATGAAATCAGCACTTCATCTTGAAGCTTATGTCGAGTACTATAAACTTGTATGGGTTCCGCTTATCCCCAACCACCCAAATGAGAGTACGGCAAGCATACGTTTTATGCGTTTCGTTACACGTCCACTTTTTGGCTATAGAGCTATAGAGCATTTTCCTTGCAGATTCTTTAAAAATCAGTTTTTCATACCTAGCTTATGTTGGTTGCATTTTGGAGGAATATATGGTTCTAGGTGATTATTGAAGGACTCAAAATACACGTTTTTGCAGAAGATTTTAAATCTCTAGGACCTTTCCTCACAAAGTTATCGCTTTTGGCTCGTAAAGTTAAGGAAAAATAAAGCCTAAATAACCGATAACTTTGTAAGGAAAGGTCCTAGAGATTTGCAACGCTCTGCAAAAACATGTGTTTTGAGTCCTTCAATAATCGCCTAGAACCTTGTACTCTTGTAAAATGCAACCAACATATGCTAAATATGAAAAACTTATTTTTAAAGAATTTCCAAAGAAAATGCTCTACAACTCTGCACTCGATAGAGATAGAAATGTCATTTCTTCAGTAAAATAGTTTATCTTTATATTTTCAATAACTTTTACCCCCCGGGCTCGTGAAGCTATGGAAATTTAAAGCTTGAATATGCGATAACTCAGCAAGTAAAGGTCCAAGAGGTTTGCGGTCTTCTGCAGAAACGTGTATTTTGAGAGCTTCGATAATTGTTTAGAACATTGTATTCTTGTAAAATGCAACTAACAAAAGCTAAGTATGAAAAACCAGTTTTCAAAGAAGTTTTAAAGACTATGGCCTATAGTTCAGTACACGTTAAAGATAGAAATTTTATTTCTTGAGCAAAGTTGCTTGTTTTTACAATATTTACAACTTTGCCGAAGAAACTAAGTCTATATTTCCTAACACAAAAAAGTTATTTTTTTTATTTTCGTTATAGGAAGCTTCTTAAAGCGTCATCTTTTCTTCTTGCTTTGGAATGCGTCTTCTTCGTAGTACCACGGCTTGAAAATCAACATTTTCATTGCACCCGGGACCATCAACTAGGAAATTTACGATGAATGAGTGCATTTCCTAAAGCAAGACGATTGTTCCGTACTGTTTTGGCCGGATTTAGTATTCTTCCATTACGGAACAAAGAGCATGAATGGATTTGCCGGCAAAGATAAGAACTGTCCCAACACACCAGAGCTCGGCCCAATCTGAGAAATATTGGGTCATCGTCAAGCAGAACGAGATGACCCAATAAGTTGTTGAAATCGAGAAGCAGTTTAAGGCCATCAATTTAATCAATTGATCTTTGAAATCAAAAATAATTTGATTTTTACTAGAAAATGACACCGATTTACATGCTTTTTTCGCCAAATTTTGATCGTAACACCCTTGAATGCCAGCTTGGCCGAAGCACAAGCCGGCACAACCCCGCACTCTCGGCTCACTATTAATCTTCAATCAGACAGGCAATAAAAAGCGGAATCAAATGGCTCTGTACCACGCCGCCGACGGGATTCCGACGGGAACGCGTGTCTTCTGTTATTTTTTGTTGTTGTTGTTGCTGTTTCGAATGAATTATTATCTCCCGAATGCCACAATAATGATAACTCGAATAGGCCACGATTCCACACCGACCGAAGTCCGGACCGGAGTCGGGACCGGATCTCCGAATGGAAAGCAAAGCTTTCTCAACCACACAGTATTTTGCTCTTTTCAATTTTCAGACTGCCAGATGCTAGAGGTTGGCATTTCACTTGGGAACTCATGCAGAGAAGGAGAATAGGTGGGTGGACCAATTGACTGCATCCATTCGAAGTTATTTTTTCTCCATTATTTTCCCGTTTATGACGTGTAGGTAGCAACCAGCACGATCCATTGAAATGCCATCGCAGTTGGCGCAGTTGTTGTTGATGATGGCTCTCAATGGATGGATGGAAACCAATGGAAACGAATCATAACAAAGAACAGCAGTGGCAGTGGCTACTCTGTTTCGAATCACCCGCCTTCGGAAGTAGTTTTGAACAATCACCGGCCACCGGTACTGGACCACAGACAGTAGTAACTCGTCCGTTCATTACCGCTCATCATAAAACCGTGACGACCAGACCCGTTGCATTGTCATCCCGTCCCAAAAGCACTTCACAGAATACGGTTTTGTTCAAGCTCTTATCACCGTGAAATATGGCGGCACTGTGTTATCCACAGCCCATTAATTCCAGCCCTTCCAGCGCACAGCTTCTGCTGCTGTCAACACCAAACAAATCCGGAGGGAAGGTGCTCTAGTAGCAAAAGCAGGCAGGGAACAAAAAAAAAATACTGTTTTTTTTGGCATGCAAATACTCACCGCGCCAGGATGAACAGCAGCACGGAAACGCCGAGATAAGCAGTTGCCATGTAGATCCAAACGTCCAGCGAGAGCGGCGAAAGGAAGGAGAACAGGTTCGGCGGCTGCTTTACCGGTTTCCGGTAGAGCACGGATATGCCGAGATTCATGAACGGCATGGTAAAGTCCACCACCTGTTCCCGATCAAAAGTGATGGTCAGGTCGGCGATGGCCAGGTCCGCCCGCTGCTCCAGCAGCTCCTTGATCATGCCGTCCCACTCGCTGTTGGGAAAACATAACCATTAGTCGTCCGAAGGCGTTCCTCCCCTCAATAGCATTGCCCCTACCCGGTTTCCTTGTTGTGGCTGCCGTAGCGCCCGTCCGGTGCCAACCGGATCGTGTAGTTAAATCCCAGTATTTTGGAAATCTCATGAATCAAATCGATGGCGTAGCCCTCGAACTGCGAGTTACCGGTCAGCTTTTCCGCCGAATCCTTCCGCATGCAGTACGGCGAGCTTAGGATGGTCGTCAGGATAAGCGTTTTGTTTTGCAGGATTTCCACGATTTCCTTCTGCTGTTCGCCGTAGCTGCGCGTGAAGTTGACACCGGACGTCGAATTCCAGGTGCCGCTCTTGCGCAGCCCCTGGCCGCCGAGCTCGACGATGTCCAGCACAAAGTCCGACCGGAAGCCCTGGTGGTCGAACTTGATGACGTCCGTCAGGCCACGCATCTCGACCTGTTGGCAAGCATGGGAGAATTTAATTCACTTTTGCTGCTGCACTAATTTGGTGACAAATTTTGCTGAAATATTGCACTTTGTCATAAAAGGCACAGTTGCAATTTAGTGTGCCAACGCCCGGCACCGGCACCGGTGCGCGGGTGTAGGACTGTGGCAAAAGACTTTCCAAATCATAAAGAAAAATGCGCTTTCACACGAACGACCTTGTGTGGGTGGGTTGGTTGGTGCTGGCTGAAAAGAATTTTAGTCCATTGAGCCCTGAAACGAGCGGGTGGCGACCGGGTGGTGGGAGGCAAACGGCAATGAATAGCGTAAAATTAAGCACCACAGCAGAAGTGGGTGGTAATCACGGATGGTTATTATCCGGCCATTGAGTGGCGGGCTTAGAATGTACGGGCAGATAGCATGACTCCAGGCCACACACACTCGAAACGAAACGGGGACAAATATTGTGTGCTCCATAATAGCGCATGATGGTGAAAACCGCTTTTCAAAGCTATGAATCTCTCGTTTTTTTCTCGTTGGCTTTTATTGCTTGTTGAGCACGTTATTTGATTACAGATTCGAAACATTTTGTGCACACCAGCAACCAAAAAACAAACAAAAACCCAAAACTAATCCCAGCTTAGGGGAGGATGATGTCCACCCACTGCCGCTGCTGCTGATGCTGCCACCCGCTTTCAACCGGATTCAGTCAGTTCAGTGTGTAGAATAGGAGTGGACATTGTAATGTTGTCGATGATATAAACGGATTCCGAACAAGCCGACCCATTAGCACTCCAACCCCAAACAACACACGATATAGGCCCTGCGGTGCCGTTGGGTTGACTTGCTGCGGAAGTGTTGTTGTTGTTCGGGCCGGACATATCATCTACATACAACAATACACACACAAACAACAGGCAGGAGGCAGCTGGTGGATGCTGCCCCATCACCGACTGGTAGTGATTCAGGTTAGGTTAGATACAGATAGATAGACAGCTAGCTCTAGATAGATACGTACGATTTTCATATAATTTATCAAACTGTAGCCGTGGGGCCACGTGTCCTGGGCGTCACAGGATAACGGGTGGATGTCAATCTGCTGGCTGGTGTCCAAATCGTGCAGTGCTTTCGCGAACAAATGGACGGCGTCGTACATCAGGGCGGTTTCCACCTACGTCATCGGTGTTGGTCGGTGTGGAAGAGAAGGTTAAAAAAAGCGGAGAATTTAATTATGGATCGTACATGAGATGAATGAGGTGGAAAATTAAAATGACCGTACCTAATACAATAATTTTCATTTTAATTCACCACCAGTTGTTTGGTATTTGAAGGCACGACGGGCGATTGACAGCTGATTCGATTTTTCCATCGTTTGAATCAGCCTGCTTTGATTGAAGTGACTAAATTACATACACTGATCACAACAAAGATAATTTTATTGAACTCTAATCAACTCATAATTAAATAAACGTCATCAACGGACTTATGGCAATCACGTTTGTTTCAAATAAACCAACTGTTCTAAAACATTATTTTTCAATAATTACTAATACAAATTTAAATTAATTCGAATAATGAAGTGTTTTGAATTAGTCTGTCATTGAATGTTGATCACATCGCCGTAATTTTTTTCACATCCCACAAGGGACGTGCGTGGAAATGGAACAATCATGTTCTCATCCGGTTGGTACCATTACCAATTGCGTGGGAGTTACAGAAGAGATTGACAATGAAGCGAAGTGATACTGCCCACCCAGAGGGTCAGACTGTTAGAATTAGAGGAAACTGCAAGAAGATGCCTCAAAGAAAGGTGCCGTAAAGAAGATGCAGAGAACAATCGACGAGAACGTGGACAAATCAAGCATGAAATCCGAATCCAAGGCTATAGTTGTCGTAGGAGCGAGAAAAAACAGGAATGCAAAACATGGAGTTGGAATTGCAGAGCAATCGCTTTTTGCGGGAAAAGTAGATGAAAATAGATGAAGCTTTCGAGAGTAGTAAATTCAAATAGAGAATGAGTTTCGAGTTAAGGCACTAGAGCAAGAGGAACCATTGCCGCAGAAAGCGTTACTGGAAAAGCTTAGATTCAATAGCAAAATGAATCAGGAGCTAAAGAAACTGACATTCAGTCGAATAGACTCAGGCAGAAACGGAAACTTGAAAGGCCGCGAAGCATTCGAGTTAGCAATTAGGAAACTTCTTAGGTTGAAGACACCAGAATTAATCATCCAGGAGCGACTGAAGAGAAGAAAGAGTACCATTTCAGTAGACGGGGAAGAAGAAAAGGAAGATTTGTTGGACCCTGCTAGCGATAATGGAAGCGAAGAGGAAATGGAAGCCCTACCTGAAAGCGACTTTGATTCGGAGGAGTCTATCGATGAAGGGAACGAAAAGAAAGTTGAAGGCGAGGACAGCGAGACCATCTTAAGTGCGATTAGCTACTCGGAGCAGCGGAATCAGCGTGAAGCTTCCTATATTCACTGGAAACTTTCGAGCTTGCAATTATGTGTGTGTTTGCTCTCAGACATTGAAAATATTGTTCGGCTACTACAGGAGTGTCTAAAAGGGCCCCGAATTGGAGAACGTTGGAGGGCAGTTACCGAAATTGGTGCCAAAAGTCATCAGTAAACTGTATCAGTTGTACGGACGATTGGAACAGCTTTTATCGGATCCGCAGGTCGTCGTTGACATTGATTGATTATCCAACCCAAGTAACAGTTCTTAAGCGTCTTAGCTTTTAATTGAGCTTCATGAAGGTTTTATTGCGGTACTGGTTGTTATCTCTGGCTTTATTATGGTATTACGGAATGCCAAGATGATTCAAGTCATAAGAATTTTATAGCTAGCTATAAAACCATAATAAAAATTGTTAATAAATGTGATTTCTTATATTAGCACGATAAAACTAGTTTGTTGCGCCACATCTCTCATAAACTTACCATAAGTGTTTCTACGAGAAGGCGTAGCAATACAATGCATACAAAACTGATCTTATTGTGAATGCTTTTCAAACCGCGTGTTAGTTTTATAGTCCTATTAAAATTGTGATACACTGACCAAACAGATTTATTGTTGCTATTGTAAAGAATATTAAACTTAAATGCCATATGGCCATTTTCTAGCATTTTTTTAGCCTGCAAGCAAGCATTCATCAAAGCAAAGTGTGAGTTGCAGAAAGAAAGTTACTATCAATTAGTTTTCGTGTCACAGGAAGCAACTAGAATGATTTGGCTGTAAATTGAAATTGTCTAAACTTCCGGCAGGCACTTCATACTGTATATCTTCTAGTGCTGCGAAGCCCACACTCGTGTGGTCTAATTTTCTCACACACGCGTTCTTATTCTAACGAACGCGCCGCCCTAACCATCCCTTTCGGACTCATACTTATTCATGCATTGCGACGCGTTTTTGCAAGTGTCTGTTTATCTAACAGCTACGGTCGTCACTCTCGTTCTTCGTTGCAGCCCTAGCTGCAGAAACCGATTACTCGCGAGGGTTTGCACTCCCGTCCGTGAGTAGAATCGAGAAAACAAAAAGTAATGCAAAACCTGTATCCCAGTGTGCCACTATGCATCACGGGCAGCCTGATTGCTCAGGAGCTATTTAACTCGCGAATAAGGTATTCAGGAACACGATGTGAAGATGTGCGTGCGTGAGTGTGCAGGTAGCAGAATGTCTGCACATATCAACGGCGGCTGTTGGTTTTTTTATTTTGAGTGCGGCATAAGCGTTGAACGCTATGCTTCTCATACTCACTCGCGTCCACGCGTGGAGTAAACAGCGTTGGCTCCTCGCTCGATTCGCAACATTGATATCTTCCCGTGACCGCAAGCTCCGAAGGCAAGAATATCTGCTTGGCCATTCCCTTCTGGTCCTCAGTCACCGAAGGACATTCGTTGGGAACTTGTTTATGCGATACATTTCGCAATGTCACCATGATAGACGGGTCATGAATATGATAGATGTTTTGTAACAAATGAAATGTCCCGCCATGTCATAACTAAAAGTGCTCCCAGGTTGCTCCTCTGTGTTACGCCAGACATGTTGTAAAAATGAAGCTGAAAACTGAAACCCGATCTTCACACTCAGGAATCAAGCGCGTTGGGTACGGGTACGAAACTTCCTCGCAAGGAGACTCCCAGGATGATGTCAGGATACCGTAATCAACCCGATCAAGTGTTGCTTTAGGTCCGTGTACGCGACATCAATGTAGACTTCTGCATTCATGTTACACAGGCAGAATCGAAATTAACGACATTCGTCGAACGTCGAAATCAACTGAATGTTTCGGGGAAAACACATGCTGGTCTGAAGAGATGTAGTCTTCCCACAACACATATGGAAGGTGAAGCACAAGTCGACACTGGGTACACCGACTTCAAAGCTGCGTTCGATTGTGTTGACCACACCATACTGCTTTTGCTCTTTCCTCTATCAGCTTTTGTTCGGTGCTTAAAATCCTTTTTTCAAAATCGCTGTCTTCCTGTGAAATTGGGTATTTTAGCGGTATTTAAATTCTCGCATATTATGATAATATATGATGTCACTGTAAAGTCACATGAAGACTTTTTCAAATTTGACGAGTGAAAGTAATAAAAAAGCATTTTTTTCATTTAAATTTTTTTTTTGGGATAAGACGATAGCTTATAAGTAAACCATTTTTCTTCTTAGTTCGCCTTAGACAACACAGTGGATAGATAAACTATGGTCATCAGCCGATACAGGTTTCATATAGGAGCTGTCAAAAGCTCGGTCAAAATGAAAATCTCTATCAGAAAGATAAAAGAGAGGAAGAGAACTTCTGACATCATTTCAATCAATCGGCTTGGTTGATATCTGTCAAACAGCAAATCATTCTATTTTTGATTTTTATTAATTTTTTCATCAAATATTCACTTAATTGAAATAAAAAAAGAACTGTTAGATTCAGAAAACGACGGGCTATCAAATGAGGTAAAAAAAGCAACTTTTTTGGGAAAATTAAAATACCCAATTGGGGAACACTGAGTTTTGCGACTTCCGGAGTACCTCAGGGCAGCAACGTCGAACCATTGCAATTTTCGCTGTATTACAACGATGGCTGCATAATAGTGATAAAATCGGAACATTACTTTTAACGCAGGGATATATCCCGTTTGACCTCTCTCTCTCTCTCTCTCTCTCTCTCTCTCTCTCTCTCTCTCTCTCTCTCTCTCTCTCCTTTCGATTTTCTTTTTTTCATGCCAGTTTACTTATTTTTTTCTCGTTGTTTTAGGCCTTCCGCTGATCCAGTTTCTTTCACGTTTTTGCCTTGTACTCTTTTCCATTTTGTTTCTTCAGGAGCAGCAAAAGACGGACTACTTCTAGATTCATCGGTAAACCATCTGTGAATATCCTATATCCTAAGAATGTTCACTTACATTGTCACAGGAAGCTGTTTGCTCGTACAGCTACTGTTTGGTATATGAAATTTTGAGTTGGGTAAATGTTCAGGAAAACCGAGTTTTGCAGCCGTAGGAACAACGAAAAGGTTTTCATGAAAATTTTACCATCCTATAAAATAAGAAATTAACTAAATATTTAGGTTTAAAACCAAACTTGAAATTGAATTTGAAACTGTAACTGAAACTGTATTGCAAAAATAGTGGCAGATTAAATTGAAAACTGTGGACCTCTGGGTTACAGGAATAACTTTGTTTTGTATTTGTATTGTATTTGTATTTGTATTTCTATTTGAATATAGGCTATGAGCCCGTTATCCTTTCTTAAGACTAATTTACGAACAATTATTGGAAAAATTCTACATATAGGAACAAGTTAAATATTAAATAAAAATACAATCACTAAAGCAGTTGTCCTCTGTAGTATAACCTAAGCCTATGTTTAATGGTATTTGCGCTCATGTCAGTGGTTATAATTTGCTGAAGCTCGTTAAAGGCATTCATGAAACGGGAAGCGGGTTCATGCTGTGAGTAGTTCCTAGAACGAAACGGCGGATCGAAGATTCTACGTCGTCGAAGTGTCACTGGGCTATTGTTGAAAATCAATCTCATGGTCAATGGTTGGCTAGCTGTTCGTCCTGAGAGTATGTTCGTGAAGAACACGATATCTGCTGTCTTATGCCTCGAGTGTATCGTGTCAATGTCCACCAAACAACAGAGGTCATGGTAAGGTGCTAGCTCTTCTCCGTTCCATCCAAGATTCCTGAGAGCAAACCTTACAAATCTCTTCTGGATTCTCTCGATGCGTTGAATATGCGTTACATACTGCGGACGCCAAATAACGCTAGCGAAATCCAGTTTGCTTCTGACGAGGCCTTTGTAGAGTGCCAGTATTGCATACGGATCATCGAGGTCACGACCGAACTTCCTTACAAGCGCAAAAAGTTTCAGGCTTTCGTTAATCACGTTGTCGATGTGTCTAACAAAAGAAAGCGACCTATCGAATGTTACCCCTAGGTCACGTACATATTCTACACGCGGGATAGTACTACCTCGGTGAACGTAGTCGAAGATCACAGGGCTAACTTTCCTAGTGAATGTCATCACTGAACACTTGTTCGTATTAACTTTTAATCCGCAACTTTCACAGAATCTCCCAAAATGCTCTAAATCAAGCTGCAACTTCAGGCAGTCATCCATGGTCTTAATGGGAGAAAAGATTTTCACGTCATCGGCATAAGTTAAAACGGTTGCGTGTGAAATAACTTCAGGTAATTTGTTCATTAATATTACAAATAATAAAGGTCCTAAGTGGCTACCTTGTGGTACTCCTGATTGCACTGTAAACGAACCGGATTTGTTGCCGCGCAGTTTTACAAATTGAGTTCTATTTTTAAGATACGACCTCAACCAGTTATATCGCGAGCCTCGGATGCCAAAGTCTTCTACTGCTTCTAAGATACTATTAATACTAACAGCATCAAATGCTTTGCTCATATCGGTGTATATGCAATCCATTTGTAAACCACTTGCGATGCAATCCGTGACCACCGAGGTGAACTCGCAAAGATTCGTGACCACTGACTTCTTCTTCAAGAATCCGTGCTGTACAGGAGAAACACGGTTAGCTACGTTATCGTAAAGAAGGCCATATACCAGCGACTCGAAAAGCTTCGGAATAGCCGATTGAATAGCAACTCCACGGTAGTTTTCTACATCACCTTTGGCCCCTTTTTTATGTATCGGAATGACGTGCGAAATCTTCCAGATTCCTGGGAAGTGACCGGAAGCCAATGACGCGTTAAACAAGCTTTTTAGAGGGGTTACAAATTCCTGCCGAAATTCTTTCAGAATTTTGTTCGATAGCGTATCTGGACCTGCTGATTTATTGGCATCGAGTTTGCAGATACCGCGTTCCACACAAGCTTCGGACAGTTGATACGGCGCCTCATCATTATCGCTGAGCAATTCCCTGATATTACCGGTAACCTCAGTAAACACACTTTTAAAATACGCCGCGAAGAGTTCTGAAGACGATTGAAGATCAATAGACGTAACACCGTTGTAATTCACACAATCCGGAACGCCAGATCCTTTTCTTCTGCCATTTACAAATCTCCAGAATGATTTTGGGTTAGTCTTAAAGCGAGTTTGTATATCCGCGATGTAAACTTGATACGCTTCTCTGTGAACCGCTTTAAATACTCTTAGGATTTGTTTGTAGTTTGCCACGTTTTCGCTTGAGGGTGAACGACGCATCCGTTTCAAAGCTGATCTCTTTTCTTTCATTAGATTGATCAGCGCTGGTGTAAACCATTCGGGGTAGCTATTTGTAGAACTTCGCCGTTCCGTTATCGTTGGAGAATATCGAGAAAATATGCCGAAAATGGTATAATAAAATAGCAGTGAATTAAAATCCACTGAATTTTCAACAACTACATCACTTTCGCAATCAACATTTAAAATGTCTATTGAACGTAGAAAGTCGGACATTTTTTCCGCTTGTCGATAATATTCCTCACAACCTTGAAAAACGTTTTCTGATATGAACAAATCGTCTCACGCAATATTTTCAATGTCTAACCGAGCTCGCTCAAGATCCATTGCGTTCAGATTTAGATGATTTTTGAGCACCCCTTGTTTGCACTCTGCCGGTTCGATTGCACTGACGGTTAATAACATCGCATTGTGATGAACCTCATTTTTTATCAATGGATCCGTTAATGCTACGTGACAGATATCCTTGAAATTACCTTGAAATTATTACCTTGAAATAGAAGGCGAGGTTTGTGCCCCAGTCTGGGCATACCAGTGGACATGAATTTCAGAACATGCATTTTGGGAGTTGAATGTTGGGATGTGAAATTTCGGACTTGAGTTTTGGGATTTGCATTTTGGAACTTGAATTTTAGGACTTGAATTCTGGGATATAAATTTTGATGTTTGAATTTTGGAACATGAATTTCGGCACTGGACCTGGACCTGAACATAATCAACTGCAAACCACAACCGAGTTATGAACGTACTCGGTCATTTTATACACAATTTATTGCAACGTTATCATGACTAAACTTTGATTACAACTCTCGATTCTGCTGGAAAAAATGAATCTTTTCACTATGAAATTCAGGTGTCTTTTACTAAGAACTTCTTCATTCGGTTAAAACATCCAATGGCGTTATAATCACATTTATTCATTTTCGATATATTTATCTAATGCTTGCCGTGCCCGTGCCCTTGTCCGTGTCCGTGTCCATGCCCGTGACTGCTGCCATGACTTTTCTGAACGTGGCCATGTCCACCTCCATGAGCTTGGACTCCGTGACTTCCAGCATGTTTACCACCAACTGGTCCTTGATGTCCTTGATGCCCATGTCCATGTTGGGCCCTGGCCAGCGCAACAGTTACAACCAGGAGCGCAATAAACAGCAGCATAATAAACTTTGCCATCTTCGTCTGTTAATTTACGAAAACTTATAGAACAAAACACTGCTAATTACTGTGCGAATTTTAGACGCGTACTGATGCTGGCGTTAGGATGAAATTTGTGTTTTATAGTCCGGCGGGCTTACTTTTTATTGGCTTCGTGGTTTTTCGGTGGCATTTGTCGCTGTAGTACGGAAGAACATCTCAACAAACATGCTTTATTCGAAATAGTACGCTGTTATTCCACGCTCGGCATTCCGAAATATTTCGAGTGTCTTCAGTGGCTTTGGTTCCAGTTTTTTGGCCGACATGCTTCGAAGATGTTTTATTTACAAACAGTCGAAGATAACTCCGCGTTGTGCACGCAAAAGCAAACTATACCTCTGGCGGTCATCATTCTTTAATGGTTTGTCCATGATCGTCTTAAAGTAAACCTACGCGGTAAGTAAATATTATACCGTCACTTGAATTTAGTTTCTGAAAGTATTTGAACATGCACTCATTGCAGAATGAGCTTCAATTCGGTTTCACAAAAAAATGCTTCAAGGTTTGATTCCCGGTTGTTGAGCTGTTGACACGTTAAGCTGAGCATTTTTTGCCAATAGTTATACGTCGTTTTCTGTGTGTTTTATTATTTTGTTTATATTTTAATTTTATTTCCTCACGCTTTGCTACATTTGTTTGATTTGTTTGCAAGTCACAATTTCAAGTGGTAAATAAAATGAATGTTTTCAACATCCGAATAAAATGAATTTATTATTCTTATATCATTTACTCTAGAAACAACCACCCTCAAGGTGTTTGCTTTGTGTGCATGCTTCTTTCAGGTCTAATCCTTGTCTTTCTTCAGCAGATGCATAGATAGAATTTTCGTTCAAAATTAGCGTAACAGGTCCGACTGCACGTCTGCCGAAATCTCAGCCTTAGTAGACAACACAATTCTGTGGTTTCTTTTGTCCCCACTTGGGTCATTTGGTTGCTCACTTCAGCGTTCGTTATCGAATCGGTTGCGGACTGCGGAATGAGGTTAACCACATTTCGTCCGGGGCTCTTCTGATCGTCCCTGCCGCTGCAAACGTGTCAATAGCAGCCAAATGGTTTGCTAATAGATGGTGTCTTTACAACACTCGGTTTGTCAACCAGTCAATCAGCCAGCCAGCCGTAAAATGTTGTGGGAGATGAATCTGTCGCTTTTGTG
This sequence comes from Sabethes cyaneus, assembly GCF_943734655.1. NCBI lineage: Eukaryota > Metazoa > Arthropoda > Insecta > Diptera > Culicidae > Sabethes > Sabethes cyaneus. The sequence continues at coordinate 168,201,237 of NC_071353.1, forward strand.
TTTGGCCTGGCTGGCCATCATGAGGCGTCTGATGATTTGCAATTCTAATTTTTAATTGCTGCTTCTGTTGCAGAAACAAACGGAAGTGATCCCGCACGTGCTGCCTGGTGCGATTCGTACTTGATATCACCTGCATCTTGCTTGACACGAACCGACTGGAAAATTGGTCACGAGCGACAGATTAGTTCAAAGCTAGCATAAATCACCAAAAGGGCGTATGTTCAAGTGTCAGCAAACAAAAACTAATTCGTTTTGTCAATTTATGCAGTAGAAATATAGCCACACAATTCTAGATGGGTTTTACGGCAGAAAGTTATCCGACCGGACGATATTTAAAAACACAATCGACAGAAGCCCAACGAGGGGCGGACGTAAATTGTGTCCAGTAGAAGTTGATTCTCCCGCCTTCCGCTGGTCATTGATTAATCGGTCAATCGTTTCAGTTCAGTTGACGATGATGGAAAACAACCGTAATCAAACGGTCGTATGACAGACGATTATCCATCAACCCGGCGAGTAATGGTTCCGTTTGCCCACGCGCTGATATTCGATCCGATCCGGGGGGAACTTTTTGTGTGTTCTGTCTGACCATCGTTGACTGACCGTTACCCGAGAAGAACACATTACATTCTCAATGGGAAATCTTTCGCCAATCGGTTTGCAGTTTTTCGGTGAAGGACTCGTACGGGACAGATGGCTACTTTCCAGCTCTCGATTGCTGACCACAGACAGAACAGTGTCAGGAAATTGCGGACACAAATGACTTCCCCGGGGCCGCTACATTGTTACTGCCACCGAGAAAGGATGTGGTGTAAGTTGTTACTCTTTGAATGGTGCTGATTCGAAAGCCATGAAATGAAAATTCGTTTTACACCAACTTTCCTTTCTAATTCACAATCATACAAGGGGTTCAATGGGAAAACAAACCATCATCGTAAACTGTAATTTCCTTAAGTTCATTTCAGGAATAATTACTAACAGCTAATCAATTTCGGGAAAGCATTAACAACAAAAGAAATCCAAACCGAATACTTTTAAAAGACAACAAGCTTATCCCTGACATTGACAATTCGACAAAAAAAACCGCCCTAAAAACCCCAAAAACAAGCATCGAACGAAACGATTGCTTTCGTTTTCCACTCACGAAATCAATTCGCATTCATGGTCGTCCAACGAGTTCCGCCAATTGGTCCCCCTTTCGTAATTTTCCCGCTACTTTAACCGTAACAGTAACCGGATGACCGGTCGTCGTCGGCAGCAGCCGGTCCCTGTCAGCCCGGCTCGGCTAGCCAGTTAGCATTTTTATTTTATTGCTCGCTCATGGGCAATGCTGCTACGGACTGAACGGGTCCGACAGTGAGAAGATTCGCCGCTAAAACCGTCAATCACGGTGATGTCCTTCATCGGAGGCTAACCCCAGAGGCCATCTGCCCGCGATCAGCATGGAGCGAATGGAACGCCACAAACAACGCCGGCGGGGGGAGGGGTTGAAAAGAACTGTCCTTCCAGCTGCCACGGTACAGATGGCTGAAAACTTTCGCAGAATTTCAATCCCGCCGCAGTACTAGCCTAATTTTCTTCGACTACAAGTATAGAAAGATGTTTTCAACCATGTTCTATTATACTTTCCATTTTTTCACTATTCATTCCATTCTTGAGGAAAAAGGTTGACATCTCCTTATAAAACCTGCTGAAAGCAGTTTGGATTTGAAAAGACAACCCTTCTTGGGCATATTGCCTGGTGACCATTTGTCGTCGGTTTAATGGATGAAAGAGACGATTTACTGACCATTGAAGGATAAATTTACGTTTACCTTTTGGAAATGAAGGGAAATAAATTCGATTCTGTCAAACGAGTGAAGAAACATGCCTTATTTACTGTTTTATATTTTGTTTTCCGAACAAATTTGTGAAATGTAGCAGAGCAGGAGGGACTAAATGAATTGAAGATTGCTTAAGATGCCGGTGAGGTCTTAAAATTGTGTTACTAAAATCGATGTCCCATAATGGTCGTCCCGAAATTCAAGTGCGAAAATGGAGGTCTCAACATTAAGGCTTCAAAATTGAGGTCTCAAAACCGAGGTCGCAAAATCGAGGTCTCAAAACTGTTCCAAAATTTAGGTTCCAAAATTGAGATTTCAAAATTGAGGTTCCAAGATTGAGGTTCCAAGATTGAGGTCTCAAAATTAAGGCAACAATATTGAGACCTCAAGTGTGTTACCAAAAAGTACGAGGACTCACCACAAAAAGAGAAATTTCTAGTTTAAGAATCGAGACAAATTTTGCAAATGTTTTGAAGACAAGTTTCCAATCAGTAATAACATTCATGGCTTTTTCTTTATTCGCAAAAAGTACATGAAAGTAAATTCCAGTAGATCAACTAAGCAGAAAGGGGAAAGCCATAGTAAGTTATCCAAACCCAAATTCAAGCCGCAACATTCACGACCCAAAATTCAAGTCCCAAAATTCATTTCCCAAACTTTACGTCCCAAAACTCAAAATTTATGTCACACAATTCAAGTCCCAAAATTCATAACCCAACACTCACGTCTCAAAATTTAACTTAGGACCCAATATGAATGACTCAAGACTCAAGTCCCAAAATTCGCATCCCGGAACTCATGTGTTAAAATTCAAATCCGAAAATTCACGCTCCAAAATTCATGTCCCGAAATTCATGTCCCAAATTCACATCCCAAAATTTATGTTACGGAATTCAAGCATTCAAATTCAATTTTAAAAGCTTATGCCCTAAAATTTATGTCCCGAAATTCAAGTCTTAAAATTCATTTCCCAGAATTCACGTAAAAAAACTCAACTCTCAAAATTTATAGCCCAAAATTCGTGTCTTAAAATTCACGTCCCAAAAGTTGTGTTTTCGAATTCAAGTCAACTTTTCCAAAAGTTCGTGTCCCAAATTCATGTCCTAAAATTCGAGTTTGGAAATTCACGTCTTAAAATGCAATTTCCAAAAGTTCATGTCCCAAATTCATATCTCAAATTTAAGTCCCAACATTCATGTCCCAAAATTCGAGTTTGGAAATTCACGTCTTAAAATTCAATTTCCAAAATTCACATCCTGAAATTGATGTCACAAAATTCATTTCCCAAAACTCATGGCCCAAAATTCATGTCCGAAAATTCAAGTTCCGAATTTCAGGTCTCACCCTGATGGGGCGTACAATAAACAGAGGCCTGCCACAATAGATCAAATAACTGGTCGCAGTGGAAAATGTACCCAACAGAAAAAAAGAAAGGTTTCATAATTCATGTCCCGAAATTTATGATCCAAAATTTAAATTCCAAAATTCATGTCTAAAAATTCATATTTTCGAAATTCATGTCCCAAAATATAAGTCTTAAAATTCAGGTCAGAAAATCATATGCCAAAATTCTAGTTGCAAACCCAGGGGCCAAAAAAAGGTCTCAAAATTTAGCTCTCAAAATACAAGTCCCAAAACTCGAATCCCGAATTTACTAATAATTTCTGAATTTCGATAATTTAAGTGTCCCAAAATTCAAGAGTTCCAAAATTCGGGATTTCCAAAGTTCTAATACCGAAATTGTAGTCCCAAAGCTGAAGTCTCAAAATTCAAATCCTAAAATTCATATCCCGAAATTCGTATCTCAAAATGCAGTTCAAATTCAAATCCCAAAACCCAAGTCCCAAAATTCTAGTTCAAAAATTCAAGTCATTCAACACTCAACATTCATTCAACACTGTGCCAAAATTCAAGTCCCAAAAATCGAGTTAAAAAATTCACGTCCTAAAATTCTAGCCGTAAACTTCAAGACTCAACATGTGTGTCCACAACTTCATGTCCTAAAATTCAAGTGCCAAAATTTATGACCCAAAATTTGAGTTTCAAAATTCATACTTTTGACATTTATGTACCACAAAATTCAAGTCTTAAAATTCAGGTCAGCAAAATCAAATGCCAAGATTCAAACCCTAAAATTCATGTACCAAAATTCAAGTTCCAATATTCTAGTCCCAAAGCTCAGGATCCAAAATTCAGGTACCAGAATTTAGCTCCCGAAATTCAAACCCTAAAACTGAAGTGCTAAATTTTCCAGGTTTCAAAATTCAAGAGTTCAAAAATTTGGGATTTAAAAAGTTCAAGTTTCTCAAAATTCAAGTACTGAAATCCTAGTCCCAAAGCTCAAGTCTCAAAACACAGGCCCCAAAATTTAGGTCCCAAAATTGTAGTCACAAAATTGAGGTCCCAAAATTAATAGCCCCAAATTTAAGTCCGAAAATTCATGTCCCAAAATTTAAGTCCGAGAATTCATGTCCCGAAATTTATGACCCAAAATATACGTTCAAATATATGTCTCAAAATTCATATCCCAAAATACAAGTCCTTCAGGTCAGGAAATTCATATTCCAAAAATCATGTCCCGAAAGTCCCGACTCAAAATATTAGTTCCAAAATTAAAGTCATAAAATTCATATCTCCTAATTTATGTCCCAAAAATCATGTCCCAAAATTGCAGTCCGAAAATGTCCCAAAATTCAAATTCCGAAATTTAAGTCCTAAAATGCATGTCTCAAAATTTATATGTTCGAAATTCATGTCCCAAAATACAAGTCATAAAATTCACATCCCAAAATTCATGTCCCTAAAATTGAAGTCCTAAATTTATGTCATAAAATCACGTCCCAAAATTGAAACAAATGTTCCAAACTTACCAAAGTTCAAGTATCAAAATTAGAGCTAGAGTCCCAAAACTACTCGCAACTGAACTGAATAAAAAAACTGAAAATTAGACTATATTATCTCATCACTCAAGAACCATATAAGTATTTATTAAAAAGCAGCAAATCAAGATTATTTTTGCAAATGTTTTGAAGGCACGCTATACGAAAAATAAAGTGCAAATTCACGTCCCAAAATTCAAGTTCCAAAAGCAAAGTCGCATAATTCACGACTCAAATTTGAGGTTCCAAAATTCAAGTCTCAAAATTCGAGTCACAAAAAAGCCCAAACCCCAAAACTAAAGAGAATTCATGCCCGAAAATTCTAGTCTTGATATTCAAGTGCCAAATCTTTTATGCCTAATTTTAAGTCCCAAAGTTCAATTCCCATAACTCAACTCGTGAAATTTAACTCCCGAAATTCAATTCCCAAAATACTGGGTGTTAAATTCATGTCCTAAAATTTCTAATCCTAAATTCAAATCACAAATTCTCAAGTCCCAAAAACTAAGTTTCAAAATTGAAGTCCCAAAAACTCGGGGTCCTAAACTGAAGTACCAAAATTCATGTCCGAAAATTCATGTTCCGAAATTCGAGTCCCAAAGTTCAAGTCAAAATATTTTGCTCCCAAAAAATTAGGTTCCCAAAATTGAAATCTCAAAATTGAGTTCCCAAAATTGAGGCTCCAAAATCCCGTATGTTCCATAAATCAAATGTCCCGTAATTAAAGTAATTCTATAATTCAAGTGTCCCATGATTCAAGTGTCGCATAATTCAAATGTCCCAAACATCAAGTGTCCCAAAATTCAGTGTCCACAAATTCAGGTTCTAAATTCAAGTCTCAAAATTCGAGTCAAAAATTTCAAGCCCTAAGATCCTAGCCCGAAAACTAAAGGCCTAAAATCCAAGTTTCAAAATTCTAGTCTTGATATTCAAGTCTCATGGTTCAAATTTCAAAACTCAACTGGTAAAACTTAACTTTAACCAAAATTTAAGTCCCAAAATTTAGGTTCCAAAGTTCAGGGTCCAAGATTGATGTCCCAAAATTTAGATCCTAAAATTCAAGTCGCAAAATTCAGAATGTAAATTTCAAATCCCAAAATTAATGTCACAAAATTCAAGTTCCAAAATTCAAATTTCAAAATTCAAGTCCCAAATTCTAGATCCTAAAATTCTAGTCCCAAAAATCAAATCCCAAAATTCAAGTCACAAAATTCAGGTCCTAAAAATTAGATCCGGAAATTCTGGTCCCAACATTCAAATACAATATTACAATCCCAAAATTTAAGAGTCCCAAAATTCAAGTCACGATGTTCGTGTCCCAAAATTCAGAGTCTAAAATTCAGGTCTCAAAGTTTTGACCTAAAATTCTGGTTTCCAAAAATATCCCAAAAATTAAAATTCAAAATTCAAGTCCCAAAAAATCAGGTTCCTAAATTCAAGTCCCAAAATTAAGGTCCCAAAATTCAGGTCAAAAAATTTAGCCCCAACAATTTAGGCTCCAAAATATAAGTTCCACAATTCAATTCCCAAATGTGAAGGTTCTAAAACTCACAATACTTCTAAAAGTCACAATACTGAGACTCCAAAATTCAGGTGTTCCAAAATTTAGGTGTCCCAAAATTCAGGTGTCCCAAAATTCAGGTGTCTTAGAATCCAGGTGTCTTAAAATTCAGGTGTCCCAAAATTCAGGTGTCCAAAAATTCAGGTGTCCCAAAATTCAGGCGTGTCAAAATTCAGGCGGCCCTAAATTCAGGTGTCCCAAAATTCAGGTGTCCCAAAATTCATGTGTCCCAAAATTCAGGTGTCCCAAAATTCAGGTGTCCCGAAATTCAGGTGTCCCAAAATTCAGATGTCCCAAAATTCAGGTGTCCAAAAATTCAGGTGTCCCAAAATTCAGGTGTGCCAAAATTCAGGTGGCCCGAAATACAGGTGTCCCAAAATTCAGGTGTCCCAAAATTCAGGTGTTCTAAAATTAAGATGTCCCAAAATTCAGGTGTCCCAAAATTCAAGTGTCCCAAAATTCAGGTGTCCCAAATTTCAGGTGTCCCAAAATACAGTTGTCCCAAAATTCAGGTGTCTTAAAATTGAGGTGTCCCAAAATTCAGGTCCAGCTCAAGGTCCACGTTTTGCTGTTTCAGTGTTTTACTGTTTAACTGTTTTTTTTGTTTTACTGTTTTACTGCTATTGCTTTCTGTCATGTCTTTTTTTTGTTTTCAGTACGTGAAATTTTAGTTTTGTATTAGTTTGTTGTGAAAACTCTTATTACATTAATATTTTTTTATTTCCATTTTTAACTTTTCGCTTTTGTCTGCTGAACGCAATACCTTACAATTTTGTAATTCTATTCCTTCTGGGTTTAATTTTAAATTTTCTAATCATTGCGTCGTTTACTATTGTTTTATTGTTTTTTTTCCGTACTTCAGTTTCTGTTTTCTTGTCTTTCTATCCATGTGTCTTTCTATATTTAAGCTTTTCTATTACACTATCTTTGTGTTTTTCTGTTGTTCTATTTCTATAGTTCTGTAATGCTGTTTCCAGTCAAGTCTCTTTCTGTCTGTTTCGTATTTTGGTTGAGTTATTTTAAATTTATGTTTTATGAATTGGCCAACTCGGTATGGTTTGAATGAATTTCACTGAAATAATTCAAATTTGTAGACTAAGTTGAGCAAAATTTAACAGAAACGAAATTCGAAGGAGATTTCTTCAACTTGAACAAAAAATCCACATTTAGTGTCTCACCAATTAGGCACCTAATCAATGTGATGCACGATTTTCAGCGCAACTACCGGATGATAGACAGTCCGATTTAATTTAAAGGACTAGCAGAGTTATATTTCATGTCACGTCGACCGATTCCGGCACTTTTCGAGTGAACACCGTCGTCGTCGTCGTCGTCGAATGAATCCAAATCTGCACGGTGACATCGCTTGTATCCCTCGGCGATTCCGATTTAAGTCCGAAAAATTTGTATCAGGTACAGGTACTATCAGGAACGAAAAGCATAACAAAAAAAAAAGGAGCGGGCGGCGGGGGAAATCCGACTCCGAAATTATGAAAGCCAGCAAACTGGCAACGCAACTACACTCACCTTAATAACGGTCACGTTTTCCTGATGTAGTCAGCGTCCGGTTGATTGCATGACAGAATAAAATGAGAGAGGAGGAAAAAAAGAACCGAGCAGAAAATCCCAGAGTTAGAGTGATTTATACGAAAAATGTATATATTTTATGCCCCCCCCCTCCCCCTCCCCCTTCAACAAAGAAGAAGAAGAAGAAGAAGGCAGTCGGCAGTCGCCGCCGGAAGGAGGTGTAGTTCTGCCCGTCCGTATAAATGATTTATGGAATTCCGACTAATGCGCGCTCAATGAAGGAACAATATTTTGTTCGTTCGTTCGTTCGTTCGTTCGCTTATTCGTCTGTGTGATATACGACGATCTGTCGCGGAACCGAGCAACAGAGCCGGTTCTTGATTCACATCTTTGCCGAAAATTTTTGTGCCTCAGTCCATAATGGAGGGTGTGCGGTACGTGAGTGTCCGTACAAGGACTCTGGTTGTCGGTCGATAAATCACACGCCGAAGCGAAAAGTTGTGACGATTTTCGTTTGCATTGATATATGAAAATTATGAAAAAAATTAGATTTTTAGCTTCAAACTTTGAAAGTTGGTCGAACTTTTCCGGAGAAGGTTAACAGAAATTTCTCGGCCATTAAAGCGGTCCGTCACGTACCGGACGGAAAGCAGAAGGCTGAGCTGATGTTGGGCATTATTATGTTAGGCAAAGGAAAGAATACTGATTAGCTTTGGTAAGTGCTGAGGGAAATTATCGTTTCACTTACCGTCATTTTGAAGTCAATCTTCTTGCCCAGGCGAGCCTCACCGAGGGTCCAATTGTAGATGGCCTGAGCCACTTCCGGACTTTCCGGGTCAACCAACCGGAAGGCGGTGATGTTCGTTCCGCCGTATTTGAACTCGTCCAAACTAATGGTGTGTAAATCCTGCATAGATTGAAAAAGAACGGATTTGAAAAATTTTATCGATAAAAACAAACATAACCTTGTCGACAGAAAAACTACGCCAACTTCGATCCGATGCGATGGTTGGCAATGAGGATGAAACTTACCAGCGATGTTATCAGATAGCTGTGATAATCGCTCATCATTCCGATCTGCTGGGCTTGCTTCAGCACGTCGTAGATTTTTTCCGTCGTACAATCGAGCACGATGTGCGATTCGGCTGAGTTTTTGATCTGCTTCAGTAGCGGGCTGCCGAGGGGGGGATGGGTTTCCGTTTCCGAAGTGGGTAGTTAGTTGAGGTTGTTAGTTCGTTGAAATCGATGAGCCACCGTGAACCATCCATGGTGAGGAGTGAGGGAATGAACGGTGAGGGGTAGAAAATGTGTGAAAATTGAACGCGATTAGTGATGCAATGGAATTTTCAAGAGGCAAAAGTTAATGCTTAATCATTCTCGCTCCAAATTGAAACATTAAATTTACATTAAATACGTGTCATAATCTGCCTTCACGACAGTTGAATTAAAGCTTTGAATGGTGAGGTAAATATGATATTTACCGGAGGACATCACATCAAGATGTTTGCCTTACACTTGTTGTATCAGCTAAGTAATTATACAAACATGAATACGCCGGCACCTGCCGGCACTATTTTATCCTTGACCGGCCGTTATCGAGCAATTACGACATTAGCTGCAGGAGGAGCAGCAGCGCTAATTTCCGATTCCAGCTAATTTGCTGATTATCATCAATTAGACACTAACCAATATTAACTTTAATTATTTACTACGAAGCGAAGGGATGTTTACACTAAAAAAAATCAAAACAAGTGTTTATTCTGTAGCGTAGCAACCATGCAGAACCATTAACGTTGGAATTGGCGAACCGGCCAACTGGGATGAGCGACAGTGTGTTGACTGACGGGACTGTGTTTACGCGCTTCGCGCGTTCTTGCTTGAACTTGAACATTGACAGCGAATGTTCTGGGAGCCTTTAAGCACTCGGATCGCCCCCACCCGCTTAGTCAGTAGTCTGAGGTCTGCCGTCTTCCGTCGATTTTGTAACCAACCTAATGTATACGAAGTATCAGTGAGTACCTACCAGCGATAAATCCTGGTTGACGGAACGGAAAATAGTATCTCGCCTTTTAGCTGCCCTTGCTCTCTGGATGGTGTTTTGGCCTTTTCGCATGGAGCAAGTGTAACATTTTTCCACTCGAACACTTCCCGTTCCTGTGGATGGACCCGTTTTGGGTGGAAGAATGTAAGCAGCAAGTAAAATATTTCTTTCGGCGAGAATGTCGACTGGTAGAGTGAAATCCAGTGAACTGATGGAACGCACTATAGATCGATATGAAACGAATATTTTTTTTTCTAGAGTTAATTCTTGTGGATGCAGTGGGATTCCATTGGTTGACTCTTATGAACTTAGGTTTGAGTTTGGCAAGCACAAGAATGGATTTTAAAAATTTATAAAAATATCATAAAAAAGACTATTAATGTCAAACTGAAGAACTAAAACAAAACGAAATCTATAAAAATATAAACAAAACAGACAAAAATCAACTCACAGAAAGCAAACGAACAAAAATTTTGAAAAAATAAAAAAATCTCGCATAACCTTTCCAAAGGTCTAATGTAACAATAAGAGATTTTCTTCACCTGCTCTCTTGAGTTTATTAGGTGACGCATAGGTGACGTAGGACTACGTAAGTCTGTTTGTAGCGATGGTAGGATGTATCCATGTATGTAATAATACGATTCTTCACGTATACAAGCTACATACGTAACGTTTATCAAAGTAGTAACATTGTATACGTCCAATCCTCAACCGATTTCGGGGTTATTTCCATGAATTGATTGAATCTATTTCATTAAAACGAATCGAAGTCACACTAAACCAAACAGTAAATAAATTTTCATGATCTGAAAATTTTCGGTAAAACTTTTCTGCACCTCACAAAAGAAGAACACTGATAATAAAGCATTTACAAGCTGCAGACGTTTTGGAAGTGGCAGAAAATATCGCCCATGACCAGAAAACTTATTCCCACCATTCGTTGCCTGTGTAATTATCGTATTAACTGGGCAAGAAAACATAATAAACTCTTCAATCGTTATGTGGCCCTTAAAAGGACCGATTGTTTGATTATCATAACTCCGGCTTGCAATAAACTTGCACTAACGCACTTAACGTGATTTTCTTTGCGGTAAATTGTAGTACCGATAACCGCAAACCAGGCACGGCTTGTTGTAACGAACCAACCGAAAAACCTCCGCAGCCATGCAATCGACGAAGCCGTTCATGTTTGGTCTCATGACCAAACGTTACGCTCACGTTAAAATACCAGTCCAGGTGGCCAGCTCCAAGTGACGGTGGATAATTCTGGTCTTTTTGCTGTCGCGAGAAGCATTTCCTGCCAACTCAAGCACTTCCGCAAGCACTAATTATTCCATCACGGCAGCCAGCTCCAGTTTCAAAAGTTTCCTTTTCTCAGCAGCCGGTGACCGGGAACTGCAGACGTGCACGACTCGAGCGTGACTTTCGCTTGATGTTTCCCCCTTTGTATTTCTTGTTATATACCAAAGCAAGCGACAAGAATCGGTTCCGCCTAATTTTCGTGGTCCGTCATTCCATCATCTACGTTGAATAAACTGGAGGATTTCAATTTCAGTCTGAACAAACGAGCAAAGTTACCAGTGAGCCGTTCACCTTTTGCCGTCAAAGAAAAATTGCGCTACGTATTGTTGTACCATTGGTGATAGACAGATTTGTGCTGCTAAGGAAAACCGAGTGAAAAGCCCTAAGTTTCAAGTTTCCTAAACTCCATCAATTACCGAAAACCGTTCTTTTAAGAACGAACAAATTCTTATGTGAAGATGCCAAAGACGTCACTAAAACTGCTTATATGAAGATATGTTGTTCTCCGCTGAACACAATAAAGCTTGTTGGGCCAGCAATAATTATTAAAACAAAACATTGGGTTTAGTAATTGTACCAAGACTTGTTCGAAAATAATTGGAAATTATTTCAACCAGCCACGAAACGACAATTTCTAGTTAAGCAATTTCTAGGCCGACTTAGAGTTATTTTCAATTTTTGAATGACGTGCATCGAAAATCAATAGTTTTCTATATTTCCAATTCGATTTTCCGATCGAATGGTGTAAATATTTTCGTAATTTATTGAAAATTAACTGAATTACAAGTCGAAGCGTGAAAACGCGTTGCCACTTTGATAACGTCATTGCCAACAATCAATCACGAAGCGAGGATTTCGACGTGGACAATGCTCCATTATATTCCATTTTTCAATAGTGCGCACTTAAAAATCAATTCCGATCGATTGGTGCAAAAATATTGAAAACCGATCGGAAAACCGCTGAGCTATTAGCGCTCAAAACCTATCATTTTTCGTGACGCTACCTTCCTGAAAGACGTAGTCCTACGTCAAAAACAAAAGTACGAAAAAACTTAAAATTAAATTGTGAGTAGAACAGAAATAATAGGCTTCAAAAACTCAAGAGAGAACATTCCAATTTGTTTTTGAATCGGCAGAGCAAAACAGGGGATGAGTGAAAATGGGACAACAGAGAAAAACAAACACAAACAGAATAGGAAGAAATAAATCGTGAAAGAAAGTGCATCGAATTGTCGTCTGTGTCGTCGTTAAAATTGGCAGAGTTATTACCATTTCAAATCTAACATTATTCCGTGACTAAATTTTGGGTTGAAACCATGCGGTAAGACAGAGTCCTACGCAAAAATGGGTGCGTGACGTTAGACATAATGGACGCTAGGCATAATTTAGATAACTTCACTTTTCCATAAATACGCGCTTGCGCCAATTATCGCTCCGTTACAACGTAATGAGAACAGGGGTCGCCCATTTACCACAAATTCATTTGGCATAATGCTATTTGGCATAATGTCATTTGCCATAAAAACATAAGGCAGAAAAAAAGTTTGTCATAACGGCCTTTTTGGCATCTTTCACACTTTGTGTCGTCCAGTTTCAACACTTTTGGTTTTTAGTTTCAGCACTATTTGGTTTTTATATAAGCGCAACCATTCTCAAGCAACGAATTCGTAGATGATTAGTGATGATTGTATGCTATAATCTTCTTCTTCTATTTATATAAGAGGCTTATGTCTGTACCGAAAACCAGGTCTCTGACAGAGTGTCATAAGAGGCTTATCGGTTACTAAAAACAGGTCCCTGATAGGACGTCATGCTTTCGTAGCAATGGGTTATATTCTCAGTCACCTCACTGGTCGACTGCTGGACCGCTCGATTACTCAACTGGTTGACTAAACTGCTCGACTGGACCGGTCGATTAGAATGCTCGATTTGATTGCTCGATTGGACTGCTAAACTGTACGATTCGACTGCTCGACTCAACTGCTTGATTGGACAGATCGACTTGACTGCTTGACTGAACAGCTCAATTTAACTGCTCGAGAGGACTACTTGATTTAACTTCTCGATTCGACTGCTTGACATATTTGCTTGACTTACTACTCGACCTGGTATCAGTACTTGTGGCTTGAGCAGCACGTTCTCCTCATTGAAAGGGAGCTTTGTGCCTCACCTTTCCAGCCCTTGACATCATCTACCTGATGAAGGAGGGGAGGAAACAGAAGGAATAGGAAGGGTAGGAAGTTAGGGATGTTTAGACAAAACACAAGAATTACCAAGGGATTTACTTTACCCCCTAGGGGGTATTGTAACCCCAAAGTAAAACGAAAAAGTCAGCAGTACACCCCCTAGGGGGTGTGCATTTGACCTAGGTTGCAGCTTTGCTGCTTATTAGTTTCGCTTGAACCTTTTGGAAACCATAGTTCAAGCGAAAATTGTGCACTCTCAGAAGATTCAAAGAGGCACAATCAACACCAAAGAAAATCAAACGATGATCGTTGGCTGTTGCCATGCCCCTCAGAATCTTCCAAGAGGACACCGAAATTCTTGCGTTTTGAAACGCAAGACGTTGCTGAACTGCAACGTCGGTTAAATTCTCCTCGGGATCCCAAGGAAAATTCACCGAAACTTTGTGGAGTTTCAGACTATACGGCTCAATTTTGAACTTAAAGGCCTCACTCGCCTTTTCACTTATAGCCGCAAGTTGGGCCTTGAGCCAGACGCAGCTGCGCTCGTTTTCCGGAGCAAACCACAGCGCGCCGAATCTAAGCCCAAAGCCCTTAAAACTCGGGATAAACGAATCGGCGGGTAGGGCAAATAAGAGACCATTAAGATCTCTTAACAGTGAATCCCTCAGGATGTCGGTAAACGGACCGTTTACCATCCTGACTTGAAACCGTAAGTTTTGCGCCGATGGCGCAACCGAAGCAGTAGCTCTGTTACCAGAGCCTACTGCTACATCCGCCTTAATGCGGTTTATCTTTTTCCTCTGGTTCTTGTCGTGCTGCTTTCCTTTGGGTAAAATACCCGTAGGAAAAGCGTTTTCGCAAGTTCCAGAGGAATTTACGCTTGCTGGCTTTGAGCCAGTAGCTGCTTCTAATAAGGCCTTGGTGCACAAGGTCTCGCCTTCTGCTTTCGCAGAAGTCGAATCCTGGCTCACCAAAGCCTCTTGATTAGCAACCACGTTCGAAGCCATTTTGAAAAGAAACTTACAACTCTGAGTGTCGTCTGTTCTCCAGAAGGTGCGGGAATAGAAAGAAAGATTCTAGCCGCCAAAAGCAATTTGAACCCAGTGCTTTTTATCATAGTGGTATATGTAAAAAGCACCTGAGCGAGAGAAAAAGTTTGCTTACAATCTGTAGTAGTTCTTTATAATTCTACACTTGTGATAGAATTAATTCGAATACATGCAAAGGATTTCAGAACATGAAAACAATATGATTTGCATGTCTGTATTCTAGTGCCATAGATGTCCTCTAATGGCACCCTTGCCTCTGTACTTGCTGTAAGAACAGCCTCATTTCCATCCCAAGGGAGACGTGATGAGGTACCTACATGTATTTGCAATACAGAAGCAACAGTTACTATCGAGTAATTTTTGATCATTTCTCCCATCGAATCCACTAGGAGACCGAGTATCAAACTGTTCACACGGTCAAAAATGTGGAAGTGTGTGAGAGAAATGATGTATAATTTGAACCAAGTAACAACCCTCTCGTTGGATGCAAGGGCGACTCAAACACTCAACTTAAATCGCTCTTCCCTCCAACGGAAAAATTATCACCGGGCAAACTTGTATATGAATACTCATATTGGCGAAGCATTGTGGTAACCGCCACAGAACAGCATTTGCGCTTTCTCTATATGAAATCACCAAAAGACACAGCGGACAGAACAAGTCTGCTCACTTTGATCGATCAGCTGACAAATATGAGAAGATCACCCAGCATGAATCTGTCGCACGACGTCGGATCGGACAAACGCAAACAAATGTTTCGCATGTGTCGACCGAACGTTCGTGCGACAACTCCTACCGGGCAGTGGCACACTCACTGCTATTTGTGAAGCTGCCCATATGACTCAATGCCATATTGTATAAACGTATTGAGTTTTATCGAACCAGAACGTACGCGTTATCGTTCTCAAGACAGTACGAACACAAGAGAGTTGTCTCACCACCCATCCACTAGTAGACGCAAGGAAGCGCCATACCAAGGTATGGAGCAGTAGTAACAGTGAGAGCACTTTTCCCCCCTGATAGAAACTGCCCGATAAGAATCATCCGACCGAACAATTCTTAGCGGGAGGCTTCGTTGCCAGAGGGGAAAGGAGCGGGAGACAGATGCACACTAATCCAGAGCGGTAGCTGAGCTGAGCCTTCGCGTCGCCCGAGAGAATCGCGCATCTATCTTTGTGCGTACCACACCACTAATACGTGGTACAACAGCAACTTTGCCGATGAGATTGTTTTTTATTTCTCTGCTAGCCCAATGAGACTGAGTGCAAATGCGCCTGAGTGGCTCATATAGGGGTGTTCAAGAAACAGTACAAAACGATCACTTACATGTCATAATTTATTTATGATGAATGTCCGTCGGAACATGACGGATAATAATTTACCTGATTTGGTCCTTGGAGGGGCAGATATACTTACTATCCTGCGATAATTTTATAAACCTCGCCCCTGTTTATTTCCATTTAGGAAGACTTTCCGTTCCGAGCAATTATCCCTGGGTGAACGGAGAATCCGCACTGATGTGTACGTAAACAGATGTGCCACCTACTTACTACAGCTGTGGCGCGCCGTTCCATATATTTACACCAGCACGATCTTCGATTCACTAAATAAATTTGCCCCTACGGTTGGATTTCTCCAATAGAAAGAAACCCTATGCACAAAAAAAAAATTGCCTCGGTTTCTTCACTTGCACTCTCTGTGCTTTAAGCCTCATCACTTGATTGAGAGATGTGCGAGAGGCACTAACACTACAAAAACTGTGACTTGCGGCAATTGAGGGAAACACTAAGAACACAATATAAGCTCCGCACATATGGCGGTACCTATAGTTTAATAGAAATCAGGTAATTCTGATTCTATTTTGGAGCGCATCACGATTACACAATGAACGCGCGATATTTTCAGATTATGTTGTCGCGAACACTCGGCATGCCACAATTCCTTGCCTTCGCGATTCACTACACATCTAAAACGGGCGATGCGGACCGCACGTCCGCATCCTACGAGCTCTCAGCTCAAACTCCTCCAGTTTCAACACTTTAGCAGCACTATTTGGCTTTGATATAAGCGCAACGATCCGCAAGCAACGAATTCGTAGATGATTAGTGATAATTGTGTGCTTTAATCTTCTTCTTCTATTTATATAAAAGGCTTATGTCTGTACCGAAAACCAGGTCTCTGACAGAGTGTCATAAGAGGCTTATCGGTTACTAAAAACAGGTCCCTGATAGGACGTCATGCTTTCGTAGCAATGGGTTATATTCTCAGTCACCTCACTGGTCGACTGCTGGACCGCTCGATTACTCAACTGGTTGACTAAACTGCTCGACTGGACCGGTCGATTAGAATGCTCGATTTGATTGCTCGATTGGACTGCTAAACTGTACGATTCGACTGCTCGACTCAACTGCTTGATTGGACAGATCGACTTGACTGCTTGACTGAACAGCTCAATTTAACTGCTCGAGAGGACTACTTGATTTAACTTCTCGATTCGACTGCTTGACATATTTGCTTGACTTACTACTCGACCTGACTGCTCGTCTTAACTGCACGATTGAACTGCTCGACTGGACTGTTCGATTCGACTGCTCGATTGGACTGCTTCACTGTACAGCATGATTCATCTGCTCAACTAGACTGCTCGAATTGACTGTTCGATTCGACGCTCGACTCGACTGCTCGAATGAACTGCTTCACTCAACTGCTCGATTGGACTATTTGAATCGGCTGCTCGACTCAACTGCTCAACCCGATTGCTCGATTCAACTACTCGACTAGACTACTTGATTTGAATGCTCGACTCAACTGACAGCTTGATTCCACAGCTCGACTAGACTACTCGACTTAGCCATTCAACCCGACTGCTCGACTTAACTGTTTGATTCGACAGCTCGACTTAACTGCTCAATTGAACTGCTCGAGTGGACTACTCGACTCGACTTCTCGACTCAGCTGCTCGACTCAACTGCTCGACTCAACTGCTCGACTCAACTGCTCGACTCAACTGCTCGACTTAACCGCTTGACCCGACTGCTTAACTAAACCATTCGATTCGACTGCTCGACTCAAGTGCTCGACTAGACTACTCGATCCAACTGCTCGACTAGACTGCTCGATTTAACTGTTCGACTTTACTGTTCGACTCGACTACTCGATCCAACTGCTTGACTCGATTGCTTGATTCGACTGCTCGACTCGCCTGTTCAACTCGATTGCTTGTCCAGATATCATATGCTCGAGGTTAAATAAGACCGGACCAAGTCGCAAAATTTAAAAAAATTAGTTAACGTTAGCAAACGATCAAGAATTTTCTTTGCAACATTTTACTCTAATCAGGCTATATAAATGTTGCAAACAGCCAGAGTTAGAAGCTGATTTCGAATGGTTCGTACACCTCCGCCACTCTCCGCTTTCCGTTTGTACTCCGCCAAAAATAGTTCGCAACACCTTTCGTTCCAATACGACAAGTGCACGTACGTCTTCTGTAAGCAAAGTTACTGTCTCAAGTTTGTAGAGGTCTACCGGTCTGATTAGCGTTAGCGTACATCGTCAGCTTTGTGTGGCGGCGTATGCTCCTTGATCGAAGCGTCTTGCGGAAGGAAAAGTAGGCTCAACTTCCAACTTGAATGCGTCGTTGAATCTCCTTACTCGTGTTATTGTCGGCGGTGACCAGAGATTCCAAATATACGAATTCATCAACCACTTCCAGTTCATCGCTGTCAATAGTCACTGTCCGTGGAGGGCTGACGTTACTTTCTCTGGAGCCTCTTCCTACCATAGATTTGGTTTTCGGCGTATTGATTTGTAGCACAATTTCCCAAGCCTCCGTTTTTTTTATCTGGCATAGATTACCTCGGCTGTCCTAACGTTTCTAGTAACGACATCGCAGTCGTCTGCCAAGGCTAGGAGTTGACTACTCTTGATGAAGATCGTTCCTCTCGTTTCGATGCCCGCTCGCCGGATCACACCTTCAGTAGCGATATTGAATAACATACAGGACAGTACGTTTCCTGGCTCAACTCTCTGTGCAATCCGAAGCGACTCGAGAGTGCTCCCGAAACACGCACGTAGCACATCACTCGCTCCAGGGTAGCTTACCCAAGTAACAATGTGAGTTTTATTGTACTCTTATGGCGGTTTTCATGACCAATTTTGGTCTTAAATTCCGTCATAAGAGTGTAATAAAACCCAAATTGTTACTTGGGTAGCGTCAGTTTGTCCGGAAAACCGTACTCGTGAAGCTCAGTTCCAGCTCAGTTTCAGTTCAGTTTCAGTTCAGTTTCAGTTCAGTTTCAGTTCAGTTTTAGTTCAGTTTCAGTTCAGTTTCAGTTCAGTTTCAGTTCAGTTTCAGTTCAGTTTCAGTTCAGTCTCAGTTCAGTTTCAGTTCAGTTCTGTTTCAGTTCAGTTTCAATTCAGTTTCAGTTCAGTTGCTGTTAAATTTTAGTTCAGTTTCAGTACTGTTCCAGTTCAAGTTCAGTTCAATTTCAGTTTAGTTTTAGTTCAGTTTGAGTTCCGTTTCAGTTTAGTTTCAGTTCAGTTTCAGTTCAGTTTCAGTTCAGTTTCAGTTCAGTTTCAGTTCAGTTTCAGTTCAGATTCAGTTCAATACCACTTCGGATTCAGTTCAGTTTCAGCTTAGGTCAGTTTCGGTTCAGTTACAGTTCCAGTTCAGTTTCAGTTTAGTTTTGAGTTCAGTTTCAGTTCAGTTTTAATTTAGTTTCAGTTCGTTTCAGTTCAGTTTCTGTTCGGTTTCAGTTTAGTTTCAATTAACTTTTAGTCCAGTTTCAAATAAGTTACAATTTAGTTTCAGTTCGGCTTCTATTCAGTATCAGTTAAGTTTTGAGTTCAGTTTCAGTCCAGTTCCAATTCAGTTTCAGTTCAGTTTCAGTTCAGTTTCAGTTCAGTTTCAGTTCAGTTTCGGTTCCGTTTCAGTTCAGTTTCAGTTCAGTTTCAGTTCAGTTTCAGTTCAGTTTCAGTTCAGTTTCAGTTCAGTTTCAGTTCAGTTTCAGTTCAGTTTCAGTTCAGTTTCAGTTCAGTTTCAGTTAAGTTTCAGTTAAGTTTCAGTTAAGTTTCAGTCCAGTTTCTGTTAAATTTTAGGTCAGTTTCAGTACTGTTCCAGTTCAAGTTCAGTTCAATTTCAGTTCAGTTTCAGTTCAGTTTCAGTTCAGTTTCAGTTCAGTTTCAGTTCAGTTTCAGTTCAGTTTCAGTTCAGTTTCAGTTCAGTTTCAGTTCAGTTTCAGTTCAGTTTCAGTTCAGATTCAGTTAGGTTATAGTTAAGTTTCAGTTGAGTTTCAGTTGAGTTTCAGTTGAGTTTCAGTTGAGTTTCAGTTCAGTTTCAGTTTAGTTTTAGTTTAGTTTCAGTTCAGTTTTAGTTCAGTTTCAGTTCAGTTTGCAATCTTCGCTGACATTTTTTTTGCGAATTTGTCTGTTTTTAGAACAGAAAAGCTAAAGAATCGGAAATGTTACATGTAAAACTTAAGAGTCCAAGCTTCCCATCCATCATTCACCGGTATAAATACCGGTTACTTTTTACGATTATGACGCAACACAAAACAGACCCGCTCGCAGTCACTATCTCCCTACAGCAACAAGCCAAGGCAGCATTTCATCAAAAATTCCCTTTCTCCGAGCCGGTAACCGATACGATCTAAATCATCACGGAGCCATAAAATCTGGGCCGAAATGAATAGGAAATTTCCTGCCGGTCGGTTGTGGCTCCATGTGAAATGCGACCGAGCTAAAATCAACCGAAAGCCGATTTCCAGAGCCCCCGCAGGCTCGAATCGGGAAAGCGCAGATTTATGCCTAAACCCCAACTCAGACAGACCGACAGGGAGGAGATCGCTGGATCAGCCAATAAAGCCAACCTAAAGTGCACGAAGTTAATCTCGGATGTCAGCGCAGGCAGGTGGGAATTACCGGAAGATATTCACGGGAAAAAGCACCCCTTTTTACTTTCCGAGGCTCTGAGCTACAGTGTTAAAGGTGAGGTTTATTATTATTACCGTAGAAGTAAAACCGCAACACACCGTCGGAGACGGTGCGCCGCGTCTTTTTAGGCTTCTGCAGCCCACGGCTGATGAATAATAACAGGGGGAATTACGCTCACTTCAAAGGGGCTTTGATTTGATTTTTTCTTCTGTCGACTTTCCAGCTAGATACTTACCGATAATCGCCGGAATCGCTCAGCTGTCGGACGGTGATGGGATACTCGGCCAGTCCGTGCGCCTTCAGCAGTTCCTGCATCCGAACGAGGCCTTCGTTCGTCTCGTAGATGATGGTGAACGATTTCCAGCCCCAGGCCGCCACCAGGTCCACGTAGGCCTGTAAACGAAATTCCAAAAACGAAAACAAGTAATGGAGTTGGTCAGGCTTGCTTTCGCAGAATAAATAATTGTTTTGTAAGCTACTGTACTGTACTGTACTGTACTGTTGTTTGCAATTTGACTCTCCCGAGAAATATTATCCGCTTATAGCGTTTACATCGATTCCGGTCAATCAAGGGCGGTGGGTGGGATGATGGGGGAATATTTTCCGATGGGAGTTTTTTTTCTCGTTGTTGTTGTTGTTGTTGATGATGCGGAGGCAGCATTAAGGAAGCTTATCATGCCCTAGAAGGCGGACAGGGAGAAAAATCAGATTACCACCAAACCGCTCGGAGTTATCGGATGGTATCGGATAGCAAAGTTTGAGGTTAAGCTGAGAATCTGTGGAAACAAGTACATTAAGGCATCGTTGTTTTTTGTACCAGTAATTTTTTCCGATTGACCAGTGCCAATCGGGATTGTTTTTACCGGATTACTGCAGCTAGTTTTGAAACTATGATTTATTGATGAGAAATCTCGTTCGATAGAAATTGGTTTTATCATTAATCATCCTGTGCGCTCGCTCGTTGCTGATGTAGATCGAACGTACGAAAATGCCGGTTTCCCAGAACCGAACAACACATTCGGAAACCAAATAAACCAAATCAGCTAGGTACCTAGCTAGAGCCAATTTGCTATTCCGCAAAAGTTCGGAACACCTTTACCGATGTTGCAACCTTCGAGCGAGAGCTGGTGAAGTTCGTTCGTTTATTTGCTTCCTCCCAGTCGATTGTTCAAGCGAGAAAACTATAAATTCAATTACGGTATTCTATTCCGTCGAATAGAACCGATGGCTTTTGGCAACGATACGAATCCGAACCAACCGGTGAAGCGGGAGTTCCGATAGACGAACAAGAAGAAGAAGAAGCAGTTCAGTTCGGTTGTTCCGGTGCCCCCCCGGGCACCGAGCTTTCCCGCACTTGCTACGGACTTTTACACATCGAAATGTAGCAAAGATTTGCTCTAACGAAGCGTATTACTTACTCAGGAGGATTGATTTATGATATGAATCCCGGCTTGCCTCCTCCGGAGGGAAACTTTCGGAAAGTATCGATTTATAGCCAACCTCCCACCAAAATCACATTGTTTGCACACAACAACCCTCGAGTAACTAATGGCAACCGAAACCTGACTGTCAAAATTTTCCAACACAGAAAATGAGGTTTATTTTGGAAACTGGAAGATTGATGCCTTTTTCTCATGACCTACTACGCTACTTCATACGGGTTTTCCCAAGCTTTCCCATCCATATCTGTAGTTTGCTCAACAACAGAATGAACGATTGGTTGGATTGGAAAGCAACACAAATCACTGAACTTGACAAGTGATTACGAGGCAACCGTCAGCTTAACTTACCTTCGAAAGGGTGCTCGGATGAGGGTACAGATTCACCAGGCAACTTTCCCGTCTGAGCCGGTAGTCCCAGCGCGTCTCCAGATGGGGAATCTGCGGGTGAGAAGGAGAGCAACAGCAAGGGAAGTCGTTATTTGCCGATAGTAGCATGTATGATGATGATGGGGGTTGTTTAATTTTATAAAGAGTTTTCGATCGTTCAGGACAGTATAACTCAGTCGGTGTAAGTTTCAATCAAAATAGCTTTTCCTTAGAATGTTTAAAACGAAACAGACCCGTCTGTTTCCCAGCTTTTACAGTTTGAAATGATGCTGTCTAACAATGCACTATGGTCCAGAAAGCCAAATTAGGTGGAAAAAATTGTTTACTCAGTAGTCGTTGATTTTAGACTATTTAAGTCTTAGCAACATACTCTTGATTTAGGATGGCGCTTTTTTTGGCATGAGCTATTTTAGGGTGACCCTTAAATTAACCAAGATCCAGAAATTATCTTCAAAACGAAACAAGATAGAGCGATATTCACTGCAGCAATTTCATAGCTTGAAATATTTTGAGTAATATTGTAGAAGACGAAATCCTTCTATCTCAAACCGTTTCCATATTAGGGCGATTTTCCTGAGTCAAGTTAGGGTGACCCTGCTATTTTGCGATTTTTCTCCATAACTTTTTTATTTTGCATTTCTCGCAAAACACTTCTTCAGATGACTTTTGAAGCTCAATAAGACGCAACTTTTGGTGAAAAAAGAAATTGGCTATCTATTTTACTTCTACACTTATATTAAATTTTATGATAAAAATAGGTCGTTTTTAAATGTTAGTATCTCAGAAAGGTGCAAGCAGAATTAAAATCGGTTGATTGCGTTTGAAAGATCGTGATTTTTTGTGCATAATATCAAAAAATTGGAGAGTGGATTTTTGTCTATCTCAAATAAATCAACTTTGAATATGTGTGGTTTTAACATATTTAAGTATATAAAAGTAAACGAGTTGCGCCATAACTCCGGAAGGCCTTGACTGTTCTTGATTAAACTTAGCGTACATGTTTCTTGACATAAGTAAATCAGTACAGGGGGTTGACAAAAGCGGGGTGGTCGCTGAAAATGGGAGCGGGAGGTACAAATAAGTAAAAGTGGCAGTAATTATATTGCATTTAAACCGTTAGAAGTTGTGTTAGTGGTCCAAATCTAACAGAGAATGTATAAACTTAACCTCATGTTTGTTGACTTGAACTTTATAATGAGGTTAGACATTAAAAACGGTAGACTTTCCAATAAACAGAGGGAATGGTAGACAAAGTAATGAAATCATATGTGTTTCATAGTATCATGGAGTGGAACTACCGAATGAGACGTTTAAATAGTTTTCTACCCGCGACGAAGATTTCCGTGATTCCCACCTCCCCTTTTATCAGAGGCCACCATTCTTTTGTATTTCAGCCACTTGGACATTTGTTTTCGATAAGGTTGAAAATCACAGGCGAGCGTGTGTGAAAAATATAGCATCCAAAGCGTTTTTCACTGACGCAAGCCTACGCCAAACAACTGCTGGCACTGTGTGCATACATTCTGCGTTCGTTCGTTTTTTATTTGTTAACGGAGACTTTAAATCATTAGATTCATTCGTCTCCGATATACATTCTGCTACCTGCACACTCGCGAGTGTACAGCCTCATATTAACTTTCTACACATCCCGCCAGCGAATCCAAAGCTCACGAGCTGTATATAGGTCGTAAGCACGAGCGGCACACTAGGATGTATGGATACGGATTTTACTTTTCTTCTTCATTTTACACCCTCGCTTACACATGCGTGTAAGTGTGCGGGCCAATGCGAGCGATGATAGGTATCAACTACTGGGTTGCAATGACGAGCGTAAGCAACGACCGTAGCTGATAACTAAATAGCAAAGCATTGCAAAGCCTAGGTGCTACATTCTGTTATCGAAACTTGACCTTCTGTTTTTTATACGACAGACTTTGCAGCCAGCTGTTAGAGTGCAGGACAACTGCAGGGCCAGTTGCTACGATCCTGTTAACTCTAACAGCCTCTCCCAGTCGGGATTCGAACATATGACGACTGGATTATTAGACCAGCATCATACCTCGAGGCCAACTGGGAGGTGATAACTAAATACACTATGGCAAAAACTTGTCGCAGTGCATGAGAATATCAGAAAAGAAATCCGAAAGAAATGCTCATGCATATGTGTTCGTTAGAAGAAAATCGTGAGAGAAATTGGACCACGCGAATGCGGTCTTCACAACACTACGTTTCAGTTTGCAAATTCTTATAATACAAAAAACAAAGCTTTTTTCCTCATTTAGACATATCTACCCCTTCCCTTGATTAGCTCTTCTCGGTCAGCGGCCCTTTTGTCTACAGCAACGTGTACGTCTCTCCGAAGATAATGAAAGAGACACAAAGTCTTCCTTATATTGTTCTACTTCCGTAGTTGTGACCCTCCCATCTTTTCACACGCTCTTCATCTTATCTCCCAGCCACTTGTACAACTTCTAACAGACCAAATGCAAGATATTATTATTATTATTATTCTATATTTGAGAGGTTTTCAGCCTGTGGCTGGTTCGCCCCTTAATGCAAGATGATCGCAGCCACTTTTACTTATTTGTACCTCCTGCTCCCATTTTCAGCGACCACCCCGCTTTTGTCAACCCCCTGTACTGATTTACTTATGTCAAGAAACATGTACGCTAAGTTTAATCAAGAACAGTCAAGGCCTTCCGGAGTTATGGCGCAACTCGTTTACTTTTATATACTTAAATATGTTAAAACCACACATATTCAAAGTTGATTTATTTGAGATAGACAAAAATCCACTCTCCAATTTTTTGATATTATGCACAAAAAATCACGATCTTTCAAACGCAATCAACCGATTTTAATTCTGCTTGCACCTTTCTGAGATACTAACATTTAAAAACGACCTATTTTTATCATAAAATTTAATATAAGTGTAGAAGTAAAATAGATAGCCAATTTCTTTTTTCACCAAAAGTTGCGTCTTATTGAGCTTCAAAAGTCATCTGAAGAAGTGTTTTGCGAGAAATGCAAAATAAAAAAGTTATGGAGAAAAATCGCAAAATAGCAGGGTCACCCTAACTTGACTCAGGAAAATCGCCCTAATATGGAAACGGTTCGAGATAGAAGGATTTCGTCTTCTACAATATTACTCAAAATATTTCAAGCTATGAAATTGCTGCAGTGAATAACGCTCTATCTTGTTTCGTTTTGAAGATAATTTCTGGATCTTGGTTAATTTAAGGGTCACCCTAAAATAGCTCATGCCAAAAAAAGCGCCATCCTAAATCAAGATGATGTTGCTAAGACGTAAATAGTCTAAAATCAACGACTACTGAGTAAACAATTTTTTCCACCTAATTTGGCTTTCTGGACCACAGTGCAATGTAGACTAATTTGTACTTTAGGTTTACTTCAAAACGGATATGAACCACCTTTTGTTCCGTTTTTCTCCTTTTCTGTTCCATTTTCTTGGTTTTCGCTCTAATATTCCTTCCGTTTTCCCTCTTTTTCATTTTTTCTTATTTGCAGTCCTATTTTTCACATGTTTTTCACACACATTTTGTTATTTTCTTTTTCGTTTTCCGTCTTTTCTTTACTTTTTTCACTTTTTTTTGTTTTTAATTGTCGACTTCTCGTTTTTCCTTTTCGATGCTCCATTTTTCGTATTTTCCTCTCACGTTGTACCTTTTTTCGTCTTTTTCTGTCCCCTTTTTCTGTTTTTGCCCATCTTTCTTCATCGTCTATATCCCGTTTGACCTCTCTGTCCTGTTTTCTTCGTTACTTTTCTTCTTTTCAAGTTTGATTTCTCCTGTAATATCCTTCGCATTCCCTTGATTGTCACATTTGTCCTTCTTTTTCTCTCTCGTTTTTCCTTTTTCTCTTTTTTACTGACCCGTTTTTCGCCATTCATTTTACTTCATTTTCCAGTACCTTTTTTCTTTTCAGTCCCGTTCCGACTTTTTCCTTTTTTATGGTGGCGGCTTTCGATAATTTCGCTTTCAACTCCCGTATTTTCTCGTAGGACGTAGAAGAATAGAAGGTAATGAGCAACAAAACAGACATTAACAGAAGAGGGAGAACGGAACAGACGAAAGCAAAAAACGAAGAGGTAGAAAAAGAGTTCGAAAACCACAAAAGAAAAAAAACGAGTCTGAAAAAGAGGAAAACCGGACCTGAAGATGATGGAAAATGAAAGATATAAGGCGAAAAACGGAACAGAGAAAAATTAGGCGCACTATGGGAAAGGCAAAGAGAAAGGAAAGGAGAAAAGAAAAATAGAAAGAGAAAACAGCGGACAGAAAAAAGGTAAAACCCATTTTGCTGTTCCGGTTTTTCCATTACCGTATATTCTCGTAGAACAGGAAAAGACGATAATGAATAAAGAAAACGTCAAACAAAAACAGAACGGAACAGAAATGGCGGCAAACCACAGAAGTTGATAGAAGAGGAAGAACGCAAAAGACGAAGATGAAAACCGGGCGGGGGGATGTGGTAGGGTTAGAAAAAGAGTTGAAAAACAACAAAACGAACAAACAAAAAACGGCATCGAAAGAAAAGAAAAAAATCGAAACGGGACAGAAAACCGAGAATGGAAAACAGGAAAGACGGACCCGAAGACGATAGAAAACGGAACAACGAAGAACAATTAGACGCGCTATGGGATAGGACAGGAAGAGAAAAAAGAAACAGGGAGAAGAAAAAAAGTAAAACGAGAGAAAGAAAGAAGGAAAAGGAGACAAGAAAAGGAAAACACAACATACAGAACCAGGGAAAACAACTGGAGAAGAGAGAGAAAAGGAGGAAAGCTCGTGAAGAACACGAGTAAAGATATTCTGTCACGTGTCCAGTTTTCTTTCCACCCTTTTGTGTTCCGTTTTCATTTGTTTCTCAATTTTTCTTTGCTTTTCCTGAGCCTTTTTCCGTTCTCGTTTCACCATTTTTTTGCTCCGGTATTTTCTCTTAGCAAACTTAGGAAACTAAAATAATGAAGAGAGAAAATGAAAACGGAAGACAGAAGGGAGAAAACGGCAAACAAAAACAGAACGTGACAGAAAAAGTGGCACAGACGTTGACAGAAGAACAGACGGAACAGACGAAAACGAAAACCGAGAGGGGTGGAATGGAAGAAAAAAGAGTTCAAGGAGAGGAGCTGGCGAAAACGAAAAATGAGATAGAAAAGAACAAAAATTAGGACAGAATTAGTGAAAAATGGAAAAGAAATAAAGAATGTGACAGAAAAAAGGACTATAAAAGGAACTTACATATAGGACTTTACAGGAAGAACGGTGTGTGGCATATGGAAGCAAAGATAGCAAATTACGAAAACGAAAAACGGGATAGAAAAACTGTCAAAAAGCGTAACGGGACCAAAAAACAGATCTGTTATAGAAAAACACGAGCCTTAAAACGAAGAAAAAAGGAAGGAATGAGACGGAAGCGGAACAGAGAATCGGGACTCTGGAAAAGGACGCACTACAAGACAGAAAAGGGAACAGCGGATGAGAATGAGAATGAAATGAGATAGAGAAAGAGGAAAAACGAAGAAAAAACTAAAGAAAAAAGCAAAGCGAAACCGAAAACAAGGCAAAAGCATGAAGGAAACGAAGAAAACGAGAACAAAATAAATAGAAAAGCAAAAAAGTGGGTTAGAAAGGGAGAATACAGGAGCAGGATAATGAAGAAATAAGAACTGATAAAGAAAAAAATGGTGAAAAAAATTGAAACAGACAAGAGGAATAAAATGGAAAAGAAAACAGAACGTTACAGAAAAGGATGAAAAGTTTCGGAAAGCGGAAGAAAGAAACAGACGAAGACGGAAAACGGGAAAGGAGACGAAACCCGGGACCGAAAAAAAGTAAAATAGGGGCAGAACAAAGGGACATCATGACGTTAGAAAAGAGCGAAAAAACGTAACAGGAGACAAGAAAGGCAATGAGAAACAGCAAACAACAGAACCTAAAAGGGAAAAGAAGAAAAGCGAAAGAAAAACTCTCATGTAAAAGCTCAAAAATCTGTTTAATCTGTGTAATTTGGCGAAAATATGCATTCTATGCATACGGTTTCTATACAGGCGATATCTTTCAAATATCTGTTAAACACAGAATAATCTGTGCATGTGGCAACCCTGAAAGCGAGACATAAAGGGAAAATGTGATCAAAATTGAACAAACGGTCAGAAAAAAATGAAAAATATGAGAGTTTTTCTCTCCTAAATCTGTCATAAAAAAAGAAAAACGACAAAAAAACGGATATACTCAGACAGGACAGGGTGAATATAAAACAAAACAGTAAATGAAGAGAAAAGAGGAAAAACGAGACAAAATACAAGGACAGTTTACGGCAAAAGATGGAGAACACCGGAAAAAAGAATGGGAAAATGGGAAGAGAAGAAGGAAAAAGCATAGAGAAGACGAGAAAAAATTGAGACAATAGAACGTATGAATAAAGCACAATTTAATCATGGTTTCCTTAAAAAACGCTCAACGGTAACGAATTTGGCAGAATTTGTCTCGAGAACTGCGCAATGGATGATGGATGGTTATCAGGTGGATACAATCTACACGGATATGTCGAAGGAGTTTGATGTAACTAATATAGATGCGATTACAGCTGTGTTACCAAAATATGGAATAGGCGGAAAGAATCTGCAGTGAATAGACGATTATTTAAGAAACCGATCGCAATATGTCAAAATTGATAAAAGCAAATCAATGTCGTATCCCGTTTGGTCTGGTGTACCCCAAGGGAGCCATCTGGGACCTTTACTTTTCGTAACTATCATGAACGAGCTTCCGGAACTACTTCCCGATGCTTACGTCCTAATTTATGCCGACGATGTTAAGATTTTTCTCCCAGTAAAATGCATGAAAGATTGTCGCATACTTCAAGATAGCGTCGATCGGGTCGTCGGCTTTTGCGAAATGTTTGGTCTCAAAGTGAATACAACGAAGTGCAGCGTGGTTTCGTTCACTCGAAAACCAAACAAATTGTTGTCTGAGTATCTAATAGAAGGTGCCGTAATTCCTAGAAAGGATTGTGTATGTGATCTTGGAGTAGAAATAGATAATGAGCTCAACTTTTTTCGTCATGTGGAAAAGATAGCAGCAAAGGCAAATTCACTGTTCGGTTTAATCAAACGCCTTAGTGGAGATCTGAATGACCCGTATACTATCATTACTCTATACAATTCCTTAGTACGCAGTGGTATTGAATACGCGAGCATAATTTGGCAACCATGCTATGAAGTGCATAAGAAACGAGTCGAACGAATTCAGAAAAAAATTATACGCTATGCCCTTCGGAATTTAGGATGGTCTGGAGAGATGCCCGATTACAAGTCGTTATGCATGTTGATTGGAACGGAAAGCTTAGAGAGCAGACGACGTACCACAGATGCTCTTTTCCTAAAGGATCTACTCAGCGGCAGGTATAACTCGCCATATCTGTTGAGTCAGATAACCGTGTACGATAGACGTTCTTCGTGGAGACGGGTTAGGCCTTTCCAATTGACAAATAGAGTCCAAAACTATGCTAGAAACGAACCAGTATACAGAATGATGTCCATATTTAATAATTGTCGAGATATTGTTAATGTTCAAATGACAAAGCAGCAAATTAAGTTTAGTTTTAGATTGTTTTATGTAAATTTTATGTGATAATTAATTAGTTTTAATGATGATAACGGGCGAAGCCTATCAATCAGTTAATCAATAAATAAATAAATAAATAAATAAATAAATAAATAAATAAATAAATAAATAAATAAATAAATAAATAAATAAATAAATAAATAAATAAATAAATAAATAAATAAATAAATAAATAAATAAATAAATAAATAAATAAATAAATAAATAAATAAATAAATAAATAAATAAATAAATTTCTACCTGCAGTGAAACAATGAAATAGTAAACACGGGACTGAAAAATAAGAAAATGAAAAAAGGACAACCGAAGGAAAGTGAGCGCAAAAACCGAGAAAATGGTACAGAAAAGTAGAGAAAATGGTTCGAAAGACAAGTAAAACGTATGAGAAAGTAAAACGAAACCTGTCAATCCTAATTTCAAGTCAAACTTCGTGTCTGATTTCGTGTCCATGTTCGGTTTGAAGTAAATCTTCTAGTTCAAATTAGTCCAAATTCAAGTATTATTTAATGTCCTATATCAAATCCGATTTGAAGGCCAATTCCAACTCTAATTGCTAGTCCAACTTTAACGTTGTTTTAAATTCCAATTGTACCACAACTTAGTTGGTTTCGAGGTACGATGCTGGTTTGACTAGCCAGTCGTCGTATGTTCAAATCTCGGATAGGCGGTGCTGCTAGATAGAGCCAGTAGGCTTGATGCACAAGCCCCGTAACTGTTCTGTACTCTAATAGCCTGCTGTGAAGTCTGTCGATAAAGAAGGGTCAAGTCTTAAAAGGACGTTTAAGTCCAAGGCTTTGTTTTTTCACCAGAAGGTCCAGGAGTTTTCAACCTAATCGGCCGGTTTTTTTTATGATTAGTACCGTCATCCGGGGTGAGATTGTGCCAAAAAAGCATATATTTTTGTTCTTTAGCTCAGTATACACACAATTTAGGAACTAAGTTGATTTCAAACCTGTCAACATATACTAAATTGTTCAATTAACAACTACCGTAGAGATGGTTTAGTTACAATGAAACCTAATTTTACTGGAAGTGCATGAACTTTGGCACAATCTCACTCCTTCTAGGGGTGAGATAAAGTTAGGCTAAAACCCTAAACAGTGAACATTAGCATGTTTATAAACAATACACTTAAATATCAGTATAAAGTAGTTCACATGGGGCCATCCATGAACTAAGTGGACTATTAGGGGCAGGGGGTCGGCCAAAACCAACGCATCATACAAAAAGTATGGACGGAAATAACCCGGAGAGGTCTGAAATAACTAAAAATGAGTTCGTAGTCAATGGACAGCCTTTATATAGCCAGTAGCGTTTCTAGGGTTAACAAGGGGGAGATATATGAAAGGGTGTATCCTAAGGGGGCATACCCATTTGATCATTTAACAAAAGTAACCATTACTTCGTTCGAGAACCTGCGGCCGCAGAACATGTGGCCTATCCCACCCCCTCCCCCTCCTTAAAACTGGCAGTTTATACACGGTATAATATATTCGTCTTATATATTAGAGTGTTTATTCAAAGCATCTGAAATTTCCAGAGAAAAAGTAAAAATTAGTTTAAATTATTTAGCAGACCTATGATACTGTTTGCTCCAAAATGGATGATGCAATCTAATCTGTCAAAAAATTGTGTTCAATAGTAAAGAATGTAAGTGTACTGGTGTATACTGACGCATTTTTGTTGTGTATGTGAAATCCACAAATTGAATCGATCATTATGGCTTGGCACAATCTCACCCCCGTGAAGCTCGAAAAGTACAAAGTTTCGAAAAACATTATTTTCGTAATCAAAACTTATCCAACGCATAATAACCTTTCAATACATTGTAAATGATTAGTTTATATACCTTTAAAATATCAAGTTGATGCGATTTCTTGTTTGGGTCGGTTTATGCGGGACATTTTTTACAAGCTTTATTTCCGTGTATTTTTAATCGCGAACTTTGAAGCCCTGTTTAGGCTAAATAGTTTGCTAATATTATCTGTGTTCCATACTAAGTTATGAATAAATATGTTATGTTCATCATCATTTTGAATTTAGGTCACCAGTTTCTATAGATATAATAAATTTTCACAAATAAACATTTTTGGTTTTTGGCACAATCTCACCCCGGATGGCGGTACCTCGAAATAGTGGACCCCTCGATCGCCAAGGGGCCTAAGAGTTTCAAGAAAAGTTGAATTGGGAGCAAACCTTGAGATCTATAGCATGTGATATTTCATAAATTTGCCATGAAACAACAAACAAATGGCCCGGTTCTGTAAAGAAGAAGAACAGGGCTCTGAAATGGAGTAAAAATTAATTGTTTCGTTTATTTATTGCCATTACACATGTAATTTGGTGAATGTTCCTTATAGCATTTTTTCTCAGCTTTCCGTGGGTGGTCTCAAAATTAAAACCAGTTGGGGGGATCATGATAAAAACGGCTAATTTTGATAAAATCCAATATGGTGGCCAAACCCAAGATGGCCGTTGATTTTTTTCCACTTTGTTTATAAACCCTATCTCTCCTCTTTACAAAACCGTGTCGTTTGTAGCTGTTTCATAGCAAATTTTGGAAATATCACAATAAAATGATATGAAAATTGTGAGCCTTGCTACAAATAACTGGTTGTTTTATTCAGTTAATGCCAGTGCACACCTAATTTTATGAATGTTCTTGTAGCATTTTTTCTCAGCTTTCCAATGGTGTACTTAAAATGAAAATCAGTTGGGGGGCTCATGGCGAAAACGGCGATTTTTTGATAAAATCCAATATGGCGACCAAAGCCAAGATGGCCGCCAAAAAATTTTTTACTCCCTCTGCAAACCCTGTTCTTCTTCTTTACAGAACTGGGCCATTTGTTAGTTGTTTCATGGCAAATTTATGAAATATCACATGATATAGATCTCCACTCAAGGTTTGCTCAAAATTCAACTTTTTTTTTAAACTGTTAGGCCCCTTGGCGGACGAGGGGTGCACTATTTCGAGGTTTTTTCAACCAATTAGGCGCAAAAGTACGAATATTTGAAGACCTCGTGTCCGTAGTGGCCCCGTCTCAGCGAGAATTACTCAGAGAAAGCTAAAGAAGGAACATGAGATAAAAGAAGAAAAACGATAAAAAGGAAGATAAAGAGCGGAAAAAGCGGGAGGGGGTTATTAGTAGTTACGCTTAACAAGTAGTCGTTGTGACTCCTGCCTTTTGTCCAATGCTGGAAGGTGCATGGGTCGAACCAAGCTATAATCTGAGATTATAACCGGATTCGAACAAACTAAAATACTAATACACTCAAGTCGCTTTTTACGCGAAGGATACGTCCTCGTAAATCAAAACCGCGTGAATTTCAAAAACCGCGTAAATTCCGAAAACCGCGTAAAAAACCGCGCAAATTCCGAAAACCGCGTAAAATAGACCACGCAAATTCCGAAAACCGCGTAGAAAAAACCGCATAAATTCCGAAAACCGCGTAAATTCCAAAAACCGCGTGACAGAAAAGGTGTAAAAGCAGGACATAACAAGAAGAAGAACGGAACAGACGACAACGATAAACGAAATAGAAAAGGAGTTAAAAGCGAAAATAGACGAAAATTGGGAAACAAAGACCGGTAAATGAGGAGAAAGAAAACACAGTAAGAGGATATAGTAGAAAAAAAGGAGAAATGAAAGAGAAATAGAGATAAATTGAGATAAGAGAGCGAATGCGGAACAGAAAACCATAGAACCCAAAATGAAAAAAAATCCGATAGAAGAAACGAGGAAAAGGGGGAAAAAGGTCTAACGTATCTTTTGCCCAAAAAACCGTAAATGTTTTCAATGTTTTTTAAAAAATATGAGCTTCAGCATATTATTTTTTTAGCGAAGGTTCATTAGATTATCCTTCATTTGATAATCAAAAGTAAGCTTGACCTTCATTCTAGTCTTCTTGTTGCCCTTTTTCCGGTGTTGCCCTTTTTAGCCTTTTCTCTAGCCTTCTTTTAGGCCTTCTTCTGGTTTTGTTTCTGATTTTCTTGCAGTCTTGTTGCTAGTCTTCTTTCAGGCCTAGACTTCTTCATAGCGTTCATTCTGGACACCTTTCTGCCTTCTTTGTGGTCGTGATTCTGGTCTTCTTCTAGCCTTCTTTCTGGCTTTCCTTGGGACCTTCCGTTTGGTTCTTCTGGATTTCGGTATGGTTTTTTCGGGCCTTCTTTTGAGTCTTTTTTATGGCCTTACCTTGACTTTTGGGTGGGTGATCTTCTCTCTGACCTTCTATCTGGCTTTCATTAGCTCTTTTATGAGCTCCATTCTGGACCTCTTTCTGCCTTCTTTATGGCGCTCTCCCTTTGTGGCCTTCTCTGTGGCCTTCTTTCTTGTGTTCTTCTGGCATATTTTCAGACTTTCTATATAAACTTCTTTCTAGCCTTCTTTTTAATCTTATCTTGGCCTTGTTCCTGGTTTTCTTTCTGCCTTCTCTACGGCGTTCTTTCTGATCATTTTCGCTTTGAACTTCTCTCTGGTCGTTTATCTAATCTTCTGTCTGGGTTTCTTTCAGGCCTTCTTGAAATTTTTAATCCTTTTTCATCTGCCTTTTTCATGGTATTCTATCCACTCTCCACAGAACCCAAAATGAAAAAAAAAATCCGATAGAAGAAACGAGGAAAAGGGGAAAAGGTCTAACGGGATATAAAAGAAGAACGATGGGACAAAAAACCGGAAAATGGGACAGAAAACGATGAAAAGGGAAACAGGACAAACGGAAGGGAAAAAGACAAAAACAAGTAATACAAAAGAAAAATGAAGAGTAAATAGAAAAAAGGAAAAAGCCAAACGCAAGATTAACGTAACAAAAGAAAGGAAAAAACAAGGCTTGAAAAAAGTAAAAGTGTAACAGTAACTGTAGAGCACGAAGATTGAGAATGAAAGGCGATAAAAGGAGTTAGAACGAGTGAGGAACATGAGAAAAAACTGGATGGAAAATAAAAAAAAAATGGGACAGGAGACAAAGAAAAAAGGAACAATGAAACAGAAAACACGGGGCAGAAAATGGAAAACGTGAGTAAAAGAGGAACACCGGAAAGAAAGTTTGTGCACTCACAAACCAAGAAAGCGGTACAAAAAAGGAGAAAATTCGCAACAAAAAGTGAAAAAAGCGGGACCGGAAAAGAGAAAAATCGGAACTGAAAAGAAGTAAAAAGTGTGAGAGAATAAAACAAAAATTGTCAATCCTAATTTCAAGTAAAACTTTGTTTCTCTGTCCGGTTTGAAGTAAAACTTCTAGTTCAAATAAGTCCAACTTGAAGTCTAATTTAAATCCAATTCCAAGTCTAGTCCAAATTACTCCAAATCCAATTGCTGGTTCAATATGAAGTAAAGCTTCACGCCCAAATTAGTCCAAATTCAAGTTTAATTTAATGTTCTATGCCAACTCTGATTTGAAGTCCAATTTCACCTCTAATTTCTACTCCAATTTCAACCTCGATTTTAGATCCAATTGCATCCGACAACAGTCACGACAACGGGAGTTTTCAACCTAGTAGAAATAGGCTCGTAACCCTACGATTATTCCGGCTTTCCGGGCCACAACATTCTTCTGAAAGGTCGGGTGTCCCACCTTTTGTTTATGTCTGATCACGCTAGTGGTGGTTTCTACCTAACAATAGGAGTCTATCGCTTGCCAGCTTTAGCCTCGTTCTGGTTAGTCCCGAAAAATGTGCGATACAAATTGGATGGAAATAAAGTCATGACAGGCGGTGGGTGGTAGGTATGCAAAGGTAGGTCTATTTGGCATTTTCCACCAATCCACCGGAGGTGGTTAGGTGCCAGTGCACAATGGCAAATAAGAGGGAACCGGTGATGATGGCTATGTGGAAGATAATGATGCTGGAGAATGCCAGCTGCACATTTTGCACGCTCAAGACGGAAGACGGGACGGGTTCATGGTGCACTTTGATGATAATGTATGAGTTTTCTCTGCGAAATGTGCTGCGGTTTTCCAACACAAGCTGTACGAAACCCAACCCAACCAGTTTCGTGCGTGCTAGTTAAACAAAGCAGGCGGTTTCGTCCTAATAAGCTTTGAGTTTCTCAAAACTCATATATGAAGATGATGGCGTAAAGATTGTCAGGCAGGCAGAGAATAATTGAGTTGACTTATAGAGTGTTTACTCGTGTCAAATTAAATGTGGAAGAGTTTTTAGTGCTATAACGGTTCTTCTTTTGACGTTGATGATGACAGTGGAAGATTTATTGTGCCTCATAGCACAACAAGATTTACGAAGCATCTTTAGTCATTCTTTTTAATTCAAGGAAAGCCACCAGAATGCCTTCAACAGACACGTGGGACATTTCCAATATGCTACGGCTGAATAACTGTTTCGATTCGAACCCGGACTAGAATGAGACCATTTTTACAATAAGTCAACTGAATTCGCTTCCGGCTGCAAACCTCGAATGGTACTGAGCTGAAATAAAACAGGAAATATTTTATGCAATTATTTCCGTTCGTACTGCTTCATGTGGTAAGTTTTATGGCATAGGGCCGTTTTCATGGCCTTTCGAGAGGAGCAAGCAGCATCTGGTTGAGACCATTACAGATCGGAAGCGTTCTTAATTCTAAGCTCCACCGCTGGTGGGGGGCAGCTGCAATTGTAGGAAAAACGGCACGACTATTCTTTCCCATAATCGTACCGAAGGACGGAGGTTGAATGCACAAGCAGCGCCACAGATGGGCTGGTTTTCCAGAACCAGGAGCAAGTAGAAGTGGATACGAATGTGATATTTTATTAATAATGGAACGAACCTAATTAATTTATGACTGGTTTTCTAAGCTGAAGTTTGAAAGCCATGGAAACGTTCCTTTCAAGAACATCAATGCCTACTGTACTTCGTTGAATGGATACGCAACCAACCAGTCTTTATCAAAACTGCTTTATCGACATTCTTCACAGATTTCTACTGCATTGTGTACAAACTGCCCGGTGCCATCAGATTGATGGCACACATAGATGGAGAAACTTCCAAACTGACTCAATCATAGACACGGAGCAAAAGTTTCGCCAACCTCAGCCTGAGCAGCTTCTTCCAGCTCACTTAAAAAACTTTTCATTTGCCAAAGTCAAAGTTTATCGCACGATCCCGATTGTTCGTTCCCACCACCACAGGGGAAAACGGTACAATATTTATCAAACGAAATGACTTAATAGCTTGATTAGCTCACCGAAGCGAGTACCTTACCTCTACTTACCTCCAGCCTATGGAGCCTTTATCGGAGGCAGTTTCAACAAAGTCCTCCCACGGCTTCCGAAGCGATCAATCAGTTGAGAAGTTTTGTGTGCTGGCCGCCGCCGCAGGGAATGTGTCGGCGCTAATCAGTAACTACTGGAGGAAGTGTCTAATTTTTGCATTGCTTCCGACTTTTCAGCACGGCAATCAACTGCTGCTGGCTAGTAAGATGAAAAGTCTTTCATCTTGGCCTTCAGAAAGGTTAGAAGTTTTGATTTGTTTGAAGCGTTGGGCTTAATGGTGCGGACAATAAATTCGAAGAAAACTTTACTTCTAGAGGTCAAGCTCTGATTAAGTGAAGAAGTTTTTATGAGGTTTTGATTCAATCATGATGCAATTATAATAAGATTAATTGTTGACTGATTCGACAATCCATAGCGTATGAATCTGTGAAGAAATCCCAGCAGGTTCTGTCTGGCGCAATACACTATCTCGGCAGTGTTACGTTGCGCTACCGTCACGAGATGAACAGTTCGGTGCTGCATTGTATCGGCAATCATCGGTATCGTCTAGATTCAAGCCGCGTTCAACAACCTTACTGCTGATCACAATCAGTCGTCTGCAGTTGGTTAACAAGTAAGACTTGGGCGTTTCTTTGGGTCTGTAAAATAGGTTTCACACTATTCATTATTCAGGTTTTCGTGAAAGAATCGCCCAAGAAAGCCGGGACTGCGCGTGAAAAAGTGTTACGTTGATACGACGTAAGGTAGGGTTTTGTTTTTTCTAGTTAGAAGAACAGAAATCGGGCACTGACCTTCGTCAGCGTCTCCACCGCGATTGAATGGGGAGTGTGTCGTTTTATCTGTCCCGTGGCAGGTGGGCTGCCAACAGTGTGAGTGTGTGATTGCATTTGTTTCGAGCCTTCCGATGAAAGACTTGGTCACCACACACGGTCAACATAATTGAAAAAGAAAAAACTCAGATGCTCCGAACTCAGAATATAACGGGAACGCTTCGATGCAACCATAGCTGAATTAAAAGAAAGCGTTCCGTACGACCCATTTATCCACTCATGGTAATCAAAACAGTTTTGTAAGGTCATAAACCGAAATGATTCGGTACGATCATTGTTCATCAAAGTGTATGGTTCGGTACGACCATAGATGGAAGTACACGGCTCGGTAGTTAAATGAACATGGATCGGTAATCATTCTCCAAAACAAGACTTTATTCAGGACGAAGATACTTGATTATGATGTAGTTTTACTGGTTTAAGCTCTTGATTTATTTAGATTATTGACAAAAAAACCGGTTGATCCATTTTAAAGCGGTTTTAATGCTGCATTGGTTTCTGAAAATTACTAATGTATTTAATAAATGGCATCGAACTATTTTTTTTTCTTTTCGCCGCATTCAGTATGCCGGGATGTAAATATGTATGAGCCTTCAGAGTAAAGCGCTAGGACATCCGTCCGTTTTCGTCAGGTACACCTAACCAGGTACCAGTAAATTGCGCTCTTTATGGTGTAGATTTAAAACGAATTTCGGTATTGCAAAGGATTTGAACAATGCAAGTGCTGGTAATTGCGTCAGACTGGCGTTCTGACACAAACTTTGTCCCACTTTCGTCAGGAAGAGCCATCTTTAAGGTTTCGTTTGCTTAGCAGGTGCATGTCAAGGGCGACTTTTATCCCCAAATAAATATAATATTTAGTAGTTGAAGATCGGAAGTCCGAAATTGAAGATAAAAATCTG
This sequence comes from Sabethes cyaneus, assembly GCF_943734655.1. Lineage (NCBI taxonomy): Eukaryota > Metazoa > Arthropoda > Insecta > Diptera > Culicidae > Sabethes > Sabethes cyaneus. Next base: position 168,239,950 of record NC_071353.1, read on the forward strand.
ACATTCGAAAATTCAAAATAGGCTAGATATTTGGACACTACGGCATAAAACGACCAATTTGAAGCCCCGAAAGCACCGATAGCTACCCAGCTAGCCTTTTAATATGTATACTATCTGACCCGACAAACTTCGTATTGCCACAAATTAAACTGTGGTGTACATACATCGTGAATCTCGGATGACCTTTGTCACAATCTGGAGTTTCTGGAGAGTTCATGGGTGTTTTAATATACAAATTTTCCTCACAATAAAGTAGAAAACAACTCCCCCAACTTCTAGAGTTATGAGAAAATTCGTATTTCATTTGTATAGGAGCCCCCTCACCATAGAAAAAAAATTGCCTACAAAAACACCCACATGTAAATTTTTATTCCATTTGCTTGATTTGTTCTCGCGTTATGCAGAAATTTGTGTTTCATTTGTATGGGATCCCCCCCTCTTAGTGGTGGGAGGGGTCTCTCACCATCATAACAACCTTCCCTGGCCCCAAAAATCCCTATATGCAAATTTTCGCTCCGATTGGCTCAGTAGATTTCGATTCTACAGACAGACAGACAGACAGACAGACAGACAGACAGACAGACAGACAGACAGACAGACAGACAGACAGACAGACAGACAGACAGACAGACAGACAGACAGACAGACAGACAGACAGACAGACAGACAGACAGACAGACAGACAGACAGACAGACAGACAGACAGACAGACAGACAGACAGACAGACAGACAGACAGACAGACAGACAGACAGACAGACAGACAGACAGACAGACAGACAGACAGACAGACAGACAGACAGACAGACAGACAGACAGACAGACAGACAGACAGACAGACAGACAGACAGACAGACAGACAGACAGACAGACAGACAGACAGACAGACAGACAGACAGACAGACAGACAGACAGACAGACAGACAGACAGACAGACAGACAGACAGACAGACAGACAGACAGACAGACAGACAGACAGACAGACAGACAGACAGACAGACAGACAGACAGACAGACAGACAGACAGACAGACAGACAGACAGACAGACAGACAGACAGACAGACAGACAGACAGACAGACAGACAGACAGACAGACAGACAGACAGACAGACAGACAGACAGACAGACAGACAGACAGACAGACAGACAGACAGACAGACAGACAGACAGACAGACAGACAGACAGACAGACAGACAGACAGACAGACAGACAGACAGACAGACAGACAGACAGACAGACAGACAGACAGACAGACAGACAGACAGACAGACAGACAGACAGACAGACAGACAGACAGACAGACAGACAGACAGACAGACAGACAGACAGACAGACAGACAGACAGACAGACAGACAGACAGACAGACAGACAGACAGACAGACAGACAGACAGACAGACAGACAGACAGACAGACAGACAGACAGACAGACAGACAGACAGACAGACAGACAGACAGACAGACAGACAGACAGACAGACAGACAGACAGACAGACAGACAGACAGACAGACAGACAGACAGACAGACAGACAGACAGACAGACAGACAGACAGACAGACAGACAGACAGACAGACAGACAGACAGACAGACAGACAGACAGACAGACAGACAGACAGACAGACAGACAGACAGACAGACAGACAGACAGACAGACAGACAGACAGACAGACAGACAGACAGACAGACAGACAGACAGACAGACAGACAGACAGACAGACAGACAGACAGACAGACAGACAGACAGACAGACAGACAGACAGACAGACAGACAGACAGACAGACAGACAGACAGACAGACAGACAGACAGACAGACAGACAGACAGACAGACAGACAGACAGACAGACAGACAGACAGACAGACAGACAGACAGACAGACAGACAGACAGACAGACAGACAGACAGACAGACAGACAGACAGACAGACAGACAGACAGACAGACAGACAGACAGACAGACAGACAGACAGACAGACAGACAGACAGACAGACAGACAGACAGACAGACAGACAGACAGACAGACAGACAGACAGACAGACAGACAGACAGACAGACAGACAGACAGACAGACAGACAGACAGACAGACAGACAGACAGACAGACAGACAGACAGACAGACAGACAGACAGACAGACAGACAGACAGACAGACAGACAGACAGACAGACAGACAGACAGACAGACAGACAGACAGACAGACAGACAGACAGACAGACAGACAGACAGACAGACAGACAGACAGACAGACAGACAGACAGACAGACAGACAGACAGACAGACAGACAGACAGACAGACAGACAGACAGACAGACAGACAGACAGACAGACAGACAGACAGACAGACAGACAGACAGACAGACAGACAGACAGACAGACAGACAGACAGACAGACAGACAGACAGACAGACAGACAGACAGACAGACAGACAGACAGACAGACAGACAGACAGACAGACAGACAGACAGACAGACAGACAGACAGACAGACAGACAGACAGACAGACAGACAGACAGACAGACAGACAGACAGACAGACAGACAGACAGACAGACAGACAGACAGACAGACAGACAGACAGACAGACAGACAGACAGACAGACAGACAGACAGACAGACAGACAGACAGACAGACAGACAGACAGACAGACAGACAGACAGACAGACAGACAGACAGACAGACAGACAGACAGACAGACAGACAGACAGACAGACAGACAGACAGACAGACAGACAGACAGACAGACAGACAGACAGACAGACAGACAGACAGACAGACAGACAGACAGACAGACAGACAGACAGACAGACAGACAGACAGACAGACAGACAGACAGACAGACAGACAGACAGACAGACAGACAGACAGACAGACAGACAGACAGACAGACAGACAGACAGACAGACAGACAGACAGACTCACAGCTACGTATCGCACGAGAAAATACCTATACCTATCTTGAGTTAATACTGAGGTCGCATGTTGCGGTTTGTTTGACTCAGAAGCTGGTCGCTTTCCTGTGTGTCCGAAACACTCCCAGAACGTGTCCGAGTGTGTCCAATGTGATCCTGGACACTATATGTGACAACAAATGCACTATTTCAAACTAGTTAAATTCAGAAACTGATCCCCGTAGAGGTATCTGGAACATTCACGGACATGTTTAGATGGGACCAATGACGTCTTGAACACTTTATACGACTACCAATAGTCTAGATTTGCAAATCCTTGTACTTATAGGTGTCACAAGATGGGTTTGTTGTGATTCAAGGTGCTTCTATGTTCAAGTCTCATATATTCCGGAACTTGTTCCCACTGTATCTTCGGAATCGTACATCCGATCCAAATTCTCCTCAATAGTGTTCTTCTAGGCCATAAAATCTTCCGTTTGGTAGTTGCTGCAGTCGAATCGGTCCAGGCATTTCCAAAAAACAAATACTTATTGATATATTTTTACTACTGTGATTGTTATGCGTTTATTTGTATTATGGGACTGACTTAGTTTGATATTTTTTTCAACATCTTGGGAACAAACATAACTTGTTTAAAATATTGAAAGAACAGTTAATTTAAAGATGATTCCCAGGTTTATCTCAAAAGTGGTGAAAAGTCAGATGGGACTGTTATGCATTTATGGGCAGTACAGCTTCTCGAGAAAACCCGAATTGATTTGAAGTTTCTTTAGCAGCTTAACATGAGATACCTTATCGAAGGATTCTGAAAAATCAATTAGTAGTAGAAATGCTGTTCCTTTTTTGTCTATCACCTTGTGAATATCATCATGCACTTTCAGTAAACCTGTCGTAGTACTATGTTTGGCTCTAAACCCCGATTGTTCAGGAGTAAGCAAACTCCGGGAGGTCCACGCTCAGTACGGGAGGTCCACGCTTTCTTCCTTCCCCTTGATTTCAAAGAGTTGAATGGAGTTAGGTAATATTTCTGGCTCCACTTGATTCCTTGGAATTTTATCTGCGGCCTACATGCTCCGCAGTTGGCCTGGCCGTTTCGATAAGAAAAATGATTGATTCAACAAATCGTCATTTTCCAGGATGCTTTCAAGAAATGGCTGCGTTAGTGGGAGGTTAGGTTAGATTAGAAAATTGTAAATTTAATTCGAAGATCGTCTTAATGTCTTGTCTTGTCTTGTCTGTCTTAATGTCTTAATAAAATGAGTTCGTTGTTGTCAGAACTCTTAAATCTACGAGCCAAGTTTTGTATGCTTTTTAACGGAACAAGAAACTAGTTTCCTTTGCCATTTTGTAAAGAAAAGATTCCAAAAAAGAATATGCTTTAACAAATTTCTTTCTTTACACTATGCGCAACTTGATACCAACACTATGGTTAGACACCCAGAGTCTTCTATTTAATCCTATTGTCACAAGCAACCTCACAAAATAATAACTTGTACAGCGTAACCATCTTATTATTTTCTCGTTAATAACAAAAAAAGTTTCTCATCAGGTGCTTCCGTGTGTTCTGATTTGCCCGTGCATTCTTCAACGAGAAAAAACTCCCTGTATTACTTATCTGCTGGAGCTTGGTCGCTGATAGCGCGTTTCCGGGCGAAAGTAGTTGCCAGTTAGTCCATCCAGCCAGACGCCCCCCGACAGGACAGGACAGGACAGCAAATGCAAACAAAGCCAGGGGGACGGCGCGCAGCGCTACTGCAGCGCAGCACGTGCTTCCATCCATGATGCTCTTATCTCGAGTTCCCCAACAATTTATCTATATTAAAAGCAATTCCGAACGGTTCATAAAACTACTACCCACTAGCTCTATAGCTGCTACATTGGTAAGGTAAGACCCAAACCACTTGGTGCATCCAGCTTGACGGTATCACAGAAGACAAGAACAGGAGAAAGAACGAGCAAAAAAAAAGGATAAAAATAATGGAGGAAAAATCTGACATGCTCGAGAGGGCAACCTTCGCTAAAAAACCCATAGGCTACTGTGTGTGCGCTGGTTTGGTCTGGTCTTGGGTCTGGGTGCTGGGTGTTTGCGTGAAAATTCCAGCTGCTACTTTGGTAGGTAGTTTGCTTTTGTGTGGGCCAGGCGTAACCAGTACTTATTTTTAGCATTATTTTACTTTGGCTTTGCGTTCATTTTTCATCTTTACATGAAAAAAAAATAGAAAACCACCAGCAGGTTTGGTTAGTACAGTCACAAATTGCAGTTTACTTTTTAATGTAGTCGAAAACAGTGCGAGTTGTTGTTAATTTGGTTATTTATAAAGTGCACCCAGATAATCGGTTGCCAAACTTTCTTTAAAATAAGTTTTCTTGCTCGAATGGACATAGCTGTCCCAAGTTAAGACGGTACAGAAGTAGGGACCTTTTTTCCGCTGTCTCAGCCGGTTTTTCGCAACATTTATTGCCTGTCGTTTTCAGAGGAAGTAAACTTTCCACGACCATTTAGGACAAAACTTTCTTTTTTTTTTTCGAGCGGAACAACTGCATTTAGGTTCGGACCAAGCAGTCTTGGCCTTGTTTCGGTGCAAGCTGCTGACCGATGTTGTGTGTGTCCCTTCTTTGCAGTAGTGGAGTAACTTTTAATGGATCGACGAAGCTTTTGCTGCTCGAGCAAGTACCTACACTGCTGTAAGTGTCACACTGCCACCGGAAGCAATTGTCGATGCAACGGGAAGTGTGGTTTTCGATGACGTTACTGCAGTTTTTGGTAAGAATTAATACTTGAACTGTATTTAACTCGTTTAGTCTCATTATTTCTTCGGGGGAATTTCTCTTTTACGGCGCATAAAATTTTGTTTCCAAGTTCTTTCATCCACAATAAACGTCCGACCTTCGCCGTTGAGGAGCTTTTAAGGTGAAGGTCGTCAGAGTCCAGTTGCTGTTTTACTGATTTCAGTACTTGTTGCCACCATCGTTTTGTTGAGAATAGAGTTGCTAGTAGTAGGTAATAATCTGTTATGAACAATTGAGGGGGTGAGAAGGAAAGGGTGTAAGTGACAAAATTGAAAAAATTGAGATAATGGTAGGAAATGATAGACTAATCTCAAGTTTTTAGTCTTGACCTTGAAATGCGGTCATACATATATATTAATATTTTTTGAAACGATGGTTCTACAATTGATGAAGGGACGGTAGGGAAAGAAATGAAAATTTTTGGTGAAGGTGGGGAAGAGCGGAAAGAAAGGGGGGGGGGGGGGGGGTATTGGTAGCTGTGCTTGACAAGTAGTCATTTTGACTCCTACCTTTTGTCCAATACTGGAAGGTGCATGAGTCGAACCAAGCTGTAATCTGAGGTTACAACCGGATTCGAACCCACAACACCCGCCAGGGCATGTGGTTCGCTGGTACTTGTACCTTTGAACCATAGAGGCGCTGGAGGAAATGATACTTTGAGCATCGTTTTATGCATGCTAGAAAATTCACGTCATAATTTTACCGTTTAATGACTTTTTTTAGAATCATGAAAAAACAGCAAAATAAAAGTTGGTTTTCACTTGGAAGGAAAGGGGTGTAAGTGCACTATATGAGCAATGCCAGCTCAACTAACAAAACGGGTTGTCTCGAATATTTTTTATTGGGATGAAATTTTGCTGATATGTTGGACGCTACGCAAGGATTCATTTTCCATGAAACATAATTATTTTCATCTGGAGTAACTTTTCAAAAAGGCGTATTTATAAATAAGATTTTTTTTTTCAAAATATATCTTAAAAACTACTTATTTGTTAAAAATGACGTCAACGGAAAAGTTGAAGGAAATTAAGTGTGTTTTCGAAAAAAATGCGCTGTAAGAAAAAACTGCAAAATCAAAATAAAAAGCAAAAAACGTGAATTATCTCAAATCATGTCCCCTCAGATTCGTCTCATCTTTATTAATGATAAGTTAAAACATGTTCTAAAATCTGGCGAAGAGCTACTAATGGGCACTCTTTCAAATTTTTTGTTTTATTCTGACAAATTTTTCAAAAATTTCTAAATTTTACTTATTTTTGTAAAATTAAAAAAAGATCAAATTCTTCGCATAACAAATTGAAAAATTTAGAGTACTCTAAGCAGGCCATCACTATGACCGAGAATAATTGAACAAATTACGTCATATAAACTTATTTCTTAGGTTCAGCCGTTCTGGAGTTAGGCCATTACAAATATTTTATGAAGATTTTGATTTTAAGATGTCAGGCCACTGAAGAGGATGGGGCGGGGGGAGCGAGAAACAAACAATGAGATTTTTTTAATCACGCAAATCAGGGATTATATACAATTATAATTCTAGGAAAATCGATGTCTTACGATGTTTCCATTTACGAAAAAAGCGATTTCTTAGATTACTAAGATCATGAGCTATGAGTAGCGCAAGATACAGCCCACACAAGTACATTACAAGTACGCTGTCGCCACGCAGTAAGACACTTCTGTACTATTTTCCCTGCTATCAGCATGGCTGCTATTACTAAAACCGTTTTCTCGGAGAAAGTAATAATTTTAGTTACTCATATTATGATATATAACGTATACGCATATACGCTAGCCTCGCTGATGACAAAATTCTGAACTATTTTTCATACCATCTTGAAGGTGACAATCACTTGTATAAACTTCTCGAAGACCACTACTTTCTAGGTAATCAGTAGCGTAAGTTACAGCACAGACTAACAGACGTAACACTACGAATAAATTTTCTAACAAAACATCGTTTCAATGACACCCCTAAAACTTGGAAAAAACACTAGCATCACCTGGTGCAGTCTTCGCGCTACGCAAAGCAGCTTGCTATAAATTTAGCAATGCTATAAATTTACTTGTATATTATCTGACAACAACGCCAGCGCAAGCGAGCGGCGTTCTCGCGCAGCGACTGTTGTTTGAGTCTTGACTTAAGTGAAAATTTGAAATGATCGTTTTTATGGGCGATGGAATGAGGCTTCAGTGTTACGTCTGTTAGTCTGTGGTTACAGCGTATACTGTAATATTACATATACGGTAGCGCCACGTAGTGAGGCAATTCTGCACTATTTTCTATACCATCTAAAAGGCTGCTATTACTCAAACAACTTTCCCTAAGAAAGTAATACCTTATGTTACATGGATTATAAGCTATAGCAAATAAAACGAGTTCGCATATACACTAGCGCTGCACGTTGAGAATATTCTGAACTATTTTCAGTGCCATTTCCGAGATGACAGTCATTTGAACAACCTTCCCAAAACTGCAACTTTCTAAATATTCAGTAGTGTAAGATACAGCCTATACAAGAATTTTGCATCTGCACTAGCGCCACGTAGCAAACAAATCCTGAACTACTGCTGCCTGCCCGCTAACCTACCTTTCAATGAAGACGATTGTAATATGATTCCAAGATTTGCACTTGCACCCTGTTCACTCCAAGTAGTAATTCCCTATAATCGCTTGGAATGAAAGGGGTACAAGTGCATAACAGAGAAGGAAAGGGGTGTAAGTGCAAATAACATTTTCAAAACTATCTTATAAATCCCGAAAATCAAAGTGGTTTTCCAAGATTTCGATAGAATTTAATAAGGTAAAGCTAACACAACTATAGTGCGTCATTAGTTTTCTATTATATAATCTGTCGAATTTTCTAGACGATGTCAACTTTGGATCTGATTTTCTCGAAATTTACTTTTTGTCACGTACACCCCTTTCCTTCTGACCCACTCAATTATGAAACATAGAACCGCGTATCTATTTTTGTTGTTGAACTAGATCCGACACTAATATTCTATCACCTAAAATGTTGTTTACGGTTAATTTTAATATCAGTGAATTTTATAAGTATACTAGCTGACCCGACAAACTTCGTATTGCCACAAATTAACCTGTGTTGTACATAAATCATGAATCTCGGATGATCTTTGTCACAATCTCGAGTTTTGCAAGTTTCTGAGGAGTTTAATTTTAGATGATTCATTTTGGCAGTTGCGTAACTATGAAAGCATCCCAGGTAACCAATTTTGGCAATTTTGGCAAAATATACAGCTACTTTACTGATAACCTTCTTATAGTGCTGACAATGCTAATTTACAGCTAATTACCGACACGAAGAATTTGAATACAATTATGGATGCCAATTTACAACACCTACGCAGTCAAAAAGCTAACATACAATAACGTACAGTATAAAATGCCAGATACGCTGATTTGCTGCTTACGTTAAGGCTTATTAGTTACCAGGAATGGGTAGGTTAATATACAAATTTGCAATTTTTCCTCACATTAAAGTAGAAAACAACTCCCCTGTCCCCTCATTGCATAGCCAGAAAGCGGATAGTAATATTCGCCAAGATTGTACAACATTTCGCCGAATATCATTTTGCGAAAAACCTTAAGCGGAATGTACCATTTCACGGAAAACTTTTTGGTGGAAAGTACCTTTCGCGATCCTCTCCTTACTCGCTGTCGCTCGTTCCAGGAAACCCAGGTAGACCTAGGAAAACAAATAAACCTAGACAGTAGTGATTTCTGCGGGGAGTTGCCTCCCCCCAGTGGGCGGCGCTTCCGACGGACGGCAGGTCGCCGATAACACTCGCGGCCGTCTCGTCCTGAATGATCTAGTGTTACTCCACTCAAGTACTTATTTTTACACGGTTTGTTTTTTCGAATATTGAGAACGGGGCTATTTAGGGACCATTCATTTATTTCTCAATACGTTTGGGAGAGGCCCGACATTCGTCACGTATTTTGTAAATAGTCCCTAAATTGCACCGTTCTAGAGTAATCGAAAAAAAAAAACAAACCGTGTAAAAAAAGACTCGAGTGTATAGATAGTTTTTGTGGTCTTGTTATTGATTAATATAAAACATTAATGACAAGAGTCTCGAATTTCTCGAATTCGATTAGTTTTTGAGTTTCGCAAAAATTTCTGTTTTATTTGCATGAGAGTCCATATCCCCGTACCACAGGTGTGAGAGGTCTCTAACTATCATAAAATAAATTCAAGACTCAAAAAGACTCTCCTACATACTATATTTGGTTCCACTGGCTTGATTAGTACACAAATTATAAGGAAATTTGTATTTCATTTGTATGGGAGCCCCCCTCTTAAAGGGGAGATGGGTCATAACTCGCTTTCTAAAGAGGAGAGGGGTCTCAATTCACCATAGAAAAAAACTTGCCTACAAAAACACCCCCATGCTAAATTTGGATCCATTTGCTTGATTAGTTCTGGAGTTATGAGGAAATTTGTATTTCATTTGTACAGGAGCCCCCCCTCTTAAAGTCGGGAGGGGTCCTATTTCACCGTAGAAAATTTTCTTGCCCTCGAAAACCTTCACATGCCAAATTTAGTTCCATTTGCTTGATTAGGTCTCGAGTTATGAGGAAATTTGTATGGAAGCCCCCCCTCTTAAAGGGGAGGGGAGTTATAATTCCCCTTATAAAGAGGGGAGGGGTCTCAATTTACCATTGAATAAATTCTAGTCACCGGAAACAACCACATGCCAAATTTTGTTCTATTTGCTTGATTAGTTCTCGAGTTAAGCCTAGTATCCAGCTGAAAAGAAAACAGCTCAAGAAAAAATTCTGCTATTTACCGAAGAAATTTTGACAACTGCAAGGCAAGCAATTATCTGTCATTTTTTCTTGTGGTAATAATTGCGCCGGATATTATTCCGTACGGAAAAGTGACGTTTCAATTCACTTGTATGTAAAACTGCGCTATCTGAAAGTGAAACAATATTTCTTGTGAGGTGCATACTGGTAAAGAAATCGCAAACGGAAAATATTTTCTTTAGCATTTCTTGGCCTATCTTTTTGCCCATTTCTTTTCAGGTCGATACTAGGCTTTATGCAGAAATTTGTGTTTCATTTGTATGGGAGCCCCCCTTCTTAGTGTGGGGAGGGGTCTCTAACCATCACTAAAACCTTTCCTGGACCCAAAAACCTCTACATGCAAATTTTCATGCCGATTGGTTCAGTAGTTTTCGATTCTATGAGGAACATACGGACAGACAGACAGACAGACAGAAATCCTTTTTTATAGGTATAGAAGATTTGGCACATGCTAAACCGTTATTTAGAGCAGCGTGGGTCGAAATCAGACATCATGATAATGCTGATAATTTAAGTTTTCTGTTTGACACTGTGAGTTAAAGTAATGTATGGTATAATCATAAATGACGTTCTTTTTCTTACATCCGATTTCCAGTGGCAACATTATCGAGTTGATGTCGCTTGTCCGAATATTTCAACTGGATTATTTAAAGGGTTCAAGGGAAGAAATCACATTGTCTCTGGTTAAGATAATGGTGAATTAACAATACAGAGTAATAATTATTTAAAAAATTGATTTGGCTAATCAGAAACTTACTAACCGTTAAAATCAGGTATATGGTGTCATCCTAAGGAAAAGCTCCTGGCACTAATGTCGATATGGAAATAACTTCATTACTGTCCATCCATGTTTCGCTGAGCGCAAGGATATCTGCCTGTCTGAGAACCGCATCGGTTGAAATATCTGCAGAATGTGCGTGCGTTTAGACTGTACATTCAGGCTCAGCAGTACAGCAAAATGGCTTGCGTTAGATATAAATTCAAGAAGTTCAGTACCTAAAGTAACCAATTTGTGGTTTTCCAGGCGCCTAAGTTCCGTCTGTAATTCCTGGATTCTCGGTGATGCATTTCCCTTGGCATGGTAAAACTTAAATATGCCTCTGTTATTCGTCAAGTACAATCCTTCAATCGATGTAACTCTTGACATTCCCACGTTCACCAACTGCTGTTCCTGTCCCTTGCCATACTCGTACACGATTACAGGAAATGTGCCGCGTTGACTCTTGTGTACAGTAAGAGCATTCGCACCTACTAAAGGAAATTGTATATGTTTGTGCTTAATGCTACTACTTAGCTTAATATTTGCAGATCGCTATTCAATAGGTGTCCAATCGGGCTGAAGAATGTCAGGCTTAGAGTACACAGCGGGCCTCGATTTAACCCGCAAGACCTTTCCAATGGAGTCGTTTTCAAATTTAAGCCAAATCTTGACAATGTGTTACCGTGGATCATCTCCGCAGTATTCAACATACTTTAACTCACCAATCGCGTCATTTTCGATACCATCTTCTACGTCTACGTTGCTTGTTATCATATACGGCGTCCCTACTGCAAAATACAACAAATATGGTAAGCCACCGGTCTCTATAACGCTCATTTTAAGAACCTTCGAGCGCGCGCTCGCCAACTGCTGGTTGTCTCTGTATCCGGAATGTATATCTTCCGCTTCACAATCAACTGCTGTTCGATTAGTTAAAGTCTCCAAGTTGTACCGCTTTATATCGACGTTTCGATTAAATAGACGCACTGCGCCTGGTAGGTTCTGCTTACACCATTCTGCTGAGCAGGACCTTCCCTCTATGAGCTTAGTTTCATCAGGATCGAGTTGCTCTCTATTCCAAATTTTGGTTAAAATAGCGGAAAATTGTTCGTTGGTCTGACGCATTACTTATGTCATATGCCGCCGCAAGCAGGACGTGTTATGATTATAGAAATCAAGTAACAGAGAAATGCGTATAAACGTGATGAACAGTATCGTTCAAGCAATAAAAGAGACATCTAATGACTTTGTTTGCTCGAAATTTATTGTGGTAATGCTGAATATGGCAGTAAATATCTAGCTGTATGCAGCCTCCATCAAATATTGTGTATGATTATCGATTTATTTTTTCAACAAAGTAAATTTTACTTAGGATTCCTTGTAGAAAACATCGTATTTTTATTAACACAATACTTTACCCGAAAATTGTAACACTTTTGAAGTTGTATGTAAGCAATGATAATAAACCATAGGTTGCGAGTATTTCATATATTAATATTTTGAACCTACATTATTTTTTATAATATTCTATCCGGCAAGTTGAAAGCATGGAATGGTATATCCATAAACAAGCCGAAAATGTTTGATGACTGATCCCGTACCCTACATTTTTACATCTTTTCGGCTTCTATAGAACTCACTTATTACGTTAGGCAATACGCTGGCCTCCACGTGCGCCGGAGCGGTCACCTCATGCAACACTTCAACGTCGAAGGAACCAGATATTTCGTGCGATACACCATCTAACGATGTATTGCCCACTTCAGAATACATTGAATCACTACGATTTCCTTTTCTTCTCAAATGGTAGAATTTACAACGCTCTGCCACCGTCAACGCTGGCCTCTTAGCTGGTCCAGTTAATAATGCCTGCTCACGGACTCGCTTGTGGTATTTACGCATATATTTTGCTTGAAGCAATTTAGACATTGTAGAATCAGATGCACAAAATCACTCACTTCACACTTAAATTGATTGTATGTTATTAATAACAATTTCATATGGTAACTATGGCGACGATTGAACGAATACTGTAGGGAATTTGGAAAAATTATTCAACTTTACGTGGAAATTCCAGAAGTTACATACAAAATACAATCTTCTAATAAAAACTATACAAAAGGCTGATATTTTGTGATTCGAATGGTCGCATCTTCCGTCGGCAGGTGCATCACATCTAATCGCTGCTTTCCCTCGGCATAATGTCAGTCGATTTATAGATTTCCAAGAATGAGCGAGATAAGATTATTTCGGAATGGGTGGTGGCGGCGTTATGGTCGACGTTATCAAGCTAATCAAGCTTACCGTGCAGTGTTTGTTTTGCGCTGTTGTTAGCTGCAGCTGCTTGCATGATTAACTTTGCTCTTGCAAAAAGTCGAATTCGAAGAAACTTCTGATTCCGTTACGATGGCACACGACGGATTACTAACTGCGGGCTGTATTGCTGTAAGTTTTGTCACTTTAACATTCTACGGAAAACCTCAATTTCAATTTGCCGTTCTACTCCGCAAAAGGATATTCTTCGTGAAAGGAAACCGGAACAACCGGTTGTTCAAATTTTGGCTTCCAAACGGATTGCTGGTGCTGAAGACCAATCCGAACGATTTCGACTTCTAATTTCCGACGGAGTGAACCTGTACAACTTTGCCATGCTGGCAACGCAGCTGAACGACCTGCATCGAAACGGTCAGCTAGCAGATTATACCGTAATTCGCATCAATCGCTACATCACTTCGACCATCAATCGTAGTGAACGCGCCGGTAAATTTGTAATAATCATACTGGAACTGACCGTGATTAAACCTGCATCATTCGTTGGTGTCAAGATTGGTAATCCGGAGCTGCTTACTGCGGGATCGGCTTCGCTTCCCCGAAGCGAATCGTTCGAAAGTACCGGGTAAAGCAACTGTAGATTGTGGTGTTAGGCTTTGTAAATATTTTCAATTAACTTCTAGTTCTAGTCATGGCTCTGGACGGGAAAGCCGGTCAAGTACAGGTACCGGCGATCCAAGGCCGAGCTCGTCCATGCTCCAGAATAAAGCGTTTCGTCCAATCAGTTTTCTTACTCCCTACCAGAGCAAATGGGTGATCAAAGCTCGTGTCACGGCGAAAACGCCCATCCGCACGTGGAGCAATTCCCGGGGCGAGGGAAAACTGTTCTCTATGGACATTATGGATGAATCGGGTGAGATCCGTGTTACCGCGTTCCAGCAGGAGTGTGACAAATTTTACGACATGATCACGATCGATCGTGTTTACACGATTGCAAATGCTCGCTTAAAGCCGGCTAATAAACGATACTGTACGCTTCAAAATGACTACGAAATGACATTGACTTACGATACGATCATAGAGGAGTGCGAAGAGGCAAACACCGATGTGCCAACGATTCGGTACAATTTTGTGCCCATTTCGGAAATTGCTTTCATCGGGGCAGATACGGTAATTGATGTGATCGGTGTGTGCAAGGAGGTTAAGGAAGTGGCTCAATTTATCGCAAAAAGCTCGGGCCGGGAGCTCACAAAGCGTGAAGTTACGATCGTCGATCGCAGCAATGCCGCTGTGCAACTCACGCTGTGGGCCGAGGAAGCGGTGAATTTTCCCTCCTCGTCGAATCCGGTTGTACTGCTCAGGAGAGCTCGTGTTTCCGAATACGAGGGCTGCAAGTCGGTGACGAAATGCGGTGGTTGTGTGATGAAACTCAACCCCTCGATGGATGAGGCTCACGAGCTGCATCGTTGGTTTAGCAAGGGGGGGTGCCGATAATATCGTAAACAATGTTTCGGCACGAAACGCAGCGACCGCAAGTGGGAACTGCACTGAATGGCTGACATTCCGTGCGGCTGAGGAAAAAAATCTCGGCCGCGGGGACAAGGCAGACTACTATCAAACAAAGGCTGTGATTAAGGATGTAAAATCAACTAATGCTGTCTACAAGGCATGTCCAGGGGCAAACTGTCTCAAGAAGGTGGTTGACATGGAAAATGGCTCGTATCGATGCAACAAGTGCAATGTTGACCACCCGAATTTTGAGTACCGGCTTTTGTTGAAAGTTAACACTTATCTGTCGTAGAAGTTTGTAGATCTTTACTAAATGAATGTTTCCCCCATCAGATCTTGATCGGAGACTGAACTTCGGAACGCTGGGTTACGGTATTTGCCGAACAAGCCGAACGGCTGCTGAACAAATCCTCTCGGGAGGTTGGCGAAGCTTTCGAAGCGGACAAGGAGAGCGCAGAGCAAATTCTATCCTCGATCCTATTCAATAGCTACAATTTTAAGCTGCGAACCAGGGTGGATAATTTTTCTGGTGAACCCCGGGACGACATCACCGCCGTTGATATCAAATCACTTGTTCACAAGGATTACAACGCACATTTGATCGAGAATATCCGGAAGGCGACTGGAATCGGTAAAAAGTGAATATAAAATTTGATATTTATTCTACGATTCAGGCAAGTGCAAATTGTAAATGTTATAGCCTTGATGCTTTACGAGAAAATAGTAAAAATTAGGCCATTGCAAATCCTATTTAAAGTTTTTGTCACCCCCCCCCCCCCTTGGAAATTGGCTTGAAAAACGGCTAAAAAATAATTTGTAGGATATGAGCAGAGATGCCAGAAGTGAAGACATGTCTTCATTTTGAAGACATTTTTGTTGCAAAAAAGTGAAATATCTTCACTCGAAGTAATGTAAAAGTTGCAGAACATACTAAAATAAGCAACTTTGCTGAATACATTAACTATCTATCTCTTACCGGTTGCGAAATATAATGATGTGTTAAAATGAAAAATGAAAACGCAGCCAAATTCCCAGTAAACCAATTAAAATCTATTCCAGATCAATAGGTACCTTCTCCTAGAAGTATTTCAAGCTGTTTGAAACAATATGTGGTGATCATAAGCTTTCCAATGTGAAAAAAATGGAAAAAGTAAAAAATATTTGCAGAAATCTGACGCGGATGGTAATTTCCACTATTAGTAAATAAGCTATTTTGGCGAAACAAATTAAATTTCGACTATTGGTATCATTCAGTGTTGTTTGCTTATCACTATCCTACGGATCTGTCGAAAATTCCAAATATTTTTATCAACTGTTTGTTTATAATAAACACTTGAAAACAATTGGTGTTTTGCGGGTAAAATGAACACCTCACTATGGGGGCAAAATGAACAGTGTGTATCATGATGTTTTACTTTCCATTTATCAGCAGCTACGAAATAATTACAATTCAAGCAACAAAAATGATCGAATCCCTCGAAAAATGACGGAAAATTACCGAGTGCTGGAAAATCCTGCGAGCTAAAAGTCAAGCATTGTATGAACGTGGCGAAGATACATTATGTTAACTTTGTGGATTCCCATTTTAATTCCAACAGCCTTGTTGAATACCTACGGCTTATGTAGAACTTGTGATAATGTAAAATAATGTTTAATTTATCCAAACTGCATGTTAACTTTAGTTTTCTATGACATGTTCATTTTACCCACATGAAAAAATCAGAGGGGTTGTGCACAAGACACGACCGCATATATAGGTGACGCAGGACTACGTAAGCCTCTTGGTAGTGATAGTAGCATGTATCCATGCTTGTAATCATTCGTTTCTTCATGTATATATGCTGTATGAAACATATATACATGCTACATGCGTTGTATGTAACATTTATCAAAGTAGTATTGCTCCTTTTATGACTATTTAGACTACTGTGATAATCATTTAATGCAACGTACCGCATTTTGCACTGTTAATCTGACACTAGAGTGGCTTTTAGTTTGATCTACTAATGAGTTTGACTTCTTTTTCCTTCTTCCCCTTTCTTTTTCACTTCGTTTTCTTTGAGCGAAATCGTGTGCAAGATTCGACTGTGATAATCGTGTAAATCGGGGTAGTCTAAATAATATAATATTGCATACGTTCAATCCTCGAAAGATTTCAGAGTTATTTCAAAGTGCATGTAATAACAATTTAACAAAATCAAGAACACAAACTATTGCTTTCCTGCTACCTTACAGAAATTAAAGATTTTTATTATCCATGGTTTCCCACGTTGAAGGGACTTTACCAATTCAATCCTATTTTATCAATAGCACATCTTTTCACTACACTTCCAATGAAACAGCAAGCATGCGTATTCATACAGAGTCGTATTATAACCGAACAGTACAGCTGTAGCACATTTTGACGTAGGACTACGTCTTACGGCAAGTTTTGAGATAGGGTGTCATTCCAAAAAATCGAAAAATGCGAGCGTCACGAAAAATGAAAGGTTTTGAGCGCTAATAGCTCAGCGGTTTTTCGATCGATTTTAAATATTCTTACACCAATCGATCGGAAAATCTTCTAAGAATTGACTCAAATGAAGAAAAGTATGGATTCTTGATGTTGAACTATTGAAAAATTGAAAATAATGAACCTACGTTTTACCAGAATTCTCGCTTTGTGATTGGTTGGAAGATTCTATACGCTGATCTAAACCTCTACCAATTTGATATCTGTGCTTGGGAAGTAAGCCAAAACAAGAGACAAAGCTTCCTCATTTCAACAAGATTTCTTAACACCGCGGTTCAACCTAGACCATTTTGATGTCCTTGCTTGGGAAGTACGCCAGAGAGAGTGACAAAGCCCCTTCGTGCCAACAGATTTCTTACGAACGCGATCAAACCTAGTCCAATTTGATGTCTGTGTTAGGGAAGTGTGCCAGAATAAATGGCACAAGTTCGTTGTCTCCATAGGTCGAAAATTCTTTACTGCGAGACGATTAAACCTAGGCGATTTTGAAATCTGTGTTGGAAAAATGTGCTACAGCTGTAGTGTTCGGTTACAATATGACTCTGTATGAATACGCATGCTTGCCGTTTCATTAGAAGTGTAGTGAAAAGATGTGCTGTTGATAAAATAGGATTGAATTTGTTAAATCCCTTCAACGTGGGAAACCATGGATAATAAAAACAATCTTTAATTTCAGTAAGGTAGCAGGAAAGCAATAGTTTGTGTTCTTGATTTTGTTAAATTGTTTTCAAATGCACAATCTTTTGAGAATTGAACGAATGCAATGTTACTACTTTGATAAATGTTACATACAACGCATGTAGCATGTATATATGTTACATATAACATGTATACATGAAGAATCGAATGATTACAAGCATGAATACATGCTACTATCACTATACAAAGAGACTTACGTAGTCCTGCGTCACCTATATATGCGGTCGTGTCTTGTACACAACCCCTCTGATTTTTTTCCAACACAGATATCAAGTTCGCCGAGGTTTAATCGTCTCGCAGTAAAGAATTTGCGATCTGTTGGGACAACGAACTTGTGTCATTTTTTCTGGCACACTTCACTAACACAGACATCAAATTGGACTAGGTTTAATCGCGTTCGTAAGAAATCTGTTGGCACGAGAGGGCTTTGTTACTCTCTCTGGCGTAATTCCCAAGCAAGGACATCAAAATGGTCTAGGTTGAACCGCGGTGTTAAGAAATCTTGTCGAAATGAGGAAACTTGGTCACTTGTTTTGGCTTACTTCCCAAGCACAGATATCAAATTGGTATAGGTTTAGATCATCGTAAAGAATCTTCCAACCAATCACGAAGCGAGAATTCTGGTAAAACATAGGTTCATCATTTTCAATTTTTCAATAGCTCAACATCAAGAATCCATACTTTTCTTCATTTGGACCAATTCTTAGAAGATTTTCCAATCGATTGGTGTAAGAATATTGAAAATCGATCGGAAAACCGCTGAGCTATTGGCGCTCAAAACCTTTCATTTTTCGTGACGCTCGCATTTTTCGATTTTTTGGAATGACACCCTATCTCAAAACTTGCCGTAAGACGTAGTCCTACGTCAAAAAATCAGGCTCGAATGTGACGCTTTCGAAAAAAAGGATTTTTTCATGATAAATAGTCCTTTTTTAAACATCTTTATATATTGCTACGTGGAATATGAATCTAGCTTTCAATTCATGTAGTGCGATCAGCATTTGGATGGTTCCTGGGGAAGAAAATGGCGAAGTTGCTAAGGGTGTTCGTTTTCCCCCCAGTTCCCCTACTATATTTTATCTTAAAAAAAAAATATTTCCATCAGGAGATCTCCAAAGGAACCTCAGAAAAATCAATTGAAAAATGTGTAAATCGCCCCAACTAAGAGCATATTATTATTTTTGACCCTTAACAAATTGAATACGTAAAACATGGTGGTGTAGCGTGCAAAAAATGAAGGGGGCAGTCCACCCCCTGCCACTAGAGGCAGCCAATAGAAAATTGTTTGGCAGCGGCAATATAAACAAGCATTCCAAAAACTGTTTCATGCCTGGCCGCTGCTAATCTGTTTGAAGTTCACGTTTGCCGGTTAAATTTTCATTTATATGCGTGAAATATCACTAAAAAGCAAAATCAACAATTTGATTATAATATGTTCACTGACCATCTTACCCACACTAGCAGTTGTCCATTTCACCCCATTCTTATACATTTTTTTTTCTAAAGCGTTCACAATTTTTCATACGCAAATGAAATTACGTATTATTTCAATGCAGCGTTACTTGAAAAGGTATTAAATCGAAATACCTCATGCTATGGGCAACATTTTGGAATCGAACCACTCAAAAAGCTTAGTTTCCCATTAATTAAGCCCATCAAAACATTTACGAATTTTAATGCTTAACTAGTAGAATCAACCACCTGTCCGTCTTACCCACAGTTCCCCTAAAATGTACGCTTGCCGTACTCTCATTTGGGTGGTTGGGGACAAGCGAAAATCATACAAATTTATAGTACTTGACTGAGGCTTTAAGATGAGGCACTGATTTCATAAATCCTCTTGCCCCATTTTACCCGATGGGCTCGTGAAGCTATGGAAATTTAAAGCCTGAATATGCGATAACTTAGCAAGTAAAGGTCCAAGAGATTTGCAGTCTTGCGTGCTTCGATAAATTCCTACAACAATGTATTCTTGTAAAATGCAACTAACAAAAGCTATGAATTAAAAACTAATTTTTAAAGAAATTTAAAGAAATTTAAAGCACTCGATAACGATAGAAATTTTTTATTTTTATTTATTTTTTATTTTCATAATAGTAAGCAATAACTAACTTTTGTAGGGATGGGAACTATCATTAAAAATCGTTACTGATAACTACCAGTAGTTTCAGTACGTTACTGATAACTATCAGTAAATATCAGTAATTTTACCCATCATGGCATTGTAGCAAAAAGATAGGAAATTGTAATAACTGCATTATTCATTGTAATTTTACATTGTAATTTATCAGGTGGACTTCATGGGGGCTCGCGCAACTGCCGACCAGATTTTTTCCATCCGACGGATCTTGCAGAAATGTTGAGGGTACATCGTGTCCTCGGATCACATCTTCATTGATTTCAAAGCAACATACGATACAGTCCATCGAGACCAGCTATGGTACATAATGCACGAAAACGGTTTTCCGGATAAACTGACCTGACTAATCAGAGCTACATTGGAACGAGTGATGCGTTTCGCACGTCTCCGGGACACACTCGAGTCCCTTCGAGACTCGATGAGAGTTGGAACAAAGTGACAACTTATCCAGTATGCTGTCCAACATCACTCTTCAGGCGGTGTTCCGACCAGCGAGTATCGAAACGAGAGGCATGATTTTCATCGAGGGTAGAAGTATATGAATCACGACATACTTTCACTGCTTGAGAATCCCAGAGACTCCCATCTACATCTAACGAAATTCGGTAGGTTACGGTGGGCCAGGCAAGTCATAAGGATGTCGGACGACAGAGCAACGACAACAGTTCTTTTCAACAACCCCACCGGCACCGGAAACACGAAAAATTAAACATGCAAGATGGCTTAACCAAGTCGAAAGTGATTTATGACTTTTGATACGACTGGGAAATTTGCGATGAATGGCCCAAGATCGAGTTGAATAGAGACGACTGCTTGAAACAGGACGAGCCACCCCGGCTCTAGGCTGCTGACGACAACGACGACATATTGTGTCACTCTCGTCTATCGTACGCAGCTAGCAACCATTGACTTTAATTCAACTGATTTTTCTAACGAGACGACGTAACTGTATCAGTAAGCATCAATAACTGCGAAGCCTTACTGATACTTAATGATATTATTGCTTACTGATAACTATCAATAATTAATGATAGTTTTCCCATCCCTAAACTTTTGACAGTTTTACATTAAGGGGGATATTCATACGAACAAAAGTACTGAAGACCAAAAATGATAAAATAAAAGTTCCACTTTTCGCCCTTTTAGACCACTGTGTAGTGAAATCCGTTCTCGTGAAGAACTACCCCAGTACCAGGAAACGAGGGGCCCAACGTGCTAGATGGCTCGACCAGGTTGAAGCTGACTTGCGTGTGTCGAGACGCGCAACGAATTGGCGATGAGTAGCCCAGGATCCAGTACAATGGAGAGGAATTCTTGATACGGCAAGAGGCCACCCTGGCTCTCGGCTGGTAAATGTTCACGGAGAACAACAATCTTTTATGTCTTCATATAAGCATGTTTTCATCCTTAAAAGTACGGTGTCTGGTAATTGATACAACTGTTAGAAATATCGGCATTCTTCTCACTTTTCTTGGACAATACAACGTTTGGCAAAACACCTCTAGTAACTCCGAAGAAAAGTTTGTTCATTTCTTCTCGTCACCACACAATCTGCCTGCCTGCGTGCGGATAAATCCAACATTTCGGCTGCGAAACCACTGCTGCTGGTTCATGGGCGCACGTAATTTTGCTTTCTCAGCAAACTGCAGACCAGCGGGACTCTTTCGCTCCGCTTTGCCAGATGGATGTCATACGAAACGTTTGAAACGGCAAACAAACTGATGCAGATGAACCCGACCGATTTTCGACTACCCTTTGTTGTATACTAAAGTAACGAGCGGCCAAAAAGGCGGTAACTACGAAAAGCAGAAATGACGAACCTCGAAAAAAGGGCTGGTCTTCGAAGATATACTTCGAATTCGAATAAAACAGGGCTTGCTGCTTGGCGAAGTTATCAGTTTCTGTAAAGCCAGCGCCAGAGCAACCGCCAAGAGGGTTGGAGTTATGATAATAATTCGAACCATTGGTCCTTTTATGGACCGGAACATAATAATTGAAGATTTAATTGAATGTTTTCAGCAAGTTTCCAACTAAACGAGTAATATTTTATAAAGCGTTGTGAGCTACCCGCCAGAGGTTTGGCAAAGCATATCATCAAGACAGAAAAGAAGCGAAGGCGCGTAAAGTGTAGCTGCTGAGATGGCGTGGTTGGCTCGTTATAACAAACTAGACCAGAGAGCTTCTAAATTACTTTATTAGGAAATATTGTTGCTACTTTCGATTGTTAATTGACCGAAACTCATTTGGGTTAGTCTGTGAATTGCATTTACAAACTGACCATAGAATGGAGACTGAAATGAACTGTTTTCCTCCTTTCCTTCCGTAAAATACCTTTCCAAGTTTTCGGTTTGCAAATTTCGATATAACTTTAATGATAACTGACGCTTTAAAGTATTTAGCAAGTGAGCAAAATATCAACTCTTCGGATAATTCAGTGGCCTTTTATTGTGATGATACTGTTTAGAACTCTCCAGGGAAAATCTGGCGACGTATGATGATGCCACGCTCAACAGTGCATATCACCCAGACAGTTTTCTGCCTCCTTCTATTACGTTTGCTGTTACCGCAGCGAACAACGCGACGGATGACCGGCCAGCAAACGCGCCGTCTTTCAGGTTGAGACGATCCGTTCCGCTCCGATGTGTTGCTGCAGCTCACTTCTTTTCGTGTGGTAGTATTTATACCACTCCTGGAACTATCAGCAAGCCTATTTGCCTTTCTCTTAGATTGGCCTCCTTTGCCACGTCTGGACATGTTGAAATGTAGTTTGTACTTTATGTTAATAAAGACAACGTCAAACTGATACCCGGTTTTAACCTACCTCTTGTTATATACCGGGCCACGTATAGAGGATTTCTATCGAGGTTCGGATACGAAAGCCGTGGAATGGCAGAATTTGAAAAATGGGACGGACTTCTAAGATATACTTTGCTCAATAAAACACGGATTACTACTCGTCCGGGGTGTTCGTTGCTGTAAGCAAAGGTGCACAAGGTCGTTTTCAGGACCAACACAGGTAAAACTGCCCTTTCGCTAAATCGAATCAGTGGCTTGTTTGTTCGTTAAGTTCACCTAACCAAACGTTGGGTAAATTTCGGACAAGTTTGATGAACCGTGGTTCCTTTTGGGAGCGTTGCTTTTAACACTCTCCTGTGTAAAGGTTCATGGGCCGTTCACACATCCCTATGTTAAACCGTAAGATAGTATGCAAGATTCGTGCAGTTCTATAGAAATTTCACAAAATACATAATTTGGACATTGCGTGATTCCCTATCAATTCATTGGTTTGCTCAAAATGTAAAATTTGAATTCGTCTCAAAGTGTAACGTGAAGCTGTGAAACCATCATGTCTGATTGGTCGTATGTTTTGGACGCTGATTCCTTCCCCCAGGAGGTACTTGATTTCGCGAATACTGTTGAAATCATTGAAAAGCACAAGTCCGCCTGCAAGGTGGTCAGTATAAATGTTGAAAATCTTGCTACGCATGCATCTGATATTGCATCGGGATTGTGTGAAACATGGCAACAGACCGATCCGTAAGTAGCAGATTTCGTTTGCGTTTTAAAAGCCAAGCGTGACAACATTAATGTCTGTCAAAGTCTGCGAATCCATTGATTTCGAGTTGGACTTGTCTGATGGATAGATGGATTTTTTCCTGACGCGAAATTTGTTGATGTTAAAGTCGGTAAACTTGGAGTTTGTGGATGTCATCAAGAAATTCTTGCGACTTGAGCTGGCCTCGAATTCCACGCATTTTACCACCCTCGGAGGATCTTGCATCGATCTCACTGTTGCCCAGCACATCAAACTAGAGTGTACGAGTTATAAAGCATCCCTGTTCAATCATCGACCAGTTCTGTCGATAGTAGAATAATTCACATCACCATCAATCAACGGTCCTGCTCAGGGCCACCAAATTATCTCTGAAGAGTTAGTAAGATATTCGAAATCATGCAACAAAGAGACATACGTAGTCCTACGTCAACCATGCGGTTCTGTGTTGTGCACAACCCCTCTGATTTTTTTCATTCTTAACTTTAGTTTGTTGCAGTGTACAAATACATTATTCTAGGCGTTGAAACTTAGGTTAGGTACTAACCAGACTTCTATAGGTGGCGCTTGTCACCACGTATAGGTTCGTGAAATTCGAGGTCACTTTTTTGTACCACAATTGAGCGCCATTACTGTGGAGTAGCTGCAGTTTCAACAAGACGGCGCAGCATGTCAACCTACGCATGTCAACCTACGCATGTTATCATACTCGGCGTCGATTGGTGAAAAAATGTTCGAACATTCGACTTCCTCTGAAGCTGCCGAAATAACCATTGGCCGATTATCATTTTCAAGCAAAAATAATATCTTAGCCCAGGATTTTGCGAAGTTCTACTCTGTTACACCAATAAAAAAAAATCATAGAAATTGGTTCGAAGATTTGTTATAGGAATTATTGCACTTGTCTGGTATGAAATTATGAGAGCTTTCAGTTTAAATCTGAAAGATCTCTCGATTATTTTTAAGACCGCACACCCGCACACTAGTTATATAGTAGTCTGTACTTTGAGAGCAGTTGGATTAGAACTAAATGCTAAACAACCTGAATCGGGTTGAATTCGCTATTAAATATTTTCACCTATAAATTGATTGGGTTGCCAGCTAAGACTGTATTAAAACTATTGAAAGAAGTGTCTGAATCTGTACAAACTCTGATCCTGTGAGGTTTTGAGCCTACAAATCTATATGAGAAACCTCTCATGTAGATTTGCAGGCTCCAAACTACTCAGAATTTGATTGTGTACTCTTTAAGAGGACACCTAGTTGTTTTGAACCAGTTTACAGGTAAACAAATTACTAGAGAGCGGGGACAAAATCACACCAAACCTCCGTACGGTAATTCCAGGTTTACATCCCCGATTGTGACGGCTTGAACTCCTGCCGGCATGACGTTCCAAAATTCCTCCAACTCTCGAAACTCGGCTGCGCACACAGTCAGGCAAGGGCCATTAAGGGAAGACCCGGCAATTAATCGGAACCGTAATTAAAACGTCTCTCGTCTGTCTGAACACAATTGTCATCGGGGGATTCGCACGTTCGTCGGTTCGTTCGGTTCTGTGGAATTGCAAAATTATCTAACTTTCTCCGCCTGCTGTGAGTCCTGCTCGGGTGGGGGCGGCCCCGTGCTGATGAAAAGTCAACCAAAAACCCCATTCTGCTGATGCTGGCGCATCTGCTGTACGAGCGTCAAACATCAGGTCAGACAGGCGGGCAGGACTTTGCATCCTGTAGCGAGCGAAACGCAAACGCAACCTGGTGAATAATCCACGCGAAAATCTCATTACGGATCCCGTCTATTTGGGGATGAATGTGCGGTACGTGTTTATTCGTTCCGTCCGTCAGTCAGTGCTGTGTTACTGACACAATATGACGACTACTCGGGGCGTGACGAAATGAGGTTCGCATGGAAAACTTTCGACCTCACTTAGGACGGTGAATATAACTGTCGTCGCTTCGCTTTGATAGGGTTAATTCCACAGTCGCTATGATTAAGTGCATCGTGAGTTGTTGGCTGCCCAACTATCATAGTTGGCTTGGCTTTCACTCCAACTTTATACGTGAACAACGGCATTATGTGCCTAGACAGTCACACCTGCTGCAACAGCAGGCTTAGAAAAGCTAAACTTCCAAAGCTCCATTTGTTATTCATTAATTAATTTCTAGCATCCGTCTTTCGGTTCCAGCCAGGAGTGTGTCGTCGAATGTGAAACTTTAGCTAAAACTACATCGTTCTCACCGCCGCACCGGAAGAAAACCATCATCAAGTGTGTGTATTCAACACTCGAAGGACCCGTCCGTTCCGTTCCGTTCAGTTGAAAGTGACTCAACTTTCTGTGTAAATAAGCGTAGGTGGATCGTGAGTTGGGTTAGTTTGTTTTCCACTTGAGGTAAATTTTCCAGTTCCGCTTGTTAGGGTAACCATTTATTTTAGCCCATGGTTGCCTGGCGGCAACTGTGGTTAGGTTGGTATGGTAACCGAATATTAACATGTGAACGATTTTGACATTACTGCCATACAAACAACAAACTTTTCTTAGAGCCGTTTGTTTCACCATTAATGCATCCTGTTTCGGTTTTAATTTAAAAACAAAGATAGAGTACGCGAAAGACCGTTTTTCTGCTCAACTCTTTGCTAGAACTTCGGCGCCAGTTGGCAAACTGTTAATGCCACGGTGGTGCCACCAATCGCGCAACCGAAGAAATTACCGAAGAAGTTTCCCTTAAACTTTTCTTGGTCGGGAGCTGGCTGACGGCGATGAGTGCATTTTAATTACACACGCCACACGCGTGCGGTCCGTGGGACGCGTAAGCTGCTGCTGGGTAATTGCTTGGCATAATGCCAACCAACAACGCAACGGCAACGGGAACGGGACGCTACGCTAGCCCAACAACCGGGTACCGGTATATTAAAAGTTTACTAAGCTTTCATTTAAGCATTTATGGAAATTTTGCGTCCCGAGACGTGTGCCATGCAAAATGGTTGTTTGACTGTCATCAGTTGTGGCATTTGCTCCGCAGACGTAGATGGGCGCACAGTGGGACCATCCTTGAAAAAGGCTGTCAAAATTCTTTTCTCGCTTTTCTTGACGTTTTCGAACTTAGTTGTCTTAGGAAAAGCTTCATAAAAAAGTATGTTGCATCAAATGACATTTTCATATAATTAAATATTAAGGGGATAACAAATTTGAAAAAAATAATTTTTTATAGGAACTAGATAGCATGGTCATGAGTTCGGCAAAGTTGGAGAACTTTGAATTTCATTAAACTTTGCCGAAGACACTAAGAATCTGCATCGTATGGTTTGCGAAATATAATTGACTTTCTGTCGTGACCCGCTTAAAATCAATTTTTTAAACTTTTCGTACACAAAACCTCATCTAACAGGTTCGACATGTTCTACAAACTATTTGATACTATCAAAATACGTAACTTTCTAGAAGGTGCAAATATCATATGTTGCTTTATTTGCTTTAAAAATTGATTTGAAGCATAAATTTTACCGTTTTTACAAGTAATTTTTTCCGTAAATAGGCACCTACTGGCAGCTACAGTTGGCATCGCTTGAACCGCCATTGAATACAGTATAAGTGTGGCAAAAATCTCGGCCAGGTCTGGTCGGGCATATTAAGGTTTTGCTTTAATCATTTTGGTTATTTCAATTATGAATTTACATATGAGTTTATCGGATTTATTTGAAAATATCATTGCACCGAGCTTTCAGTTCGCTTGGATATCCTATTGCATTCAGTATACAGCAAGTGCCAAAAACACGACTGTCAACGCGTCTGTTTACATTAAATCCAGTAAAATACAAGTTTGAAATTGTTGTTAGTGGCGCTAAAATATTGAGTTATCGTATAGAATGCTGCGAAATATGTTCGAATATACCGTTGGTATTATATGCCACAATCGGTTTATAGAATTTTAATTCACGGTGCAGAAATAATAGATGCAGCTGTTCTACCAGTCGGTCGTCTTTCGGAAGAACCGTAAGAGTGCCGTAACAAAGACATAAAACGTTTTAGAGAAAAGCGTGAACGTTAAGGTTCAAGGTATGTTAACAGTAATGAATCATGATTGTATGTAATTATTTAAGTAATCTGATTTCAGAACCGAATATCTACAAACGAAGATTGTTTCAGAAGATTGTCAATGACGCCGGATCCATTGATTTCAACATTAAGAAGACCAACAGTAAAAAAAATATCAATGCGGTTGTTACCAGCAGCATACAAACTTTTACAAAAGTCCCAGAACGAAAGTAATGTGAAATTATTATGAACATATCCGAATAATTTGATTAAAGCAGAGGAGCGTTTGGTGCGAAAAATATTAGACCGAATACTGGGAAAATGCGTAAAGCACTCGAGTACTAATCGAGAAATTGTGGGTTGGAGTCCCACTGCCACAAACTAACCCAGCTTTTTTAGCCGCAGATCGAAATTTTCCCAGTATTCGGTCTAACATTTTTCGCACCAAACGCTCCGCTGCTTCAATCAAAATAGAGTTTACGTTTGACCGCGAAAAAGTCAGTAACAGTAAAACGAATAATAAAACCCTGATAACTTACTAAAACCAGCGTACATGTACGTAATCAAGGGGTCGGTCACTCGGCACAACCGTTTTTATGTTAGGCGACTTAAAACGAGCCGAACTGTGCCGATGCTGTACCGAAAGTGCCGAACCACGAGATTTTTTTTGAATTCGTGATAATCTGGTAAATCTGGCAACCGTGCGAGATGATTTTGACAACTGGCAGTGCTCCCAGTTCATATGTAAAATTGAACCGGAGGTGTGCCGCTTGATAGCTCTGGAGTGCCGCGGCACAATGTGCTGAATGTCCGACCTATTGTATGTAATTTATAATGGAAATAACCAAAATGTCCGACTAGACCCGGCCGAGATTTTGGGCACACTTATAGGGGAACTGTGGGTAAGACGGACAGCTGGTTGATTCTACCAGTTAAGCATTAAAATTCGTAAATGGTTTGATGGGCATCCAACCATCTTGCTATCTTATGATGTCTGAACGTTTTCATCATCATTTAGAACTTTCCAATTTTGATAAAGTACAGAAAAACTAGAAATTAAACTTTTTGAGTGTTTTAATTCCAAAAGCCGCAAAATTATTCGAAGCTCTCAAATAACGAATTTAGGAAACAAGATTAGGGCCCAGAAACGTCACTTACAATAGTAAATTGTTATTCAACTATGATTTGCACCTTCCAGAAAGTTACGTATTTTGATAGTATCAAATAGTTTGTAGAACATGTCGAACCTGTTAGATGAGGTTTTATGTACGAAAAGTAAAAAAAAACTGATTTTAAGCGGGTCACGACAGAAAGTCAATTATATCTCGCAAATCATACGATGCGGATACTTAGCATCTTCGGAAAAGTTTAATGAAATTCAAAGTTCTACAACATTGCCGAACCCATGACCATGCTATCTAGTTCCTATAAAAAATTATTTTTTTCAAATTGGTTATCCCCTTAATATCTAATTATATGAAAATGTCATTTGATGCAGAATACTTTTTTATGAAACTTCTCCTAAGACAGCTAAGCTCGACAGCGTCAGGAAAAGCGAGAAAAGACTTTTGACCGCCTTTTTCAAGAATGGTCCCACTGTGGGGCGGTCGTCGGAAAGTTAATTGTTACTCACTTTTAAGTTATCATTGCACACACTGTTTTAGCATTTGATTTGTGGTTTCCGACCAATTTGTAACTGAAATTAAGTGAGTGGTTCAGATCATTAACCTATTTTGACGAAGGTTTCATCCCTTAATTTATGATTATCCAAGTGCCCAGTCTAGGGGGTACACTGGGGCACGTGCCCCAACTACTCTTCGTTTGTCAATTTCTAATCTTTCAGTGCCATTACTGGCCATTTAAATAAAGTAAGTCTTACAATGAAATGAATTTCCAAGATAACGTTTTTGTTGTTCCTGAGTTATGTCTGAAAAATTCGGTTTTCTAATTAAGAGTCATGCACGTGTCATTGATTTTTGGGATTTCAAAAGCAGTTCTTATGCTCGAAACAATTAGTAATGTTCATGAAATCGTTTTCGCTTCATTTTTTGCACCGACCAGAGCACAATGAATATACTTTTGTGAAACTAACTTTTATTTTGAGCATAAAAACTGCTTTTAAAATCCCAAAAATCGAAGATTGGGGCTTGAACTTTAAAAATTCATATCTTCTTCTAGTAGTTTTCATGACTAATTTCATCCACTCCACTGGAACCTTCCGAAGACCGCTATAAAACTTCCTTCCGACCATGAGAACCACTCTTCAGAAGGCTCAGGTATGTTTATTTATTACACTCTGCTGAAAGCAGCAATAAAGCCGATCATGCTTTTCGCTGCTTGACGGCCACCGCCTTAATCTAATAAAGTTTTTCGCTTTGTTCGACAAAGCTATAAAGCATAAAGCTTGCTGCGTAAAAAAAACTTAATCAGCCAGACAGCTTATTTATTGTCTTGAAAATTTACAATCATGAGCTTTCTGCTGGTCGATTTGATTTACAGCAACCATCATAAAACATCCGAAAGAATATACAATAAATTTTCAGTGGTTTTCGTAGTTGTGCAGCATATGCGCGTTAAATTATATCATACATATTGGAATGATAAGCGGCTAAAATTAACGCACCATCGAAATTTTGCAATATTTGAAAACCGGTTGTAATAAACAAAATAAATGTATTCGATTAATCTATCATAGCTTCAAGCAAAATCATTCTAGTTGCCTTCCGACATGTAAACCGATCAAGAATAACTTCTTTTCTGCAACTCACAGTTTGTTATGGTGCATTGTGCATTGGCGACCAAAAAAATTGCTAAAAATGGCAATAAGGGCTCCCATAAAAAATGATTTCGGTGTTGAACTCTAATATTTCTTTAGTAGTAGTAACAATAAATCTGTTTTCTGAAGTTGTTACCATAAAACTAACAGTTTTATTGCTGTTTAACAAGCAACCACTTACTATCATTTGCCTTACTTATAGTAAGTTTATAACAGATATGTCGCAGTCAACCAGCTTTGTCGCAGTAATACAGGGTGTTACCTAGCTTAGTGCAGATATTTCAGGGGGTGATAGAGGTCCACATTTGCGAAAAAAATCATGTTTGGTTTTCGGTTCTGTGTGCCTCTAATTAGCTCTGGTACAAAAACTATGCTAGCTAGCTCCATTCTGTTGCATTTATTCGAAAGCTGAGAAAAGTTTAGATTGAAAGTTGCTCTTAAACCGTCTACTACATGAAACTTACCAACCTTTTCAAAGCAACAAACTTTAAAATAAGTGTTTCTCTAAGCGTTTTTATCGAATTTCTCCGTTTTAGGATAAAACGCGTGATAAAACTGATTGCTTTTTTTCATCAATTTGAAGCTCAGGTATCGTTTAACAATTT
This sequence comes from Sabethes cyaneus, assembly GCF_943734655.1. Lineage (NCBI taxonomy): Eukaryota > Metazoa > Arthropoda > Insecta > Diptera > Culicidae > Sabethes > Sabethes cyaneus. Next base: position 168,271,340 of record NC_071353.1, read on the forward strand.
GGTTCTTTGACGTAAGACGCCTATCTCTTTTAATTTCGTTTTAAACGTATGGTTTTGGGTGTTGAATTGGTTTCTGAAAACTACTCGAACTCATACATCACGCATAGCACACTAGATCACCGCATGCGACGATGCGTAGAAGGATTTTTTTTCGTGAAATGTGGTCTTCTATCATCCCCTGAAATATCTGCACTGAGCTACCTAACACTCTGTATAAGCAACCATAATAAATTTGCTTTATTAACAGCTTTATTATGGTTTTATAACTAGCTACAAGTTACATTCGACTTATATTATCTTAGTATTGCGCAACACCATGATAAAACTAGAGATAATGATTCATACCGCAATAAAACCGTTAATAAAATTCAAATAAAACCAAGCGGCTTTAGAATTGTTACTTGGGTATGAACCTAGCGGTAGTCCGCTTCAAACCGCTCCAGGAGAACGGAAGCGGAAAAGAGCACGGCTCAAAACGTAGCAAAAACTGGACAAACGGGACGAAAAAAACAAAACAGCAAGAGAGAAAAAGAAGAACAAGTAACTTTTAAAAAATTGGATACAAAAAGCGGAAGAAACTTGAAAAGAAGAAAACAGGAAAAAAGAGAAAATGATACAAAAAAGAGGAGTCTGGAAAAGAGTGAAAGAGGGAGAACGGTAGAAAAAGAAGAAAAACGAGACTAAAGAAGAAAAACGGGAAAGAAAATGAGGACAAACAGGACAAAACAGGAGGGAAAAATGGAACAGCAAAAAAAACGACGGGTTAGAAAATGGCGAAAAAATGAAAACGGAAGATAAGTGGAATAAAACAAAAAACAATATGAGACAGAAAAGGAGGATAAGCCGGACATAATAAGAGGAGAACAGAATAAACGAAAATAAAAAACAAAACGAAGTTAACGAACGAGTCCGAAAAAAGGAAAACGGCCCTGAGAATGAGAAAAGATAGAAAAAAGACATCAACCTCGAGGTTTTTTTAAAAACAGAAATAAATATTTCAAAAAAATATTAAAGAAAAACGACGAAAAATAAGAGGAAAATCAGGTGAAAAACGGGATAAGAAGAGAAAGAGTAAAAAACGAACAGGAATAAAAACGAGAGAGAAAATGGTGGAAAACGAGACAAATAGAGAGAAGACGGGACAGAAGAAGAAAAATAAACGTGACAGAAAAGGTGGGAAAACGGGAAAGAAAACAAGAGAAGAGGAAGGAACGAAAGGAACGATAGAATACCGATAGAGGAAAACGAGTTAAAGAAGGAAATGGCAATAGGTTGGGACAGAAAATAGGGGAGCGAACGAGTTAGAAGAAAACATAATAAAACCTGGACCAACAGGATATAAAAAGAGTAAAAAAGCAAAAGAGAAAAAGAAATTAAACTGGCATTAACAAACACTGACATAAAAAGAGAAAAAAAATGGATAACAAAAATGCGGGAAGAAAAGAAAACCTGCAAAAAAGATGAGACTGGACAGAAAAAGTGGAAGAATGGAAAAAAACAGAAGAAAATGAAATATGAGATGAAAAAACGAGAAAGGAAACAAGGAAAACGGAAAAGAAAATGACGACAAATTGGACAGAAAAGCAGAAAAAAACGAAAAGAAAAGAAGAAACAGAAAAAAATGAACACGTAAGACAAACGGTATAAAATTGGCAAACAGAACGTGACAGAAAACGATAATAAGCAGGACATAAAAAGAAGAACGGTATTGACGACAACAACAAAAAATAGAAAAGAAGTGAATGGAGCTGAAAACAGCAAACGCGGTTAGAAAAGAGAAATCACGGGCCCGAAAACTAGAGAAACAGAAAAGAGATAAACGAGATAAAAGGAGAGCAGCGCTGAAAGGGGTAAAAACGGGACGGGATAAGGAGAGAAAGAGTAAACAATGGCAAAAAAAACGAAATACGTGAGAGAAAAATGGGAGAAAACGAGACAAATAGCTGTAAAATGGGATAGAAAAAGTAAGAAACGTGACAGAAAAGGTGGGAAAACGAGAGAGAAACCGAGGTAAAACGAGTCAGGAAAGAAAAATGGAACAGAAAACAAGAGAAACTTAATGGAAAAAGTAGAGTAGCAAGAGAAAAAAACGCAAGAGAAAAAGAGGAGACGAGCAAAACGAGCACGGAATACAAAGCAGAAATATGGAACAGAGGGAAATGAGAATGAGATGGGACTGAAAGTGGGAGAGCTAAAAAGAAAAGAAAACCGGGGGAAAGGCGTCCGAAGAAGCAGGTAAACTGGAAATACGAAAAACGGGAATCTAGACAAACCAGAGAGCAAAGCGAGCCAAAAACAGAACGTGAAACGAACATGACAGAAAAGAAGAAAACATCGCAAAGAGGCAAATTGGAGCAAGGGAAGACGAAACCCGAGATTAAAACAGAAAACGAATAACGGAAAAAGGCAAGAGAAGAGACGAAAAACGGGAAAGAAATTCACAACAACAATCAGTGAAAATCAACTGGGATAACCGGACTGAAAATTAAAAAAATGGATCAGGGAAAAAAAAGAAAAATCTATCGACAACCGCGGCAATTTCGGTCTGTTAGCAGAAAATATTCGTGGAGTTCAGTCGGTATGTTTACTGTTAAGATAGTCTGGTCGCCAACGAGGCTGGCTTCCTTACATGGTAAAATAAAACACTGTAGCTGTTGGAGATTGTGAGCGACCGAGAAACGTGCCTCGTCGGGGCCTTCCGTGAGTTGCGCGAAGCCAGGTTGAAACAGGTTGACAACTAACTAGTACAAAGTGAACATTCAATGACTTCGTTTGCTCCACATTTTGGAGGCTGTTGGGAGCGCCTAGTACAATCCGTTATGAAGACTTTAAACAATTTCGATCTTCGTACTTGGCCTTAAGAAAACGAACAAAAAAGATCGCTTACCTATCGCCTTATAAATTTTTGGCAAATTTGCCATCGAAACTAAGGGCGAATTGAATGATCATTACTAATTCACTGTGCAAATGTGGTAGCTCAGGTTCGATTAAATAGTGAACACTTGCCACACTTTAATTCTCCAGCGACCCAGAATAGAAGGGTTAAGGGTTACGGGAAGAGCTTCACTACACAAACAGATGAAGTTTTCCTGCTGAAGTCACAAAATACTGCCTCATTAATTGATTTTGTAAATTCGAACACAGTCTTGTATTCATAAACTCAACGGACCAGAAATTACGATGGCTTCGGCCCACGATTGATAGTATCTATTCTCAGTAAGAAAAAATTGAAAATCTGTCCTGACACGGTACACATAATTAATATCGATAAAGTGTATATTAATTATCACTCAAACCAACGCCAATGTCTAGAGACAAAACCGCTAATCATTTAAGTCGAATAGTTCGTATTAACCTGACATTTTCATCCTCTGAAATCGGCGGCAATATATGAGATTATTCTCCATTGTTCGAAGATGTTCGGCAGTTGGCTTGATTTATAAACTCATTAATGGACCCAATCAGGCTCTGAATACACCGTTCAATTCTGGAAATTACCTTCCGCAAGGAACGGACAGCAATTTTCTCTTACTATGTATCAAATTTCATTGATTAACAGGGATCGCTTCCCGTTCGAGCTTAGCATGCAAATCCGATCGACGGCGACGGTATACAGCTACCGCACTCTGATGATTTATGACCTCTGTCCCCTCCACCCGACGGCAACGACGGAAGGACGGACGGACGGACAATTGAAACGTTATAATCTTTGTGAGCCTTCCCCGTCCTTGGGAGCTGAACTAAACCGAGCATCAGGTTAACCGTCTGACCGACATAATCAAGGGCCCGGCTCGGCTGGGCCGGTTTCTACCGGCGACCACTTGTTTCTGGGAAAGTGCACCCAATGTGCATTCTAGAGCTCGACTCCCATTGAACTTCATCATCCTCATTCGCCGTGGTGGTCGTTTCGTTGTCGTCATTCTAGCTAGGCATCCGTATTATAAAGCTATTGAACACAGGTCAGTTCATGGCTGCCGTCCGAGCCAGGCCGGCAATTGATAGTTCCTGGTGGTAAGCCGTCTAAGCCTGTTGGCGTTGGCGGATGGAAGCTGGTACGGACTGGCGACAAGTGGTACTACAATGTTTAATGCTCTAAAGTTATTGTCCTCTCTCTAGACTAGATGATAGCAATGGATTCACATAAAGGATTATGGAATATTACATTGTTACAATTAGAAAACAAATGTGATAACGTAACACAACGTGTTTATCACCAGTGAATTTATATTTTCTGCTTTTTGAACAAACTTGAACGTGAACACCACTACGTGAATCAATGTAAAAAATGAATTCAATATTGTTAACTCGGTGACCATCTCACTTGTCAGCCGTGCATCGAAGTAATCCGGTTCACGTACGTTTGTTTTGTGTAGAATGAACTCACATTGCAAGTCAAGTAAAGGCCCCCATACACGTACGCATATGTTGGGTTGGAAATGAACAAAATGTTGGAGGTTCATTCCGGTCGAGCGGCGAGCCGAACATTTTCTTCTGTCAGCTTGGTTCGTGGCACTCACACACCGGCGAGCGTGTTGGACGAGCATGAATTCACCAACATTTTCGGCCAACATGTGCGTACGTGTATGGGGGCTTTAAGAATGTTTTTCTTCTCAGTCAATGATAGAGTTGATCGATATGCTTAGCAGCTTTGAGGAAAAGAAAACAAAAGTCAATACAATACTATTTACATAACTTATCATTTATTTGTACAGCACTTCACAGCTATCGTTAAAAGTAAACACGAACACGAGTTGCTTTTCTGATTCATTTTTCAAGCGAAATTTTTCAAGTGTTCAGCACTTTGAGTTACCTGACTCCGTAAAGTAATTGATAACGTTGTTTGGTAAAGGCTTAAACTATCACAAATTGTGTTGCTGATACAAAAGATGACATCAACTGAGTAGATTATTAAAAAATAGACTTGAGAAATACAAACAAAGATCACCGGCCAAACACAACAAACACTTTGCAAATTGATCAAAGTAACACGCTTTTCGCTTCTGCTGACTTACGTAAAACTCAATCGAAAGGCACCATCTTGTGAATGAGAACAAAGCTTGAAAGAGACATTTGTGCGATTGACTTGCTCATGCATTGTTTACGAGGTAAGATAAAAGTATTGACTGAACAACAACCATCAGTGAGTCTACTTTCCAGTCACAGTCCCATCATCAAATGAGGTTGCTAGGTAAACTTTGAAACCATAAAGCTGGCTCATCCTTTGTTTTTAGTTTTGGATTGTGCAAATGCTACTTTGTCATTTTGGACCTGTAGTGTGGTTCATCTATTATGAAACAGATCGTTTTTCGTGCAAATCTAAGTTGGTTTCCCTCTATTCAGATAAACAAACTAATTTTACTAACTAATATGTTGAATTGTTACATGTAAGCAATTTTAAACCAAGATTACTAAAATTTACCATTTGAGTTATCTTTCACAGATTAAATTAATAACCCACTCAGAGTTCAAGCTTTTCACCTCCACTGATCAAAGGAGGCAAAACAAATTACCCAACTCTCTAACATCTTGACTCACCGTAAATAAGGCCGGATGAATCGTCTTCGTTTCTATTCGGCCGGAAAATTCCTCTATAAATATAACGGAATGAAACCCATTCCTTAAGCAAGCGAAGCAAATATATCAAACAAAAGCCCCAACCATCAGGGTTGGTTGAGCCTTTTCTCGGGAAGAACGCACATCCGCACGGCCGCCATGCTGCGCTGTGCGCAGCAGGCCAGGCCAGGAATAGCAAATGAAATTCATTGATATGCAAATTTCGTCGCAATCTCAGCCGAAGCCGAACCCAGTCCGGGAAGTTGAGCTGGAAACAGGCATAGAAATGTTTCTCACACACCAGAGAGAAACGTTTCTGTTTTTTTTTTGTGTGCTTGTTGGGCCTTCGACTCGAAGCGACTCGAAGTTAGAATAACCGCTATCCGGAAGCTCCTCCAGGCCTCATTGGTCCCGACCGACTCGACCCGTGTGGTATTAAATATGGTCGAAAATGATACTGGAACAACTGGCATAAAAAATATTTTTCTCTAGACATACCTTCCCTAGCGTGATTTGTCATATTTTACCTTACTGACAGTGTTACTTTTTTTAGAAAAATTCTGTTGTTATAGAGTGTTGCACAGGCCTTGAACTTAACCTTGCTTGTTTGATGTCAAACGGGTGAATCGCGTTCATTCGTGACGTCAGCGTGCAAAACTCTTATTGATGTAGAAACCAGCATGCATGGTTTACTGCGTTGAAATGAATAGAATTCCCAGATACATAGACCAGCATATTTAAGAAGAAATGCGTTCACATAAACATGAAAACGCCTACAGCCTTTGCCCTTCTTCCGGTGAATGCTAATGTTTGACATTCACCCAGTTTGCTCGACCGACTGATTGTACTCTACCTATAGCATAACCAGGGCAGAGCAGAGCAGAGCAGATCCTTCAATCAGTTTATGTACCGCACATCTGTTTCTGTTTTGATCGAACTCAACAGCTGCTGGCCTGGCTGCTTGCTTAGAAATTTCCTCAGATAGAGACACTCACATTATGGGTGAAAATGTGGCATCACCTGAAGGAAGAAGCTCCCGTGTCAAGTGCTTTCGTTTGCTGCGCGTTCGCTCTCCTTCCATTCCAGCCAACCTGGGATCTACTGTTCCCAGGAATGTGGCAAGCTGACGAAGCAGAGAACCGGTTTTGTCCGCTTCCGTCGACCTTCACGTTGGTTTTGTTCATCAGCAGCAGCAGCAGCTGCTGCTGCTGCTCCTGCACCGGGTAATACCATATGCATATTTATGAACTTTACCTGAATCCATCCAGATGCTGCTAGAAAGTACTGGTGCCGAAAGGGGAGCAAAGAAGAAAAAAATAGCAGGGAGCTTTGTACGAGTAAATATTTTGATTAAATCTTTACCACGCGTGATGGATTCGACTCAATCGATATGCTTTGCACTGGCACCGAAACCGAATCAAGAATATGATTCGAAGAAGTTGAAGAATATTGCTCTGTTTTTCTGGGGATGTCACCAGGAATGCAGGAAATACTTTATACGAATTTTTGTTTGTACTACTGCTTTGCAAATCAAGAATATAGACAAATAATAAAATAAACAGTACAAAAATAACACAGGAATGCCACCAAAATGACATTAAAAGAAGAGAAAAATAATTCAAAAATAATACACAAATGATACACGACTGATATTTAATGATACAAAAAATACTACAAAAAACGAACTCCAAAATGACACAAAAATAACAAAAACTGACTCATAAATGAAAAATAATACAAAAAGGCCGACAGCCAGGTGGCAGGAGAGCTAACTGGTAATTTACCGGAAGAGGAAAGAGTAATTATCCAAGGTTGCTCTCCTGTGGTGGGCCAGAGATGTTCCAGAACGAATCGGAGAACTCCGGTCCGATCTTCGCACTCAGCCTACGGCCTACGGAGCATTAGCTTAGAGTGCAACCACTTGCAGAACGGTGCGAAAACTGTTAGCTTCTCTCACGTTGCATGGAGGATACCGTGATTCACACGATCAAACGCTGCTTTCAGCTTTCCGCTGGTTTAGGTTACACTGCATCTGGTTGCACGTCCTTCTCCTTACCATGCAATGCAGGCAGAACGAGACGAAAACAACGAGAGTCGTAAGGATTGAGCGTTTTGAGGGGGGAAAACCCCGAATTAATCCACCTATTGGTGAAAGGAACCTTTGTTTTACCATCTTATATACCATTTGATATGGGCATTTCCAGCTAAAATATTATTTTTGATTTGTATTTGAATTTGTAGTTTTCATAAAACTAAAACTTTGAACTAAATTCTTATATAAACTGTTTCTTAGGTCTAGCCGTTCTCAAGTTATTCAGATGTGAAATCTAAAAATTATCTATTAGAGTCAACACACGCAAAGTGTCTGATAATCGAGTAATCGACCTTCACGGATTTGAACCAAATTTTGTCAGATTGTTCGTTTTAGGTCAGAAAGCAAAAATCTTAAATTCGGCATAAATACATTTTAAACCAATTACCGCAAAGGATAAACTTTCCAATAACACCAGTAACCGTTTTTCGAAAATAGTCGAGTAAAAAATGACTTTTTTAAGCGTTTTGAGCTGGAAATGATCATACAGAAATCGACACGTCTTCGGAACTTAATTCAACTGTTTGTTAACGCTGTACTAGTTAGCATCCATATGCATCCTAGCGATAGACAATCTTCAGAGTGTATTTTAACCTACTAAATAACTTTATAGAACATAGAAAAGCAATGAAAACATCGTGTACAGAATTTTTGAGCAGAACTGATTTTAAAGTGGCAGTTAGCTTCGGGGTACAATGCTAGCCTAACAAGCCAGTCGTCGTATGTTCGAATCTCGACTGATCGGTGCCGCTACAGAGCCCTAGCCCCATAATTTTCCTGTACTCTAATAACCGGCTGCGATGTCTGTCAATAAAGAAGGGTCAAGTTCTCAAATACGTTTACACCCATGCACAGTGGTCCAAACAGCGAAATACGTGATCGTTTGATATAGCGCCGAAACGTGAAGTTTTTCGCATATAGTGTCTTCAGAAACATTTCTTGGTATAACAAGCTCCTTCTTGTGAGAGAAATCTTTGGGTGATTAATTCCCTTAAAAGTGAGATACAAAATTTATTTTCTCGTATATTCGGGATACAGGTTTAGTACTTACGGCAAAGTTGTAGTAAATATCAATACAAACAACTTTGTCAAAGACCCCATACTTGTATCTCTTCATGGAAATTGTCTATGGACAAACCCTTCAAAACAGTTTTTAAACCCTGAGTTATTCTGGTCAACTTTTACGTGTTCTTAGTGTTCTAGAAAGTTGTTTATCTTTCTAAAATGAACGTTTTTGTGGAACATTATTATACGTGATTTTCTGAAGTTTCGGAGATAGTGAGCTTGTTTGATGAAAAATAGTACTTGAAAAGATCGCACTCATAATGGGCTGGTACCAGATGGCCGAAACACAAATGGTCGAATCACGAATGGCTGAAATCCAAATGGCCGAATTTCAACAACAGTCACAGAAGACCGAATTTTCTCGGAATGACTAAATATCTATTTAATTAGAAAACACGAATCGACAAGCAGTTAACAATTAACTTTACTCAAACAAACAAAAATATGCAACACATCTTTTTGTTGTACTTTTTAGTACGAGTTGTTTGATTTGCCACCATTTGCCACCTTGGGAAATATTTAAGCTCAAAGTAGTACTATTCTTCATCAAAAATGCTCAAAATCTCCGAAACTGCAGAAAATTACTTATAATAATGTTCCACAAAAACGTTGATTTTAGCAAGATGAGCAACTTTCTAGAACATTATGAACACGTAAAAGTTGACCAGAATAAGTCAGGGTTAAAAAACTGTTTTAAAGGGTTTGGCCACGAATAACGCTTCACAGATAATTTCCATGAAGAGATACAAATATGGTGTCTTTGACAAAGTTGTTTGCATTGATATTTACTACAACTTTGCCGAAAGTACCAAACCTGTATCTCGAGTGTACGAGAAAATAAATTTCTTATCTCAGTTTTAAGGGAATTAATCACCCAAAAACTTCTCTCACAAGAAGGGGCTTATCATACCAAGAAATGTACCTAAAGACACTATACGCGAAAAACTTCACGTTTTGGCGCAATATCATGCGATCACGTATTTTGCTGATTGGACCACTCCCAAGTAACAATTTGGGTTTTATTACACTCTTATGATGGCATTTAAGACCAAAATTGGTCATGAAAACCGCCATAAGAGTACAATAAAACTCACATTGTTACTTGGGCTGTGCCATGGCTTTGCTTTGCTTGATTTTAAAGCGGTTTCTCTAAACAAATCATTAAATTTTGCAACCAGTAAGAGATATATAGTTACTATATGCAGCAAAGTTGCTCATTTTAGTGTGTTCTACAATTTGTGTGAAGACGCTATTTTTTGGACGCGTTTAAAAAACAATAATTTGTGTCACCCTATTAGGCGGGTTAACGGTCACCCTAAAAGTGTAATTAAATGTGCTATATTTTATTAATTAACTACTCCAAAGAAACACCCGTTGAAAAATTACACATTTTTACTCTATTATTCTGTTTTTGAGTTTTGGTCCCATTAAAGGTTTTGTCATTAAAGATTTCTTGAATAAATTTCATCAATTATTTTTAAATATCTTTTGACCAGTAGAACCAATCCTTATGAAATTTGGTAGAGACATTTGTAGTGTTAAGACCTCTCGTTTAATACTAAAACAATTGAAACTAGATAGATTATCTTGGTTAAAATCGCTATAAAGTATTGTAAATTTAAACGTGTAACTTCAATTGCTCATAACTTTCAAACTAAAAGACCAATCAAAAAACAATTCAATAGTGATCTATTCGGCTATATTACCTTTCAAATGAGACTAATTAGCGCATAAATCGGTTCAGCCATATCCGAGAAACAGGCGATAGAAAATGAGCTGCACACACACAGACATTGCTCAGTTTGTCGAACCCTATCGATTGGTATATGTGCAGCCATGCAGACCTTAAGAAGCTAATGAACAAAGCGTCGTTGACGATTTTCTCGAACACTTTAGAGCTGGTCCTCGACGATTGTTTTTAACTTTGCGCTTGTCACCCTTCTTCTGTATACAGTAGGGCTGTCTAACCGGTAGTACCCCCTACTAGCACGGTTGTTACAAACCAGTTGTGGTAACCGATTTACGACTAATTTCAGTCATAAATAAGTTTCTGCACCCAAAAATGCGAAAAGTGTGCTACTTGGGCCGGTAGTTTCGGAACTGGTACTATCGTCCAATTTTTGGATACCGAATTACCGGGTTTGGAAAGCCAAAAAATCGGTATTTCCTGTATTTTTTAATATCGTAGTTTTTTTTAGTTTCCTTATTCGAAGAAGAACTAAGTTTGATAGAAGATTGTAAATCTCATAGAAAATGAAATAATTATAGCTCTTGCTGTAAGTTTCATGCAAATGTTTCATTGTATAAGCCAGACGTCACGTTTCAGTTTATTTTCGAACAACTTGATATTTAAAATCCACCAAATTATTCGAAGCGCTCAAATTACAAATTTGGGAAACAAGATCACGGCCCGGCATCGTCGCTTACCACAGTAAATCGTCACTCAACAATGAAGTAATGAAGCTTCAGTTTTAAAGTTTCATTTGTATTCTTATATCAAATATTCACTAGAAGGCCGACAACTTTGAAGGCAGTTGAATTGAATTTGAGTAATATTTAGTACAATTTAACATAATTAACCTACTCTACATCGACAAATCGTGACTGCTTGCCAATCGTCGTCATTTGAAACAGTCAACTGAAGTTTGCTTGAAACGTTCTATTCAAGAAATGAAACAAGTCGCTCCATGGATGAAGCGAAGCTACGAGAAAGTCAGCTTCATTTATTTGTATCGACGATGCCAGGCCTGATTAGAATATGGAGATCTTCGCGCTTTTTGAGTATTCTTGGCATCAAAGGAGCTACCAGGAAAGAATTTGGAATATTTTTCAAGTATTTCGAGTAATATATTGATAAAATAAATAGATCTCCTAGCCACTATTTGCGAACAGTGGGATTCATAACTGAACGAGGCACTGCCGAGAAGTTCTTCTTTCGAGGAGTTAGGTTCTTCAAACCGGATTGAATAAACAAATTCGACATAAGTATTGCCACTAGAGAGAACCTGGCCAAATACCGACCAGCTAGGAACCAGTTGACGAGGCAGGGAATCTAATCACAAACGAGCGCGAGGTGGTCGACAAGTGAAAGCAGTTCTTCGATGAACACCTCAATGGCGAAGTCACAGAAGGAGGCGGAACGGAAATTAAGCTAGGAGCGCCCATGGAAGATATTAATGTCTTAGCAACTGATCTCCAAGAAGTCAAACGAGAAATCAGGCTGCTGAAGACCAATAAAACCGCTGGGAAGGACCGCCTACCGGCAGAGCTTTATAAACATGGCGGAGAAACGTTAGCAAAGGCTCTACACTGGGTTATTTCGAGCATTTGGGAGGAGGAAAAGCTACCGGAGGAATGGATGGAAGGAGTGGTTTGTCTCATCTACAAAAAGGGTGATCGGCTAGACTGCTGCAACTATCGCGGTATTACGCTGGTAAACGCCGCCTACAAGGTACTCTCCCAGATCCTGTTACGCCGGCTGTCACCGATAGCACAAGGTTTCGTAGGGAATTATCAGGCGGGTTTCATGGGGGCCCGCGCAACTACGGACCAAATTTTTCCTATCCGACAGATCTTGCAGAAATGTCGGGAGTACTACGTGCCCACGCATCACATCTTTATTGATTTCAAAGCAGCATACGATACAGTTGATCGAGACAAGCTATGGCAGATAATGCACGAATACGGTTTTCCGGACAAACTGACGCGACTGATCAGAGCTACGTTGGATCGAGTAATGTGTTTCGTACGCATCTCTGGGACACTCTCGAGTCCCTTCGAGACGCGGCGAGGCCTGAGACAAGGTGACGGTTTATCTTGCATGCTGTTCAAGATCGCTCTTGAGGGGGTGATCCGATGAGCGGGCATAGAATCGAAAGACCAAGGTAGCCAACCAAGGGTACCAACTTACCAAGGGTAGCCAACTTCTAGGCTTTGCAGATGACTTCGATATCATTGCCAGGAACTTTGCGACGGCGGAGGCAATCTACGCCAGACTGAAAGCGGAGTCTAGGAGAATTGGACTAAAAATAAATGCGTCGAAGACCAAATACATGAAAGGAAGAGGCTCAAAGGAAACAAATGCGCGCCTCCCACGGACGGTAACCGTTGACGGCGACGAACTAGAAGTGGTAGAGGTGTTCGTGTATTTGGAATCGCTGGTGACCGCGGAGAACAACACTAGTAAGGAGATCCAGCGGCGCATCCAAGCGGGAAATCGGGCTTATTTTGCCCTTCGTAAAACGCTACGATCAGGAAGCATACGCCGCCGCACGAAGCTAACAATGTACAAAACCATTATTAGACCGGTAGTTCTTTATGGACTTGAAGCCGTGACGTTGCTTACGGAGGACATACGCGCCCTTGCCGTGTTCGAGCGGAAAGTGCTGCGAACGATATTTGGCGAAGTACAAACTGAAAGCGGAGAGTGGCGGAGGCGTATGAATCGCGAGTTACAGGCACTGCTTGGGGAAACTCCCATCGTATATCTAGCAAAAGTTAACAAGCTACCGTGGGCCGGACACGTCGTAAGGATGCCGAACGACAGTGCGTCGAAAATAGTGCTCTTCAACAACCCCACCGGCACCAGGAACAGGTCGACCAGGTCGAAAGCGATTTGCGACTTCTGAGACGACTAGGAAATTGGCGACGAGTAGCCCAAGACCGAGTTAAATGGAGATGAGTGCTTGAAACAGCACGAGCCACCCCGGCTCTATGCTGCTGAAGAAGAAGAAGGATCTTAAAATCGCATTAATCTGGGACGTTTGACATCCATTCATCCATCCACTACCAGTTAGTAGAATTTTGCGAACGCGATTTAGATAAATTCGAGTGAAATGACTCAAGAGAGTATTGTCCAGCAGTGTTCCCATGCAAACAACGGGAAACGGATGGTTTTATACTTTTTCGGCCTGTCGTTAACGATATGCACTTTTATGATTTACCTTACATCCTAAGTCCATGTAAACAAACCACCGATCGACGTCAAAGTAGTGAGGTTAGGTTTGCCCGTGCAAAACTTCATAGACGCCACTTCATTTGTTTCATTTGGTCGTTGCGAAAAACGATTTATTTCAAGCGTGTATTCACAACTACTTGACTGTTTGAGTTTGGCAGTTGAAGTACGTGCCCCACGGAGTGGAGAATTTGGGAGGTAGGTATACCTTTTCGGTTTTCGCAATCCAGTCTGAGTGCGATTTTTGTAATATTTTCCACCGCGTTTCACTTCAAAAAGGGCAATTTCCTCCTAGCTAGAAAACACACGGAACAAAGTGTCATCGAGTTCGAGTGCAGTAGGTACGTACAGCACAGAAAGACAGTCCTCAAACGATACGCTTAGGATGTGTTTTTATTGCTGTCTGTCGAGAGCAGAGTCAGCCTCCTCGCAGCTTAGGTCGTAGCGTAGCTCAGAAAGGCACAGGAAGCCAGTCAGTGGCAATTGAACTTTTGCTGCCACCGAAGAAGTTGGGAACTTTATTTAAATTTCGCTGACGCAAATCGTTGAACTTTGATATATAACCATGAGTTGCGGTAAATCGTTGATTTACATTTCGGGCTTAATATGTCTCTTATGTTAGAATAGTAAGTAAGATTTGTGACTTAGAAAAATTTCATTTTACATTATATTATTTATGTGAAGCATAAAACACCATGCGCCACCTTCAAAAGGACCAACATCGCAGGAAAATTCTCCATTGTTTTATTCCCGACACTGACTGGCATTCTGCCAGTTTCCTAGAGTCCATAAACAAACCAGAAAAATTCACCATCCGTAACTAAAGTTTTTTTTATCTGCTCTGCTTTCTCTGCTGCCGGTTCCCGTTTCATTACGACATTTCGACCCACCCTTTCAGTTCAGGTAGGTATGTATGTAGCGACGACTATCTGTATGTAGGTAGGTACATCGGTACCTAGCTTTTGGTCGCTAGTTAGTGTTCTAAAAGACACTTGAGAAACAATCTTTTGCGCTTTCGAACAACGCGTTGAACGAGAGCGAAACAAAAAAAACGAATCCTAAGCCTACTATGACGACTATGAATATGCTAGGAGCATAATCGTCGCTGTCGCTGCTGTTCCGTGTGTTGACATTTCTATATCATTTTCTACTCCGCCGCGGAACCAACCCAGCATAACAGCAGCAGCTGGAGACGCAGCGAGACCGGTTTTGACGGCGCTCGGCGGGTGTGTTTCGTGTTTGTTTTAGAGATACCGCGCTCTATACACAAGCGTCTGGTTCTGGTTCGGTGTTACGCCAGGACCGGAATGCGCCTCAACGGTGGTGAGTTTTCAAGTGCATGGGGAACTTTTTTTGGTCGAACAGCAGCTTCGGGACTGATGGCAACCGGTGGAGATGGAGCCGACGACGACGGTACGGTGGCTTGGCGGCTCGGTCGGTGCATGTCTGTGCGGGATGAGTTTTTGTCGTTGTTGCTGTCACCACTTCGGTTCGGTGACGGTGACTGTGGCGAACAGATTAGGTATTGTGAGAATCGGTGATTTTTGTTCAATGTGGAAAGGATTATTACCTTCTACTTTGCTTTATGGGTTTGTGACTGGTTGCTGTTTTTTGCCGCAATGCGATTAGAAGATTTTACTGTTTCCTGTTTTGCTAGCTCTGCCACTCTGAGTGGTTCCAGATTAAAACAGCTGATTCGCTGCCCTACTCTCTAGCGTACCCAGACATAAGCAAAAGGTGGGGCAACCAACTTTTCAGAAGAATGTTTTGGCATGGCAAAACGGAGTAATCGTAGGATGGCAAATCTATCATCACGTATCACAAAAATATTGGCCGATTAGGTGGAAAATATTTTTCGTTTTAGTCTCTCATACGTTTTACCGCTTTTGTGTTCGGCATTTTCTCTTTTCTGCTTTTTGTTCTGTTTTTTCTCTTTTCTGAACAGTTCTCTAGGTTTTTCCTCTCACTTTCCTTCGGTTTTTCCTCTCTCTTTCGTTTCTTTTTTCTATCTCGTGTTTCCCGTTTCATTGATCCGTTTTCCTACGTTTCCTGTACCATTTTATTATTTTCAGTCCTATTCTCCTCAAGTGTTTCACTGGTTTGTGTTATTTTCTTTCCCACATTCCAGCATTTTATTCTCTCCCTTTTTGTCGTTTCCAGTTTTCGTCTATTTCTAACTTCTTTTATCTCCTTCCATTCTCGCTTTTCGTCTTCGTTTGTTCCGTTTTTCCTTCACCTCACGTTGATTCTGTTTTTGGTTCCCTTATCCGCGTGTGTAAGTGAGGACGTAAGGTGAACAAAAAAGAAAAAAAAGTGGAAGGTTGTTTTCAAGACTCAACCGCCTGTTTGACGTAGGATTACGTAAAGGTTGATGCAATAAAATGCTGGTGCAGGCAGATCACAAAAAGCCTGCGGCACCGTTCACCCGTTGTGATCCCTCAATAATCTTCAGGCCAATTAGCAGATTTTTGATAATTGCCTAGGTTATAATAAATACTGGCGCCTTACAAAAAAATAAACCCGATAGGTTTTGGACTCCTAAGAAACCGCAGTCGGTAGCTAGCATCACCTTTTGCTTTATTTGTGGGAAAGGGTTTTTGGTTAATTTAATAAGGAAGGATCCTGGTTAAAAAACTATTTTGCTAAACGAAGAAATGAAATAATTTGAAGTCCCGTATTGCCCTTGAAAAGGCTGACTGATGATTCATAGAGCTTATTCTAAAACATTAAATTAGAATGAGTGTACTTGGTAACAATCTTGGTAGCTTCAGAGACAACCAGCTTACCTTTTCTGTTGGTAGTACGAAAACCATGCAACGCATAGGCGTCACTTTGAAATGTTTCACAAACATGTTACATTTTAGCTCGTTTCTTGCACTGTTTCAGTCTTAATCGGGTCGTAACTAAGTAAGGGTAAACGAAAGGTCAGCAATTCGATTTATTTTAAATCTGTTGTCAATTCTTATTTAAAACCAAGTGTGTTACTTGGATCCTTATGGCGTGACTTATTCATTTGCCTTACCCTTTTTGGTCAATTTGTCATTAACCTGTTGGTGTCATTTAAACAATGCGATGGTGCAATTTACGTACAACATGCTGCATGGAAACAGATGATGTGATCAAGAGTTGCTAGTAGTAGTCTTGGCTTCATTCAAACAAATTTTCAAATTCCTTCCTTTTTTCTAATTTCTTCCGTTTTATCAACGAGGCGGCTAGAGAGTGTTGCTTGTAGCAACTTAGCAACGAAAACTTACAATGAAATGATGTGCTGAAGACTGTAGTGAATTTATAAAAAATGTTCAACTTTAAGTAGAAATTCCAGGATTTACTTGCTATATTCAATCTTTTGATGAAATCTATACAAAAGGCACATTTGTTGTGGTTCGAATGGTATGCGAACCATAAAAATATATTCAGAATTGGCTGAGCTATAAGCGTTCAAAATCTATCACTTTTTCGTGTTATGATTATCTTTGCTTTCGTAGCATGCCACCCTATTACAGTAAGACGTAGCCCTACGTCAAAGTGCAAAATAAGTATCCATACTGCTAGCCCACACGGGCTGTTGGTGACTCACAAGTTGTTGGCTTTGTGAGCGGGCTGTGCAGAAAGACACTTCAAGGCTGTGCGCTCGCTAGTAAGTAGGTAACAGAATGTATGCACGCAGCATCGGCGGTTGCTTATCGTAAGCGCTGGATGCTGCTTATACACGCTCGCATGAGTCTGGGCATACTTTACTTCTCGCTCGATTTCCAATATTGCCGATTTCACCCGCCAAGTTTTAGGCGCCGTCTATTAAGTATACGCAATGCATGTAATATCCTAAAATTTAAAAAATATATAGGCAGAAAACTGTTTAATTATAAATCATTCACAAAATAAGCATTATTAAGATTTGTGTTACTTGTCAACTTTAGTTCGTTTTTTAAAAAGATTTTGCTTAAACTAATGAAAACAATCGGTTGAAAATTGTAGAAGTTATGACCATTTTACTGAAACAGTAATGTTTGCGCATTTTAAATATCATGCTCTTGCAAACACCCCCTTACTTTAAGCTTTTACCCTCTTACTTGTCTACATGCCACAAATATACATCTCTCTCTCTCTCTCTCTCTCTCTATCTAGCTATCTATCTGTCTATCTATATTAAGGTCGGAGCAAATTTTCCAATTATGTTTAACTGTATTTTATTATATGTAGAGCCATTTGACTCATGCTTAGTATTTTTAGTATTTATTTATTCACATACATGTAGCATGGACTACGGGAATCGAGGATTATTTGTATCCATGATGTAGTAATAGGATACCAGATGAACCGTTGCTTTTCAAGAGATGACGGTTTTCTCAAAATTTGTCGGTTATCTATGTTTACCTGCCTAAACAATACCTAATCTAATATTATTTAATTTTCATAACTTCTGCCTAACTTTAATAACAAAAAAACTTTTTCCATACCTCTCCATTGTATCTTGCTATCATTGTTCCGTGAGCCCGGGAAGATGATTTTGATACCATGCGAGAGCCGGGAGCTGAATATTTTTGCGACATTTCAATTCAAAGAAATTAAATTTCGTGACATGGACACGATAAACAAAAACAATAGTTACCAACTATTTGTTGGTTCAAATGTCAAAGGTTATACCGCCTTTAACGGTAAACACAAAAGAAACAGTATCCTATACAGTTTTCAAACTCTGCTTAATGCTGTCTATGAACAAACGCTATTCAGCTGGGTCATCGGGTTCAACAATAGCCCCTTTACATCCAAACAGTAACTTCGAATAGCCCCTTTATACCCAAACACTAAGGCCCCGTACAGAGTAAACGCGACAGCGGCGCGACACGACTTCGCTCTCATGTTCTTAAATGCACAGTCCTGCTTCGGGCGAAAAAGGCTGCGCGTATAACTACAGCAAGAAATGTAGCGTCGCGTCGCATGTCGCTTACACTCTGGCGGTACCCTAACAAGCATTATCTTAATTTGCATAACATTCATCGAATTGCCTGTCATGATTTAAATAAATGGACACGCAAATGGAAACGCAGTTTGCAATGAAGCAGTGAAATAAACAGTGGGGTTGTAGAAATATAGTTTTCACAGGCGTAACAGAGTTTCTGTGGATTATTTTCACATTTAAACTCATACTTTGTTACGCTCATTTTTCTTACTGTTCTTACTTTTTTTACAATTCTTACTATAAAGAATTTAATCACTCTTCAGGCATGATCATGAGCTTGAATATCATGCGCAAATATTACTATTTTAGTAAAACGGTCATAACTTCTACAATTTTCAACCGATTGTTATCATCAACCCTATGATTTCTTTGTTTTTTATCGGCCTTTAAGACCCACATGAAATAAAATTTTTGAAATGCGTTAATCTTGTATAAAACCATTGATAAAGCTGAAATTATTCCAAAAAAATGCGTTCTTTTTTGTTTTGTTGTGAACAAATTCTCAAATATCTACAGTACTATTATTCTTACAAAAAAATGAAGTTCAACTAATCGATAGCAAATTTTCTCCTCTTTAATATGGAAAAAAGAGATTTGTAATTGGTGCACCGAAGCCGGAGAAATTTGTGTTTATGTGCATGTACTTTCTTTCTTTAAGCAAAATTTCAACTCTAATGCATATCTCAAAAAGTATCCTACTTCAAATTTTTCTGACTACATTTTCGGATTCAGCGGCTAATTTTACATAAAAAGTCACCTTCAGCTTACTGAGTTCACGCTTTTTGTTTTATTTTGTTAACTAGTGTAATCTGACCGGTGCACACCTCTACTTTTCATCTTATTCTGTCACGGTCTGTTTCTCTCTTACATTTGCTCCTTTTTGGCTTGCATTTGCATTTTCTGCTCCCAAATGTTCTACCTTTGCTTTCCTCCTTTTTCTCCTATTTTTTAGGTTTTTGTTATCATTTCACTTACTTTTCTCTACCGTTTTCTTTCCGTTTCCGTTTCCGTTTCGTTTTTGTTTTTATTTTCTTCTTTTTCTGTCCCATTTTCCTTAGTTCCTCCATTTTCTCTTGCTTTCTAGCTCTCTCTCTCTCTCTCTCTCTCTCTCTCTCTCTCTCTCTCTCTCTCTCTCTCTCTCTCTCACTTCTCGCACGCTATTTTTCTTTTCCCTTTTAGTTTCTCTTATTTTCCCATAATTACAATAGACCGTTGTATTTTTCCTGGAAATTAAACAAAACACTGACGAAGCCTGCAAGTCGTAGGCGAAAGACGTATCTGTCAAGAATAAAATATACATAATAGAATTAAATTGGATAAGTTTTCTTTTTATTTAATTTCCAGGTTTTGTATTCTACTAAGACGCTCCAAAAAGTTCAGTCGTTGTGTTTTTATTAAAAGACTAGCTGACCCGACAAGCTTCGCATTGCCACAAATTAACCTGTGTTGTACATAAATCATGAATCTCGGATGATCTTTGTCACAATCTCGAGTTTTGCAAGTTTCTGAGGAGTTCAACCTTAGATGATTCATTTTGGCAGTTACGTAACTATGAAAGCATCCCAGGTAACCAATAAGCATCACCAATGCTATTCAAATGTAGGCCAGTAAGCATTTAAGTCGTCTTAAATGCTACTTAAATGCTATTTTGGCAAAATATACAGCTACTTTACTGATAACCTTCTTATAGTGCTGACAATGCTAATTTACAGCTAATTACCGACACGAAGAATTTGAATACAATTTTGGATGCCAATTTACAACACCTATGCAGTCACCAATCGTTAAATATTACGGTTGTCTGTAATCCGTTCGACAGATCTTGGCTTTCTCCGACAAAGTCTACGACGTTCTTATTTTCAACATACTGCGCCGATTCTGACGAACAGGTGGCCCGACGGCGGTCACGTCCATTGCGTACACTTCCGGCGAAGCGTTTTTCGGATTTTCATTTGAGAAAGGCTTTTATATCGGCAGAGACCGCGACTGCAAACTGCTGGAACCTTGCCGGCTACGATGTCAGCCGATCCTGGCCTATTAGAAGAAATGCGTTGAGAGTAGTGTAAGCGTTGTAGTCTCCGCTAAGAAGGTTCTTGAGATTTCCTGTTTCAATTCGTTCAAATGTTACGTATTGTATGAAAAATCGTCCAGTTAGCTTCGAGGTACGATGCTAGTCTAACAAGCCAGTCGTCCAGTGTTCGAGTCTCGGATAGGCGGTGCTTGCTTGATAGAGTTAGTAGGATCCTGGCCCCGTAATTTTCCTGTACACAAACAGCCGGCTGCGATGTTTATCGATAAAGAAGGGTAATGTCTAATGATGGTTTAAGCCCACGACTTTGCTTTTTGTATGAAAAATAGGAAATGTTTGATTATAGCAGATGGTTTTTCTCTGTGTTCCAGCCAATACCATCCAATAAAAAGCTAGTAATTAGCTTATGTACGCAGCCTAACACGGATGCAATTGAGGGCCACGCAGATGACAGAGTTCGTGGGCTATCCTTCGTGGAGCCAAAAACCTTTTGGCGGATCGGCAAAGGTCGAGTGGCCCTTCATCCGACGCAGTAGAAGCGGCAAGGGCCGCTGGTTGCCAATTTCGAGGTGCATATAGGCCGGAAGTGGCGATCCCGTACGACAGCGTTTGCTGGTCACGATCTTGACGAGGAAAAAGCGCCAGAAGGAGGACAGAGATCGTGAAGAACAAAAACAACTATTCCGGGCTAATGGACTGCAGCTAAGGACTGCACACCGGAACCAGATATGTGTAGGAACGAGGGATGCAATCTAATCACAAACGAGCGCGAGGTAGTCGACAGGTGGAAGCAGGTTTAGAGGGATATATAGAACGAAGGAAATGCCTACAAACGATAATTCGATAACGTCGGCTATCTCCAATAGCAAAAGTATTCGTAGAGTCTCTACCGGGCGGGCTTTGTGGGGCCTGTGGTATCACGGATCAAACTCTTACTCTCCGATAATTCCTCCAGAAATGTCGGGAATACGTGTCTATGCAACACAGTTTTGTGGATTTCAAGGCAGCGTACGATACTGTTGATACTGCGAACAGCTATGGCAGATAATGCAGGAGTACGATTTTCCGGACAAACTGACGCGACTGATCAAAGCTACCCTGGAGTAAGTGATGTGCTACGTGCGCGTTCCGGGGCATTTTTGAGTCCTTTCGAGTCCCGTGCGTTACTTAACATCGCTATTGAAGGTGTGATCCGACGAGCGGGCATTGAAACGAGAGGAAAAATCTTCAGCAAGGGTAGCCAACTAGCCTTCGCAGACGATCTCGACATCATTACTAGAAACCTTGAGACGGAAAAAGGCTCCAGAGAAAGCAGCGTTTGCCTCTCACAGACAGTGGATATTGACGGCGATGAACTGGCAGTGGTTGATGAGCTCGTATATTCGCATTCAAACTGGAAATCGAGCATACTTTTCCCTCCACAAGACGGAACAACACGCCGCCGCACTACGCCGGTAGTCTTCTACGGACTTGAGACAATAACTTTGCTTACGAAAGACATACGTGAACTTGCTGTATTTGAACGAAAGGTGTTGCGGACTATGTTTGGCGGAGTACAAACGGAGAGCGGCGTAGGTGTACGGACCACGAGCTGTAGGCACTACTTGGAGAGATTCCCGTCGTATACCTGGCGAAATTTGGGAGACTACGGTGCGGTGGGCCGGCCACGTCGCAATTGTGTAGTGAAATCCGTTCTCATCAAGAACCCCACCCGCACCAGGAAACGAGGGGCCCAACGTGCTAGATGGCTCGACCAGGTTGAAGCTGGCTTGCGTGTGTCGAGACGCGCAACGAATTGGCGATGAGCAGCCCAGGAACCAGTACAATGGAGAGCAATTCTTGATACGGCAAGATGGTAACTTCACGTATTGCCATGATTGGTGCTATAACTATATTAGATTATATTATATTGTCCTAGTAGTAATTTACCAGCGTTCCGATAATCGTCAACAAGTACCAAAGGAAAGGTTTTATTGCCACAAAATTTTTAAGGCAGTTTTGTTGGAAACAAGCACTTCAAAAGTTATACTTAAAAGAGCGTTTTTACTAGGTGTCAATTATTCGAACGTTTCTCAGAAACGATCGAACTGGTTTATGCGCTATTAGCCATGTTTAGTTACTTGTTTGATAGTTAGGTTCGATAATAATCTTGTTTCTACTTATTACGGAAACTGGTCGGCGAATTAAAGAAAGGACATGGAAATTTAACACTAAAAGAAAAGACATGGTAATTTTAACACTAATTCGTTATTAGTGGGCAAGTATAACAAGCACAATGTAGGTGCAATAAAGTGGACTGTATTTTATTCCGATGTGGCACGATCGGTGTGCGAGAGATAACTGTACAAACTGATCATGCTGATCGAATTTGCCTACAAAAAAGCTGCGGCACTCTTTGCCGTTATCACTGCTCGTCTTAATCGATCAAAAGAGATTTACATGTAGTGAGAAATCAATTCGGTTCTTCGCCCGCACTATTTTATATACTAAACAAATCTCATAGATCACTATTGATTTGCTTTCAAATTGGACGTTTATTTAAAAACTATGAGCAAGACTTGTCAGACCACATTTCAAGTTAAAATAATTTGATTTAAACCGACGTAATTTATATGCTAAACAAGATATCTTAACGCGCGATACGAAGCAATCCTTTGGATAATTGATAGGATCTGAGCGGAAAAGCAAATCCCAGAGTAGTGGTTGGTCGGCCTTATTTGCCCTATTTTTTTAAAAAAAAGAACGTCAACTGGAGTGTAAGAAATACCGAGAAATAACATCGCTCAATTCTGCCTGTAAGGTACTCTCCCGTATCCTGTTCTTTAAACTGGGACCGTTAGTGGAGTCCATCGTCGGCGAGTACCAAGCTGGTTTTCGTGAGGGTCATTCCACGACGGATGTTTTGCCCTGCGTCAGTAACACGACAAATTCCGAGAGTACACTTGCAGGCTCATCGTCGTCGGTTTGTGGACATTAAGGCGGCGTACGATTCAGTCCACCGAAGTGGGCTGTTGCAGATAATGGTAGGACAGGACTTTCCAACGAAACTAGTTACACTGATGCGTACGGCGCAAACCAAAATCATATGTCAGAATTGCGGGAGACACCCCAGCTGATCGGCGAGTGCCGTGTTTAAAATTTTTCATATATTTTATGTTTTACAATTGCATTCAGGTTTTTAACATTCGCAATCAGTCCGTTGCATTTTCCTCACATAATAGAAATTGATCAAAAACCTCGCTGTACCACGCTAATTCAACTAGCAAAAAGATCACAATCTAAACATAAAACCAGAATCAACTTCACGTAGGTACTTTAAATCTCAATTCTTGTTCCAGAATCGAATCGCTACAAACGCTACACTGAGAGTATGTGCGATACAACCGATTGTGGCACTCAGGCACTAAGCGTTTCCAGAACTGCAATAGGGGGAAACCAGCAGCAGCAGCAGCAGCACAAAAGGACATAACTATTTCCTGATGCAGTCAGGCTGCTTGGCTTTAGCTTGGCATATCTGCATCATCATCATCGCGTTGAACGTGCTCGTGTTGTGCTCGCTCGCTCGCTCACTGAGCCGCATTGGAATGTCAAAGGGCAGCATAACTTGTCGCCCGTGTCCCTTTTTGAGCGAGCTGCGAAGGAGGATGCCGCCACAACAAGGATTTTTCTTTGCCAGGGCTGTTTGGATCTGGCCGGGGCAAGTCAGGAATTCTCGCCGTCCGTTCCTACCAACCCACACAAACAGCTGACCGGAAAATGGGTAATTTTTGTTGTTGAACAAAATAATAGAGTTGTTATCGTAGCAGCAATATGGCTTCATAAACAGTGATAATTAAATTTACATTTCGAACCGATGGAAGTGCTCCATCGGACGGCCAAAGACACAGATGCTCTTTTACGACCGCACACGGCAGCTGCTGGTGCTCGTCGCCTCGACGGAGCGACGAATGAAAAGGTGTGTTTGAAGAAGGTTTTCTCCAAGTAATGCTATTATTGGTTTACTGCTTTTCCCCATCCTGATTCGATTGTTTTTTTTTCGCGCGACAACTGACAGGATTTGCTTCCCGAACATCATTGGTTTGGTTCGAAAGAACCAAACCGGAAACAGTTCCTACACCGGTCTTATGTGATTTCACTGTTTGTTTCACGATTCTTTGTACATTTTGATTGGTTTTATTGTGGCTCCTGTTGCTCGGTGTATCGGTTTTTTTTCTCTCCGATGAAAACTCGACTAATCTGATAAGTTTCATTGGATTGCACAGAAGGATGTTCATGATAGGATTACTTCCCAATAAAATAAGTTAAAGTGTGTATGTTTTCCCGTGAGCTGAGCAATCTAACACTTACCTCCATCGTGTCGCAGATGCTCTGCACGTGGCTGGCAGTATGGGATGACTGTGGTCCGAAAATGGCCGCCACCCCAACTCGAAGCAAGTGACAAACTGTCAACCGCAATCGAAGTTCACCGTCGAGCAGCAGTCGAGCATTAACGGTGGAAGAACATAACAAAAAAAAAAAGATAAACAAGAAGGATTACAATTTAATTGAAATTTTAATCTCTGTCCCTGGCTAACGTACCTCGCTTCGATGCCAGAAAACTGTCCTGCGGCGAGATGCGCTCGATCTGAGCCAGCAGCTTGGACCGCGGCAGGATGGTGCGATCGGAATTGATTTTATCCACCGCATACCGGAACGCAATCTCCTGGTGGTCGTCGTCCGGATGAAAGAGACCGCCTATCGAACGGGAGGGAAACGAGAAACGGGGGAGAATTAGAAAATTAAAATTTCAAAACAAAAGTAGGCCCTGCTAGAAGAAGTTGTCGTGCGTCTTTATTAAAATCGATTACTTTTACTGAGTTTTACTGGAGCGAGTGACAGAAAAGATCAACGCCTCCTTCGATTGAACGAAATGACGTGAGTTGGTAATAGATTCTGGGTAATTTTCTCTCGACAGACAGACGATTAACTTTGCTGGCACTCGGGCGCAGGAGGGGCATTATTTGTCAACCTGTCGAACGAGGGATTCGGCGTAAATAATGGAGTTGATGTCGCTTGAGAATGGATCCCATTATCATTGTGCTACGATGACGGTAACGACGATAATGATGTCGATGACGACGACATTATTGACGGCGGAGACAAATTCCAATTGGTTCTTACTGTAAGTTTCATTTTTACTGGCGTGGCTAGGCTGTGGCCTACGGGGTACGGGTCCCACCTTCTGATTTAAGTTTAATGTCGTTCACAGTTCTCTGTTCATAGCAATCATAGCGCTTTTTTAATTGAAATACATATCTAGTGATCTAGTGATGTTACAAACTTAACACCAAACTAGCCTAGAACTCATGCAAAAATACATACAAAACAATGAAATTGACACAAATAAGTGGCGTAGGTTTGACACAATAATGCAACAAAAAATATAAAAACAGCATGAAAATGGTTCAACAATGGTACAAGAAGCAATACAAAAATAACGCAATCATAAAACAAAAGAAGAACACAACATAACCACAAAACGGCACCAAAAACTAACACAGAAATCAAAACAGAATCAAAAATAGCACCAAAATTATAAAAAACAGTAGAAAAATGATAGAAAATTAATAAGAAAATAATACATAATGTTGCAAGAAATAATAAACAGTAAAACAATAAGATAAAAACATGGTAAAATTCCGACCAAAATAACTGACACAGGAAAATGATACAAAAACTGGCCAAAAAGATAGAAAAGCAAGAGCAAAATAGTTCAAAAGTGACACAAAATGACACATGAAATAATACAAAAATAATGCAATAAAAAAAACAAAAAGGACTCCAAAAATACAGTCTAAGGAATAATACAAAAACAACAACTTAAAAATTTATTCAAATTATCATAATTTCATGACAAAAATGAAGCAGAAATGGCACTAAACTGATGTATAGCAACAAAATGGCACAAAAAATGGAAAAAAGAAACGATACAAGAATGAGCTAACTGAGATACTAATTCAAAACCCAAACTGAGACAAAAATAAACACACACATTGTACAAATTATGATTTAAAAATGATTCGGAGAACACAAAACTGATGCAAAAAAAATATTCAAAAACACTGAAACATTTTCAAAAACCGCCGAAAATATTCAAAAAACTCAAAATTTGAAATTTGAAATGATTTAAATTTTTCTTACGAGCTTTTCTTTTCAATCTGTCATAATAAAATAACACACAAGTAACGCTAACTTCTTTTCAATTTCTTTTGGACTGCATTTAAATCGCTTTCAGATTTCATTTAGACTTGTTTTGAGCCGCTTCTAGGCTGCCTTTTGTTTTGTTTAGACTTTTATATTTCCTTTAGGCTTTTAACAAATCCATTCAAGACTAATTTTATACGTCTTTTAAACTTCTTGAAATTTCTTTTAAATTTCTTTTAAATTATTTTAAGTCTTCTTTTAGACTTTTTTAATATTATTTTTGGGTCTGTTTTTGACTTTTTTAAGTCTCTTTCAGACTTATATTTGACTTCTTTTAGACCTCTTTTCGCTTTCTTATAGACCTCTTGTGGACTTTTTTTAGACTTCGTTAAGCAATCTTTTAGCTTTTGCTTTAGATTTCAGTCAGACTTTTTCAAAACCCTTTATAGTTCTTTATAATTAATTTTAGACTTCCTTTAAAATTAACGCAGACCTCGTCCAGGTTTCTTTTGGGCTTTTTTCAGATTTCTTTTAGGATTTGTTAGAATTTTTTTAAAGTTTATTTAAAACTCTTTCAGCTTACTTCTTCAAGACTTCTTCAAGACTATTTTTAGAGTTTTTTTATACTTCTTTTAAGATTTCAACAGGACTTATTTTCGATTTTTGCACACTTCTTTTAGATTTCATTTAAACTTCTTTTAGAACTCTAATAGACTCCATTCAATACTCTTCAAGCCTACCTTTAGATTTCTACCAGACTGTTTTAAGTCTATTTTCAGACTTCTTTTAGAATTCGTTTAGATAACTTTCAATTTTTTTCAGTTGTCTCTTAGACTCCATTACGATTTTTTTAGTTTTCTTTTAGATTTTTTTAGCATTGTTTAGGACTTCATTTAAGAGTCTTTTAAACTCCTTCCAGACGTCTTGAACTCTATTTTTAGAGTTATTTTGGACTTCATTCAGAACTCTTCTAACCTTCAATTAAATTCTTGCCATTCTGAGACTTTTAGATTTGTTTTGTTTCATGTAGAAATCTTTTAGGTTCCTGATAGACTTCATTTAAACTACGTTTAGAGTATCTTTAGATTTCTTTTAGACTCCTTTTAGGCTTTTTCAGACTTTTTGAGACTTCTTGTGAACTTCTTTTATACTTCATTTAGAACTCTTTTAGATTTCATTTAGAACTCCTCTCGCCTATCATTAGTATTTTGACCAGACGCCTTTAACACTCCTTTTAGAGTTCTTTAAGATTTCTTATAGAGATCTTTTAGACTTCGTTTAGAATTCTTTTAGATTTCTTTCAGATTTTTTTGAGCTTCCTCTTAGACTTATTTTGGCCTTGTTTTAGGCTTCATTCGGATCTCTTTTAAATTCCTGCCAGGCTTCTTTAAGACTTATTTTAGAGCTCTTTTAGAATTCTATTGCACTTCGTTTAGAATTCTTTTAGGCTTAATTTAGATTTCTTTCAGACTTCTCTAAGACCCCATTTACAGCCCTTTCAAAATTGTTTTGGACTTCCGCTAGAATTCTTTTACGCTTCTTTTGGATTTTTAGGCTTCTTTTAGACTTCATTTAGAACACCTTTAGATTTCTACTAGACACCTTTTAGATTAGTTTCAGAGTTCTTTTATATTACTTTTAGCAAAGCCTTGGGCTCCCCAGCAACAATGTGAGTTTCTTTGTAGTCTTGTGGTGGTCTTCAAGACCAATTTTGGTCTTAAATGCCATTATAAGAGTATTGTAAAACCCAAATTGTTACTTGGGCTTAAACCTCTTTCTAAGACTTGACCTTTCTTTATCGACAGACTTCGCAGCTGGCTTTAGGAGTACATAATAATTACGGAACTAGCGCAGATTTCTTTTAAACTTCTTTTAGATATATTTAGGCTTTTTTAGGCTTCTTGTAGCTTTGCATAACTTCTTTTTAACTTCTTTTTGGCTTCTTTTAGACTTCATTTAGAACCCTTTTAGATGCCTGCTAGACTATTTTTAGACTTCTTTTAGACTTCTCTCAGATCTTTTTCAGACTTCTATTAGACAATTTTGAGACTCCTTTTAAACTATTTTTAGACTTTTTTTGAATTTCTTTTAAACTTTGTTTAAACTTCATTCTACTATTCTACTGCTACTATTAGTTCTACTATTTAAACCTTGCCTCAGACTCCGGCAAGACTTCTTTAAGACTCTTTTTAGAGTTCTTTTATAACTCTATTGCACATCGTTTAGAATTCTTTTACGCTTCTTCTAGACTTAATTTAGACTCCTGTCACCCTTCTTTAAGACTCTATTTATAGTTTTTCAATATTCATTTAAGACTTTTTTTTGAATTTTATTTTTAGGCTTCTTTCAAAATTCTTCTAGACTTCATTTGGAACTCTTTTAGATTCCTACCAGACATCTCAAGATAATTATTAGAGTTCCTGTAGATTTGTTTTAGATTTTTTTTTGGGTTTCTTGTAGACTTCTTTTAGCGTTGTTCATGACTTCATTTAGAACTCCGTTTAATTCCTGCCAGACTTCTTGAAGACTACTTCCGGAGTTCTTTTGCACTTCCTTCAGATTGTTTTTCAGACTCCTTTTAGACTTCTTTTGAAATACTTTTGAATTTCTTTTAGAATTCTTTTAGACTTTAGATTCTTTTTTCCTTTAGAATTCTTTTAGATGTATTTTTGGCCTTTTTGACTTCTTTTAACTCGCGTTCTTTCAGATTTCTTTCAGACTTTTGTAGGCCTTTTTAGACTTTTTTGACGTAGGACTACGTCTTTGTTTACTATACTGGGACAGGGTATCACTTTGTGAAAGCGAAAATGGAAGTGTAACGTTTAAATGAAAGATTTCAAATGCTAATAACTACTAAACTACTGAACGAAATTGAACAATTTATTTGTCGTTGGATAGATAAAATGACCAGCAATTTTATAGAGGGGGCAAGAGACCAATTTTCTGGAGGGCGTAAGAGGGGGGGGGGGCTCCCATACAAATGAAACACAAATTTCCCCAAAACTCAGGAACTAATCAAGCAAATGGAACCAAATTTGGCATGTGAAACCCCCATGGCAAGAATTTTTTCTATGAAGAATTAAGACCCCTCCCCTCTTTGCGAGGGGGGGGGGGGGGGAGTCTACCATACCTACCAAATTTCCTCATAACTCGAGAACTAATCAAGCAAAAGGAACCAATTTTGGCATGTGGAAGTTTTTGGAAGCAGGATTTTTTGCTAAGGTGAATTCGGACCTTAACCTTCTTTAAAAAGGGGGGATTCCACAAATGAAATACTGATTTCCTCATAACTCTAGAATTGATCAAGCAAAAGGAACCAAATTTGGCATATGGGGTTTTTTGGCGGCATGCATTTTTTATGATGGTTTGAGACCCCTCACCCCTGTGGTAGAAGGATAGAAACTCTCCACCAAATAAAGCAGAAATTTTTTCGTATGTGCCATATTTTTTGCTATGTAACAAGCGGTAAGCTGTGAAAGTAAACTAGTAAAACCTTCTCGGAGCAAAAGATTGTGAATCGACGCCGCTAACTTTGGTGCCTGTTGCCATTCATATCAAAAGAGAAGGACAATGGAATGGCACGTCATATTTGCGATGAACGTGCTTTGGCTTTAATGTTATTTGTAACCAATCCAATGGCCCTTTAAAGGCCACAAGCGAGTAAAAGTAAGATTATTAAAACAAGTCAAAACAAGTCCCATTGCATTCAATGAAGAATTGAATCTGAATATTTCGTTCTTCTTTTTTAAACATTCACTTAAACAATGGCACTCACAGATTCTTATAAACATACATGTGCCAGAAATGCAGTTTACATTAGTCTTTGATCTTATGATCTGATATAGTCCTACGTCACCCTTTCGTACAACCCTTAGGGCTGTATACCTTGTAGTTTTTTAGACTTCTATTGAACTTCTGTTATACTTCATTTAGAACTCATTTGGCATGCCTTTAAATTCCTACCAGGCTTCTTAAACATTATTTTTAGAGTTCAGATTCAGTTTTTAGTTTCAGATTTTTTTGGACCGCTCTAGGACTTATATTAGATTTGTTTTAAACTTCTGTTAGACTTCATCTAGAATTCGTTTAGATTCCAGATTCCAGATTTATTTAAGATTTATTTTCAGAATGGTATTAGAGATCATTTAGGCTTCTTTTCGAATTCGTTTGGATTTTTTTAGATTCAAACTTCTTTCAGACTTCATTAAGACGGATATCACGCCAACCCGACCAGAGGTTGGCATGATCTTCTTAGACTTCAATGAAACTTTGTGTGCGTTTGTGAAGAGTTCATGTAAATAAGCGAATAAGTATGCGAAGTTTTTGCAAAATTGGTCTAGGCTAACTTCTGGAAAGAGCTCAATGTGTTATCTTTTTTGTATAAAAAAAATATCTCGAATACTATAGGACTTACAAAAAAATGATCGATGGGTGACTTTTAGAAACTATTCTGAATTTTCCTAAAAAATACTGAAAAAAAAATTAAAATTAATTTCTGCACTGAAAAAAAGCACTCCAAAAATTTGATTATCTAAAATAGGCAATCTCAGAAATTGAAATTTTTTTTTGAAGATAGGTAATTATGTGGCCTACCAGTCGCATAAATTGAGAGTGTATAGAATCACAGTAGGCATTTGTCGTTATTTGTTTACATCATGGCGTGCCGGAGAAAAAACGCCACGGAAAATGGGTGAACTGTCACAAATGAATGAATTGAATTAGCACAAATCCATTATGGACTGACTGTCGATAGAAAACACAGAAGTGGCACAAAAGCAAAGGCAGTAGATCCTAGACAACTCATTCGAAGTGATGTTTCTTTCCAAAGGGAATCTTCCAAAGTTGTAATCGACCGATGTGGCTAAAAAATGGTAGAAGTCTCCGTGGTCCTCTTCCCAGAAAGCCATTTGGATTCGGGAAATTTCGAGACACAAGTTGTAGCGGACGGCAACGCGATGCAAACGATCCAGGAGTTCTACGAGAATTTGTTGACGAAATACGATTGCATCGTTATGGATGGTGAAATATACGGCAAGGTCGTCCTTAGACAAATTTCAGGTTTTGAAAGGCTAAAAAATAAAATCGAGGTGGAATTCCTCAAAAATGTTTCTCGTTTGACTAGCAATCTGTAGCAGCGCTTACGGAACCATTAATCAGTTTTTTTTTCAAAAAGTGTCCCTTTGCCTCCCAGTTGGCCTCGAATTATGACGCTGGTTTAACAAGCCAATCGTTGAATGCTCGAATCTCGGCTGGGAGAATCTGTTAGAATCAATAGGATCATAGCGCTAGCCCCGCAAATGTTCTGTACTGGCTGCGAAGTCTGTCGTATAAAAACAGAAGATCAACTTTCAATAACAAAATGTAGCACCTAGGCTTTGCTTTGCTTTTTGTGCCTTTAGAACAGGTTGAAGGCCTCAATTCACGCTCAACTTGGCAAATTACCATTTTTAAAATTCGCCTAAACATTGGTACAACGACAATAGCGTCACTTTAGTCCGACGAATACCTCCACGTGAACCGATGAAGAAAAGCAGGATTGCCAGCGGTGGGAAGTAGTTCAATCGAATTCCAAATTTGGCTGCCAAACAACTGAAGAAAAAACAGGTACAGCGCAATAAAGAGTAAGATTGAAATAATGGTCTGATAATAAGCACACAACTCAGTAATCATCATCGTAATGCTATCCTTAGGCTTCCAATGTTTTTGTGTGCAATTTTTGTAATCTTCTATTCTATATGAAAAACACTAGTAAAATTATTTTTTATAGGACTTTGTTTGAAAATTTTGAGAATTGACGTTCAGACAAACAGAACAATTCAGCTCAAAATGAAAGGAGCTGAACTGGTTAGTAGTAAATTTTGCTTGCAATTTTTCACTTGATTTTTACTGTTATCAAAACAATGTAGGATGGATTGTGGAGCCTCCTAAATAACCCTAACAAATTCTAAGAATGTCTACGTCGCATCTGCATGCGCTCCGTTCTCCGATGACAGTGAATAATAACCCAATCTTAAGCGAACAAATTGCTTTTGTTTCGATGCCATAAATCTGACAATATTTCAGGCACGCTTAAAAGAAATTACATCTTCCGAACTCTACTCCTGGTGTTAAGGGGTAATTAATTTCCTACGAATCAAGGTATCAAGCAACTGAACAACATAGTAGGCAGTGGAAAAGATGACTCGTCGTTACGTTTTCGTTTATCGTGATCTCCAATGTTCTGCTTTTACAAGCAATAATGGAAGGGGCCGCTATAATACTGTTTGTCGAGTGTTAATTATCTCCTTTTAAAACTTTCGCCGCTCACTGTGAAAAACAATAAAATCCACAAATACCATTTGACAGATAAGAACTATAGCTTCTTTAACAAGTTTGAAGCACGGTTGAAGTAAACGTTTAAAACAGCAACATGAAAAACAAAATAATTTCTGTAATCCGGAAGTCCGCAGGTTTTAATTTAATCGGCCACTATTTTTGCGACACGTAAATTAATTGCTTAAAATTAGTTGTAGTTTCAAGTTATAAATTAAATTTCAAGTTTAGTTTCAAGCCTAATTTATGCTCAGTTTCAAGTACAAATTCAACTCTAATTTCATGCCCGATTTTAACATCGATTTTAAGCCCAATTGCAGATACAATTTTAAGTGCAATTTATATCAAATTTCAATTCCTGCTTTAAGTTTAATTTCAAGTCTAATTTCACGAAGTGTTACTTGAAATTAGAATTGATATTTTTGTTTTTTTTCTCTCACGCTGTTCTGTCCGTTTTCCGTTTGTCCGTTTTCTACTTTTTGTTCCGTTGTTCCTCCTTTCCTGTACCGTTTCTTGGTTTTTGATCTCACTCTTCTTCCGTTTTTCTTGTATTTTGTTGTTTGTCCCGTATTTCCTGTTTCATTGTTCCGTTTCTTCCTTTGCTGTCCAATTTTTTTTATATCCAGTCCTGTTTTTCCTCATTCGTTTCACCCGATTTTTATTCCCTTTTTTCCTGACCCCTCTATTCCTTTTCTCTTTATTACTCATTCCCGTTATTTTTTTCGCCTTTTTCCTGTGTTCCTGTTTCGTTTTTCTTACGTTTTACATCGTCAGGCAGGCCGTTTTTCCTCTTTGCCTATCTCGTGTTTTGTCATTTTCTGTTCCTGTCTGACTATTTTCTTTTGCTTTTGAACTTCTTTTTGTTGCTCCTCTTGCTATGTCCTGCTTTTCCACCTTTTCTGTCTCATTTTTTTCTTTTGTCATTTTATCTTCTTCTGTTTTTTTCCTTTTGGTTTCTTTTGTTTCTTGTTCTGTATTTTCTGTTTTACTCTTCTCTCTTTAGGCCGTTTTTCAAATTTTTTCTCCTTTTCTCATTCCTTTATAGTTTTCTTGGTCTTTGTTCTCGCTCTTCTTCTTCCATTTTCCATTCAAAAACAGAAAAGTTTTCTGCTGTCTGTTCCGTGTTTCCTGTTTCATTGTTCCATTTTTTGTCATTTCCTGTCCCATATTTCTTCTTTAAGTCCGTATTTCTTCATGTTTTTCACTTTTTCGTTATTTTCTTTCTCGTAATATGACATTTCCAATTCCCAATTTCCACGGAAACGAACGTTTCGAAAAGTTTTTGTCTTTTTCGCTCCTTCGTCTGTTCCGTTTTGCCTCGTTTTGTTGCCTTTCTTCTTAGTTTCCGTTGTTCGTGTTTTTTTCTAATGTTCTTAAAGAAAAAAGCAAAATTCTTTCCACTATTTTCTTTTTTTCTGTCCCATTTTTCCGTTTCTTGTCACATTTTTTTTCGTTTATATCCTGTTTAACGTCTTTTTCTGTTTTTTCCGTTTCCTTTATCTTCTTTTCTCTTTTGTTTTTTTCTTGTTTTCTATTTCGGTATTCCCTTTCCTGTTTTCTCTATTTTTCGCTCATCAGCAGCCTACTTATTTTCTGTCTGTCCCGTTTCGACCTTTTTCTGTCCCATTAAGACTTTTTCTCCCGTTTTTCTCCTTTCTTTCTCTCCTTATGCCTTTTTCCGTTGTTTCCGGTTCTCCATTGTTTTTCTTCCGGTTCCTGCGGTCGGATTTCCTCTGTTCCGTTTTTATCTCTTTCCTACCTCGTTTTTACCTTGTTATTTCTCTTTTCTTGTCTCTTTTATTATAATTTTCTGCCCCGTTTTTCTTTTTTTGCTTTTTTTCTATCACGGTATTCGTTTTCGTCTGTTCCTTTTATGCTCTTATCTCTTTTGTCTTCTGCTTTCATTTTCATTTTTTTCAGTTTTTTCTTTTTCTAATCTCGTTTTGCCCATTATCCCACTTATTTTCTCACCGCATTTTCTCACCATCTTTCCCTCCTTTTCTGTCCCGTTTTTCTCTTTTTCTTTCCAATTCTTTTCATTCTTGTATTTTCCATTTTCTTTATTGTTTTACCTTTTTTTCTTTTGTTTTTTTTTTCTCCCATTTCTATCCTGTTTGTCCTTTCTTGTATGCAGGTTTGATCTCCTCCCTTTTTCTACATTTCCTGGCCAGTTTTCATTTTTTCTCTTGTTTTCTGTTCCGTATTCCCTTTTTTGTTTTCCCTTTTTTTTCTTTATCCGCTCCTCCTCCTTTCTTTATCCCTTTTCTTTTTAATTCCTGTCGTCATCGTCGACAGCAGCCTGTTAGTTTTCTGTCTGTCCCATTTCGACCTTTTTCTGTCGTATTTCGACATTTTCGGTCTCACTTTTCGTCCTTTTGCGCTTTTTAACTCCGTCGATTTTAGGTTCAACTTCAAGTATAATTTCGACTACTGACAAAACAAAAGGAAAGAAAAAACGCGACAGAATGGAAGAGGAAACACGAGGGAAGGGGATAAGCTAGGCAAAACCTGAGGAGATTAGACAGAACAAAAATGAAGAACGGCAGAGAAATGAAGAAAAATGCGAGAAGAGAAGGAAACCCTATAAGAAACCGAAGAGAACGAGAAAGAAAATCAGGAGAAGAGGAAAAAACGAAGTAAAAAGATGGAAAAAACGGGATAGAAACCGAGGAAAACAAAAGGAAAATATTCGAGAGCAGAAAAAAGTAGCAACGAGAACAAATAGGGAGAAAAAATTTGAAATAGGAAGACACAAGTAATAAGACGGAAAAAATGAACGTGACAGAAAAGGAGGAAAAGCAAGCCATTAAAAGAGGAAGAACGGAACAGACGAAAAGGAAAAACGGATTGAAAATGACAAAAAACGTCGGAAAACGGAGCGAAAAAAACCGAACACAGGAAAATCTAGACTCAGGAAAAAGGCAAAAAACGGAACAAGAAAAGGACTAGAGAAAGAGGAAACAACGGGCAAAAAACCAGAGTGGAAAAAGAGGGAAAACGGAACAAGAAAGGGAATATGGAACAGAAAACAAGAGAAATCAAAAGGGAAAAGAAGAACACCAGAGAGGGAAACGAAAATTAATACAGGAAACGAGAAAAATGGCAAAAGGGGGTCGAACCGGATTTGAAAGGAGAATGATAGTTCAAAAAACTCGAAATTTGATCAGAAAAAGAAGAAAAGAAAAACGGGATTAAGAGTTGTAAAAAGAAAATCGAAGAAAAAAGGGAAAAAAAGAGCCAAAGACAAAATAAAAGTGACAGAAAAGACGGAAAAACGGGACATCAAAGAGAGGAAAAACAGATCAGATGAAGACGAAAAACGAGAACGAAAGGAGATGAAAATAGTTAGAAAAAGGTAAAAACTGGCGCAGAAAGAAGGGGGATAAAAAAGAGAAAAGACTGAAAATAAAATAACAAAACAAGTGAGGAAAAACGGGACTGTAAATAAGGGAAAATATGGACAGGAAGCGTAGAAAAACGATGAACGAGAGGAAAAGTGAAAAATGGAAGAAAAATGTGAACAAAAACCAACAAAAAGCTACAGAAAAGGTGAAAAAACGGTTCCTTTTTGATATATTTTGTATGCTTTCATTTGCAACTCCATTTGTATACAACAGTGATAAATTGAGCGTCAACAATTATATTATATCAGTCCCATTTGTGTAATTTTTTTCCCAATTAATTTATGCATGACCGTTGTATCGCGAATGATTCACGCGTTCGCACAATGGCGGAGAACCGTGGCAAGTTTCGGTATTCAGGAGCAACAGTACCAGCTTACTACAGGACAAAGACAAAAGCCCCCTACCATACCTCCTACCATCGGCATCGTGTCGATCCGCCCCGCTGGGAAACATAAATTTTTCTCGCACAAAAGTGGTCCCCAGAAGCCGACGGGCCCGGACGGTCAACCGGTCAGTCATTCAGTCAGTCCAATTTGTATTTACCGTCAGCTTGACAAACGGCACCTCTGGTGCCGATGATCGTGGCCGAAGGAAGGCACGTTACCAAGCCCGCCCGACCGGCTCTGTAGGTACGTTGTTTTATTCGAACGTATAGCAAATAAATCGGATAAAAGCTCAGCTCAGTGCGTGTGTAAATTCCACTTGCGAAACACTCCTGAGCCTGGCACCGTGAGCACGGTGCGTTTGCCTGGATCAGCTTTAATGTTTTTTTTTGTCGTGAATCGTCGACAAAACCGTCTGGCAAACGATTGCTGGCGGAGCAGGAATGGAGGAGCAATAACGAAAATCTAATATTCTTCCCATTGACGCAGGTTCTTTAGCACTGGCAACTGGCAAAATTTTATTTAAATTGATTTTTTATGTGAATTGTTTTGGCCCCTGCCGCAATCGACTCCCCGTAGGGGAGGATGAACCGAAGTTTTTTTTCGTTTTTTTTGGAGAAGTGATTCATTCAAGAGCCGGTTCACGTTCGTGAAATTCTGGTGGGTGTCGTACTGCCATCACTTTCGATTTCTCTTTTCTTTCGGTCGGTGGAGCAACGATGTTCCTCCCACCTACTGACTGTCGGGATCGACTCCACTTTGCTGAATTGCTGGGTTAGTTTTCTTTTATGCATGACTGCTGATGGAATAAGTTAATGTTTATCTTGTTATAGCATCAGCATTGTTTGGTCCGTGTTAACCTGTAGTACAGAGAAAAAAGTAACCTTTCGAGAAGATTAAGTGCTTTTTTGCCAGGCGGTTGTGAATTCTTACCCAAATAGTTCAGTGCATTCCGTTCGTATTATGTGATCTAACCTAAAATTTGATGCAAACTCCGAAAGCTACCATCATTCAGGTTAGAGGATAACTGGGCGGAGAAAACCGGTTGCTTTGATGAATGAAAGCCAAATTGACAGACGTCTGAAAACGATTGGAAAGCTTAGTTTGTCATAATATCTGTTTAACAAAAGCTCTTCCTATCTGGCAATGCATATCACTTCGCATCAATCAGTCACAATTGAATCATGGCTTTTCGCCCTCAAACCAAACATTTTCGTTTCCTAGTAGAACGAAATACAATTCGATAGAAGCGAATTAGCATGGCAATCACATAAATCCATTTAGGAGCAACCAATCACTTGCACCGAGAGGAAAGAACGAAGTCCGATCCCACTGCTGACAGATGGCACAGAGAGAACCAATTTTGGGAATTAGTTCCTAGCGTGTGCTTTGTGACTACCGCACCAGCGATTTGTATCCGCCGAGATTGGTTTTGCGCTGGTGGACCACAAAAGTCTGAAAGAAGTATAACAGGTATTCAGTAGAAGTCTTGAACTCTTGAAAAGACTAAAAAAAACTCTAAAACTAGAAATAAGGAAGTCCGGAAGATTATCTAAAGGCACATAAAATAGTCTTAAATCAGTCTGGCAGGAATCTCAAAGAGTTCTGAATAAAGTCTAAATTAAGTTTAAAAGTAGTGTAAAAAATTTATAAGAATCCTAATGTAGGGTTGCGCGGGGCTCGGTACATTATTAAGCCTACGGTCTTAATAATTAAAATTCGGGCAATCAACAGACGAAAGAAAAGGCATCTTTTCTTACATTCGGCATAGCATTCTGGAAACGCGCGGACCATGTGCTGTTAACTCGAAACAGCGACAAAAAATGATGTCAATGCTACGGTGCGATAAATCTATGTTAAGCGCGAAATAGGGGCGCTACATCGCCCCCTTCTTACAGAACTCATAGCGAACCCCCGCGGCAATATTCCTTTTCTTTACTGATAATATTTACATTGTACATTGTTCGTTCTTAGTTGCTTCATTCCAGATATACTTCATTATAAAACCCTGTATTTTTACATTTTTACATTGAACTCCCTCGTTAAACTTCCCACATCAAAGTTTATTGCAAAACCGGGCGCTACACTAAAAGAAGGCTAAAAGAATTCTGACAATAGTCTCAAAGAAATATGGCAGAAATCTGAAAGAGTGTTAAATGAAGTCTAAAAGAAGTCTGAATAAATTCCAAAAGAAGCGTAAAACAAAGTCCAAAAAAGCCTGAAAAAACCTAAACAAAGTCTAAATGAATTCCAAAAGAAGTCTAGAAGGCCTCTAAAAGAACTTTTTAAAAAGCTTTAAAAAGTTTGATATAAATCTAAAAGTACAATCTTTTACCGACTGGTGATTCACTTAATGGAAACTTTTTCGGCTTCGCAGTCGCAGTCGCTGCGACTGCGAAGCCAAAAAAGTTTCCATTAAATCTAAAAGAGTTCTAAATAAAATCTAAAATAAATATAAAACAAGTCTGAAAAACATCTGAAAGAAATCTAAAACAAGTTTGAAAAAATCAGAAAAAAGTCTAAAGGAATTTCTAAATCTTAATGAACTCTAAAAATGGTCAGAGATTTAAAATAGACTAAAATAATTCTAAAATAAGTCTCAAACACCTCGTAAAAGAGCGCCATAGACAAGTCTGGCAGAAATCTAACGGAAGGTTAAATAAGTTCTGTCTGTCTGTCTGTCTGTCTGTCTGTCTGT
Organism: Sabethes cyaneus; assembly: GCF_943734655.1. Classification (NCBI taxonomy): domain Eukaryota; kingdom Metazoa; phylum Arthropoda; class Insecta; order Diptera; family Culicidae; genus Sabethes; species Sabethes cyaneus. Next base: position 168,310,973 of record NC_071353.1, read on the forward strand.
CTGTCTGTCTGTCTGTCTGTCTGTCTGTCTGTCTGTCTGTCTGTCTGTCTGTCTGTCTGTCTGTCTGTCTGTCTGTCTGTCTGTCTGTCTGTCTGTCTGTCTGTCTGTCTGTCTGTCTGTCTGTCTGTCTGTCTGTCTGTCTGTCTGTCTGTCTGTCTGTCTGTCTGTCTGTCTGTCTGTCTGTCTGTCTGTCTGTCTGTCTGTCTGTCTGTCTGTCTGTCTGTCTGTCTGTCTGTCTGTCTGTCTGTCTGTCTGTCTGTCTGTCTGTCTGTCTGTCTGTCTGTCTGTCTGTCTGTCTGTCTGTCTGTCTGTCTGTCTGTCTGTCTGTCTGTCTGTCTGTCTGTCTGTCTGTCTGTCTGTCTGTCTGTCTGTCTGTCTGTCTGTCTGTCTGTCTGTCTGTCTGTCTGTCTGTCTGTCTGTCTGTCTGTCTGTCTGTCTGTCTGTCTGTCTGTCTGTCTGTCTGTCTGTCTGTCTGTCTGTCTGTCTGTCTGTCTGTCTGTCTGTCTGTCTGTCTGTCTGTCTGTCTGTCTGTCTGTCTGTCTGTCTGTCTGTCTGTCTGTCTGTCTGTCTGTCTGTCTGTCTGTCTGTCTGTCTGTCTGTCTGTCTGTCTGTCTGTCTGTCTGTCTGTCTGTCTGTCTGTCTGTCTGTCTGTCTGTCTGTCTGTCTGTCTGTCTGTCTGTCTGTCTGTCTGTCTGTCTGTCTGTCTGTCTGTCTGTCTGTCTGTCTGTCTGTCTGTCTGTCTGTCTGTCTGTCTGTCTGTCTGTCTGTCTGTCTGTCTGTCTGTCTGTCTGTCTGTCTGTCTGTCTGTCTGTCTGTCTGTCTGTCTGTCTGTCTGTCTGTCTGTCTGTCTGTCTGTCTGTCTGTCTGTCTGTCTGTCTGTCTGTCTGTCTGTCTGTCTGTCTGTCTGTCTGTCTGTCTGTCTGTCTGTCTGTCTGTCTGTCTGTCTGTCTGTCTGTCTGTCTGTCTGTCTGTCTGTCTGTCTGTCTGTCTGTCTGTCTGTCTGTCTGTCTGTCTGTCTGTCTGTCTGTCTGTCTGTCTGTCTGTCTGTCTGTCTGTCTGTCTGTCTGTCTGTCTGTCTGTCTGTCTGTCTGTCTGTCTGTCTGTCTGTCTGTCTGTCTGTCTGTCTGTCTGTCTGTCTGTCTGTCTGTCTGTCTGTCTGTCTGTCTGTCTGTCTGTCTGTCTGTCTGTCTGTCTGTCTGTCTGTCTGTCTGTCTGTCTGTCTGTCTGTCTGTCTGTCTGTCTGTCTGTCTGTCTGTCTGTCTGTCTGTCTGTCTGTCTGTCTGTCTGTCTGTCTGTCTGTCTGTCTGTCTGTCTGTCTGTCTGTCTGTCTGTCTGTCTGTCTGTCTGTCTGTCTGTCTGTCTGTCTGTCGGAACAAAATTTGACATGTTGGTGTTTTTGGAAACAAGAATTTTTTCTATGGTGAATTGAAACCTCTCCCTACTTTAGGAGGGGGGGGCTCCTATACAAATGAAATACAAATTTCCTCATAACTCGAGAATTAATTAATCAAATGGATCCATATTTGGCATGTGGGTGATTTTCCGTGAAATGGTATATCCCGCGTAAGGTTTTTCGCGAAATGGTATTCTGCGAAACACTTTATTCCGCGTTATGGTCAACCGAGAATTGGTGTTCCGCAAAAGGGTATTCGGCGAAATGGTTTGTAATGATGGCGAACATTTAAATGATATCCGCTTTATTTCATCAGGCTAAGCAATGGGGGGAGTTATTTACTACTTTACTGTGAGGAAAAATTGTATATTAAAACACCCCAGAAACTCCCCAGAAACTTGCAAAACTCAAGATTGTGACAAAGGTCATCCGAGATTTACGATTTATGTACAACACAGTTCAATTTGTGGCAATACGAAGTTTGTCGGGTCAGCTAGTCTAAATTAAATTTTAAAGAAGTCTGAAAAAGATCTGAAAGAAGTTCTCTAAAAGTACTCTAAAAATAATACGAAATTTGTACCAAAACGGTACCTATCATACCAACATGCACGATAAAATTTAATGCGCATATGCTGTACAACTACGGAAGCTGCTCAAAACGTATTATTTATTCCATTGGATATTTTAACTAAAAGCGAAAAGTATCATTAAATTATGGTGGTAGCTGACAATGGTTTCATTGCTGCTTTTAGTAGAGCGTAATAAGATTACTTGAGCTTGTGGCCCGATTCTTCAGGAGGTGATAATAACGGCGTAGAAACGCCAGGAGAAACATAGACAACATCGATAGACACAGTTCATGAACCGCTGTCAATACTGATTAAAAACAATTGAATTCTGCCATCAACATTTACCGAAGATGTGGAGGAACTCAAATGAATGGATACAGCTGAGAAGCGAACATTTTGGCAAAAGCTGAATTCATTATTAAACAACTCTGATGAATCGAGCTGAACATCCAGGCAGCTTTCGGTTAATTCGATTAAAACCAAAACGTCGAGGTCTACGTCCGACGTAGAAACGAACAACTCGTCAATCTTCAAACAGAGCCCTCTGACGTTCTGGTAGTAAATGCTTATGACATTGATGACGGTGTTAGTCTCGAATGTTAAATTACCTGACAGAACAAGGTTTTCTCTGTACGAAATCTCTGTTACAATATGGAGACGCTCATATAATTTGTTCCACCTGCGAATGAACGCTTGCTTCAGAAATCCGACTTTAGTACAACAAAAGCAGTGCAGTACTAAGTAACTTTACTTGAAGAATTCTAAAAAAAGACATGTTAGTACATAGTACCATGGTACATGGTACCGGCAATTGGTTTACAATCGAATCTTCTTCAGAGAAACGGAAAGAGGAAACCACTACTACTAACATGGCTAGCAGGACAATAAATCTCCATCCGGTGCAGGCATTACTCTGGCAAGTGGGTATGTTTTGCTGTCAACCGGCTCCTCGTCCTCCTATTGCCTTCTCCGGTCAGACTATCCAGGTACAACCTACATACTCGTAAACCGCAAACACGGAGCAATCGAATTGAATTAACAGTTGAACAAATTAAGTTTCTCCGTTTTTCGTCTCCTATCCTGTCCTTCATTTTGGCCGGTCAACACCAGATCGATGCAATTCGAATTGAATTTACAAAAAACACATTTTACATTTTGTGCTTGCGAAAAGCAACTCTTTTTTGGACAAGTAAGACACGAATATTCTTTGGACAGAAAAAAACATAAATCTTTCCAATCAAGAGAAAATTAAAACAAAAGCTTTGCAATTATTCGTTGACTTAAGTCGTCGGCCTTCCAAACGAGCAGCGAACCATTTTGCACCTTCTTGTTGTCCTTCTAATTTGTTCGTGCTTAGTCCGCCGGTGATAACCGCTGTGCTCGGAACAGAGGCAGACCAGCAGACAAAACAAGGACGAGGATGAGTTGGGAAGCTACCCAACTCATAAAAGGTATTATTATCCACTTTCAACCGGGTGGACGGGTGGTAGTGAAAATTGTTTGGGTTTGCTCTTCTTCATTGGAGGAATCTTTTCATCCAACCAACTATCGACCACGGTACCTATCAAAGGCGGGTGCCGCTTTTCTTTTGAGGTTCGGAAAAAGACCGGGGAGAGAGAGAGAGTGGTTGCAATTTTCCGCAGCTTTTCACACCGAACCGACGGAGGTGTCATTTCGTTCATTGGGTGCAAGTTTTCCCCGGTAGGGGGATGGTGTGTCGGACGGGAGTCTTTGCTTTCGCTCAGAAAAAGAAAATGCTAGAGAAACAAAAGCTGTTCGGTGCTTTGTTGAGCAGCCAGTCGCGAAGACATAAAATGTTTTGTTTCTATTTGCTGTTGCTATTGATGAAGAGTTGAACGCTAAAGTTCTTGCTTTGTAGCAAGTTTGGATCTGTTTCCAACCAAGTTAAGACGAGTTTCAACCTGAATAAACAGATTAATAATACATATTTCCATCATCATTAACATTCAGTATTCAGTAACATTTCATTCACATTTTCGCTTGGATGGAAAATGGATTCTTCAAGCTTAATGGTTTAGATGCTCTCGTTCCATAACATCAAAACCGTCAACGGTTTTTTTGCACGCTTTCCGCGTGGAAAAAAAATCCCTCAAAAAGCCTCCATTCCCAAAACCGCTTTTATGGCTCTCCGCGAGGCCCTCATCCGAAATGCAGAATATTTTCAGCTTCTCTTGCTACGTCGTCGACGTCATCATCGTCGTCAGTCAAGAAACGCTAAACTCGTTCGCACCATATTAGGCACCGGAGGCTTCTACATCCTCCCCCCCCCCCCCCGGCACGGGTGCTGAAACCCGCTGGGTGGAGCACAACCGGAAACTGACTCCGCAGGAGGCAAACAGTTCACGCCAGTCAGTGTGCCGAGTGTCACGTTAAACATCATCACTTTCATCGTTTAATTTGCATGATAACACACGTCTCGCTAATAAACGCTCGGGCAGCACTCGGTGGCGGTGGTAAATGTGTGCAAACCAAGTTCACTTTGACACGCGGTTGCACGCGGTAGAAACGGAACTTCAACAAAGTCCACCACCGGCACTCATTCTGCTGCTCTCTTGCAAAGCCTACTGTGCTGTGAGTGCTTTTTCTTACTTCTTTCTGCTGCCGTGCACGCTCGGTGATGGCTGTGAAAAAAGGCTTTTTCATCTAAACACACTCTACCGGTCGTCTACGCGAACTAATTCCTCCGGACTCGACGAAGGCTGTTAAAAATGAAAACGTTGAAAAACATATTTTTCACAGCGCACGGAAGGAACGAAAGGGGCTGCTGATGTCGTTGGTGCGACCTCCCCGTCCCGTGTAGCCGGCAGTAATTTTCATATTTAATTTTGGGAGTGCTGAAAAAAAAGGTTCGTGCTTTTTTTCGTATTTTGGAGAACCAGTCGACACGGCCACCGGCCGTTGCGCTGCGCTGGTGTCGGTCTTTGTTGAACCCATTAGGGCTTAGTAAGTGTATATGATTTTTTTTTTCTGGTGGAATTCAAAATTTATCCATCCCGTTTCGTTTTTTTTTTCGGTTGGTTGAAATAATTTTTTTCCGCGAACACATTCTCAAATTATGAATCGGATAATCCGTGTTTTTTACTGGAATAAATTACGAATTTTGGATAATTGGATTTATTCGGTGGCTGATTATCACGAACTTTTTGCCATAAAAAAAAGAGCGAGACGCCACAAGCAGGCGTTGAAATGCGGAACGATTCTACGTGACGCTTTTTCGCAAGCAGCCCACCGACAAATTGGAAAATTTAGACTGATTGCTTCGCACCCCCCGTTCTTTTCGAAAGTTGGTTTCCACTTTCGGCCTGCTCAACTGGGCATGAATAAACGTATCAACCAAGCACTGACTGTAAAGCAACAAAATAGAACTTGTTAAGGAGTTTCTACCGAACGAAACCCTCGATGTGGTCTTACAATTCACTTCATCAAATTTTCCGAAGCCTACACCCGGCATGGAGCGTGCACGTGTAGGTTCCCGTGAGGTTATGCTTTGTGTGAACAAAGTACGCCTTTTCATGCGAGCGAACAAAGATTTCTGTCAGTTTCTGCCTGCGGAAATCAAAACGAAACCGCAACTTGCGAACAGCTGGCTGGTAAGCCAGAATGTTTATAATTATAAACTGTATTGAAACCATCCCCCTGGCGGTGCTCTAAAAACATAACCAACCCGTGGTGAAAATAAAAGCTCCAAGTTCACATTAGTGAGGTGACACTGTACTCTGGGGAAAACAAAAGCAGAAAAGAAAGTGGCAATTGTTCTGCGAGAAAATAGGCATTAATTTTCCTCTTCCATACACTTTTGGGACAGAAAAAGGCAAAGCGATGGAAAGTTTCAAGCATTGTTTTTTAGTTTTTTTTTTGTTAAAGTTCTTTTTTCTTTGTCATTTGTTGATAAGGGTGTGGTTATTCAGGTTTCGTGGAACAGTTTCTATACTCGAACACTCGGGGCAATCATGTCTTTTCCCTTGGATAGTCGACTGTCGGGACACTCGTTAATTTGTAACAGCAGTGTAGGCTATTTTTTATAGTTTTTTGGAAGATGACGACATTTGATAGTTCAGGAAGCTTGTTTACATGGACTTATCCAGTGCACTACGGGTCCGAAATTAAAATTTCGGGACAAATAAATTTGCAGTTAAACGGCATGTCTCAGCTCAACGTGGTCTGCGGCAACTTTTTGAATAAAAAATTAATGCATATTTTGAAGGGGTCGTCCAATATTTAAACGTTACTTAAACAACAATTTAAGTAATAACTTTTTGGGTAAACTTTTTTTCACCTTTTCGGTTTCTAAATATTAAAGATAAACTAATGTCAAGTATTTTTTCTGAAGATATCAAACTTCTACCTTTAACCCATTTTCAGCAATAGACCTTTGTTTATAAACGACCCCTCAAATCACATTTCTTCTTGTAACATGTTTATTTCAACAGACAGCTCAAAGTGATATTCCAGACAGTATTTTTTACATAAAAGAGGAATATTTTTGCTGAAGACTGTTTTGCTTTTTCTGCATTAATTAATAAGATATAACTGATTTTAGGTTAAAAACCGTCTGATGAAAAATGTGTATTTTTTCAAGGGTGGTGTCTTCGTACTTCTTCGAAACAATAAAATATAGTGCATCTTCCTGCACTATTAGGGTGACCATGAATTCACCTATTAGGGTGATAAAAACTTTTATTTTATTAAAAAATTTCAAAAAAAAGATTTTGTCCAAAAGTTGCAGAACATATTAAAATAAACAATTTTGCTGAATAAAGTAACTATCTATCTCTTACCGGTTGCGAAATATAATGATTTGTTAAAAAAGAGCACCTAAAATCAATTACATTCAATAAATTTGCACACAATTATTTTATTGCTTTGAAATGCTCTACAAAGTTATTCAGTATGTTGAAATACATATTTTCTGTGAAGACGGTTTGACGCTAGGACGCATATTTATTAAGTTATTTAATGTATGAAAAAAAATCCGCACTATTCCCAGGTATTCTCTGAAATACACATTTGGGCAGATAGCTTTAACAATTGCCTACAAATTGGTATGCAAACTAATTGCAGAAGTAGATGGCTAAGATATTCCGATTTTTCATCAGACGGTTTTTAACCTAAAATCAGTTATGTCTGATTAATTAATGCATATAAAGCAAAACAGCCTTCAGCACAAATATTCCTCTTTTATGTGCAAAATATTTTCTAGAACACCACATTGAGCTGTCTGTTGAAATAAACATGTTACAAGAAGACATGTGATTTGAGGGGTCGTTTATAAACAAAGGTCTATTGCTGAAAATGGGTAAAAGGTAGAAGTTTGATATCTTCAGAAAAATTACTTGAAATTGGTTTATCTTTAATATTTAGAAACCATAAAGGCAAAAAAAGTTTACTCAAAAAGTTATTACTTGAATTGTTGTTCAAGTAACGCTTAAGTAACGGAATTTTTTATTCAAAAAGTTTCCGAAGACCACATTAAGCTGAGACATGCCGTTTAACCGCAAATATTTTTGTGCCGAAATTTTAATTTCTGGCCCATAGTGCAGTGGTCTTGATTTGGACAATGTCCAGATTATAAATTATTAAAGAATGGCTTTTCTGAATATTATAGAATGGCTCAACGGTGAGATTATTCTCACCACACCACCGGTCATTAACATCGTGCAAGTGAAGGAAATAGTTACCGGCGCGTCACTCACTGACCTCTCGTTTGTACGCGTGACGCATGACAAAATATATGTCTTGCAAGCTTTTTTTTCACGTAAAACGTCATAAAAACGTAGTCGTCGCATTACAAAAGTATGATTATGGTTAACATATATCAATATAACAAGGAAGAATAATTTGAAAACTGCACCAACAATGTAAGGAAACTGAAATAATAGCATATTCAATACATCGTTTATTTTATAGCTGGGGGAGGATACGGCACCCTGGTATTACACATTGTTAAGGTAGATGCCGGAAACGTGTAACTGGCATAGAGAGAAAGTGTCACAGACGGTTGACAGCTTCCTGCGTAAATGGGATGAGTAGTTAGTTTGTTTCGTGTGGTGAACCACAGGATATCACATTGGCGATCTTTTGGCCAAATTGAACCGTTTGGTGTGACTTTAGAGGTAAAATATGAGATTAGAAAAATGGAATATATTTTGCAACGCAATATTGGCTATTCATGGGACATTCCGAATGCTTGGGCTGACGTTTGTGTAGCGAAGTTGTTCGCACTATGAGTTTATTTTATTTAGCTCTATTTCGTCGGTAGGTGCGTATAACAATACCTGTCAAAATTTCTATTGGGTTGTAGTGGAAATTACCGTTAGGTAGATTTGAATGTATATAAAGATAGAGCCGGGAAAAGCCGATGACCAATTCAGGTTAAAGTTGAGCCTGCGAGAGGGCCATGGCCAGCGCACAGTGGTCCGAAAGGGCGAAAAGTGGAACTTTTTTCTCAGTGTCTTTTGCTTTTATTTTATTATATATGGTATTTAACACTTTTATTCGCATGAATATCCCCTTTAATCTAAAAGCGTCAAAAGTTAGTCATCGCTTACTATAATAAAAATTCAAAAATAACTTTTTTGCGTTAGGAAATATAGACATAGTTTCTTCGGCAAAGTTGTAAATAATTTAAAAACAAGCAACTTTGCTGAAGAAATAAAATTTCTATATTTATCGAGTGATGAACTATAGAGCATATTTTTTTAAACTTCTTCAAAAATTAGTTTTTCATTCTTAGCCTATGTTAGTTGCATCTTACAAGCATACATTAGACAATTATTGAAGCACTCAAAACACGCGTTTTTGGAGAAGACCGCAAATCTCTTGGACCTTTACTTGCTAAGTTATCGCATGTTCAAGCATTAAATTTCTATAACTTCGCGATCCTGTGGGTCGGTCGAGTACTATAAACTTGAATATGTGCCGCTTGTCCCCAACCATCCAAATGATAGTACGGCAAGCATACGTTTTGTGTTTTTCGTGTTCGCTGATGGGCTCGATATACGTCCACTTTTTTGTGTTAGTAGATAGACACATGGTTTCTTCAGCAACATTATAGAAAATATAAAGGCAAACAACTTTGCTAAAGAAATTACATTTCTCTCTCTATCGAGTGCAGAGCTATAGAGCATTTTCTTTGGAAATTCTTTAAAAACTAGTTTTGCGTGCTTAGCTTATTATGTTGGTTGTATTTTACAAGATTACATGGTTCTAAGCGATTATTGAAAGACTCAAAACACACAATCTTACAAAGTTATCGCACTTGGCTCGTGAAGTTAAGGAAAAATAAAGCTTAAATAAACGATAACTCTGTAAGGAAAGGTCCTAGAGATTTGTACCCTTCTGCAAAAATATGTGTTTTGAGTTTTTCAATAATCGCATAGAACCATGTATTCTTGTAAAATGCAATCAACATAAGCTAAGTATGAAAAACTAATTTTTAAAGAAATTCCAAAGAAAATGCTATATAGTTCATCACCCGATAGGGATATAAATTTCATTTCAACAGCAAAGTTGCTTGGTTTTACATTATTTACAACTTTGCCGAAGTAACTATGTTTATATTTCCTAACACAAGAAAGTTATTTTTTCATTTTTATTATAGTAAGCGATGACTAACTTTTGATGCGTTTAGATCAAGGGGAATATTCACACGAACAAAAGTGCTGAAGACCATAAAATAATAAATGATGAAATAAAATACGCAAAAGACACAAAGAAAAAAGTTCCATTTTTCGCCATCCCCAAAGGCCATCCCCAACGCATAATAAAGGGTTATATACAGTCAGAATTCTCAAAAAATCGATATATTTGAGTATGCTCACTGAAGATTTCATGCCAATCCGTCAAATATTAACGAAGTTATACGCATTTTTGGAACGACGTGCCAGAGCGATTTAAGAAGGAACGCGAAACTTTGAACGCGTGTTTCTCGAAACCGTGTTTTCAAAGTCGGCAAAGCAAGATTTCTCGGAAATGGCTGAACCGAATCACTCCAAACTTTGACATAAGTATTCTAATGGTATATTCTAGAGATTAAACGAAGGTTTTCCCTAGCCAATTAATATTTCTCATTTCATGGACAATTTATAAGTAAAATTCTTGCCGAAAAACTATTTTTCATGTTTAAGAAGCCGCCGTTTTGTCAAAAATGATTATTTTGCTAATTACATCGATCAATCTATAGAAAATGTATTTTATTACCGATTCTTTTTTGGATTTTTGTTTTCTTGTGATTCAGTCCATAGATATATTGTTCACTGCAAGACGCCTTATTTCAGAAGAGTTCTAGGAGATTAACTCTAGCAGCTATTTCAATAACCTTTTCCAAACACAAAATATGTTAAAATACTGTAACTGTAACGGTTGCTTAAAAAAGAAAAATGGACTAAAATTGCTGATTTTTCATGGGTTTACCTTCACACGCACTGACGAAACTACCCATGCAGCATCACTCATAGTAATCCATGAACCTGCAGAAAAAATTTTACAGCTCTATCAGTCGAACTCTAACCGTGATGGCGAAAACAGTGAAACCACTCCGTTCAGAAGTGTGCGCGTTCAAAGAACGGTACCCCGGCGCGTCGAAAACAGACATCGTGCCGGTTCGGGACGGTCGACGACCCTGAGCGACAAGAAGCTCCAAAGGATACTGCGAGGAGGAAGACCGAGGGAAAAGTGGCTACATCGCTGCTTGCGTTTGGTCGGGAGGTCGGTGCAACCGGTCAAAAAGTGAACAAATACCTAGACCTGGAACATGGACATACATGTCAGGAAGCGGCAGTCTCATCCACTGGTCTCGGAGCTGCAGCCACTGACGCAGCGGTAGCGGGTGAATAAGATGGTCAAGGCGTCTACTCGAAGCGATCGTAGGAGGAGATGGAGCGGCTGAATATCGAAGTCGACGAACCCGCCCAACGTCCCCCAGCTGCATCCCATCGAGCGTAAGACCTACTCCAACAATTTTGTCGCGAAAACTGAAGAGGAATCGATAAATAAAACGAAAAAAGAACTCAATTGCAGGAAGGCCGCTCGCAACAGCGAAGAATTTTTTGCAAGTAAGCTAATATAATGAACCTTCCATGGGAAATTTATTAAACTCAATTAGCTGCCTTAGTTTTATTTATCACCATCTGAAAAAAGTCCATTCTTTTAATGCATACGTTATAACCCCTAAAAGGTGAGCCGGGAAAATGCCAATGAGACGGAAAGTCCATGGTCAAAGCATATTACGATTGAGTTATGAAAAGTCCATTATGCGTGTCGTATCGAAGATTTTATGGCAAGTAGTATTTTCTATTTTAGGTCGTCACTAAACTGACAAAACGTGTTAAGGACATCAACAGCGATCGTTCGTATGAGGGAGACTTTTTACCTACCGGCTAACCCCCATATAGGTGAGGTTTGGGAGCGGTTAGACAGATCGGTTAAGAAGGCGTTGAACACACTTAACGATGGAAAGCGGTTCACTGGTGAAATTCTGCACTCGTCGGTGACTGGTGCTGAGGATATCATAAGATAAAGGCCATTAGTCTACGTTCCGCAGGAGTTAGCAGAATAGCACTTAGCCCGAACCACTTCTTGTGCGGGATCTCGCCGAACGAGGCGCATTTTAGTGACTTGAAATGTCGAAAGTCAATGAGAATGGGAACTGGGACTGGGACTGGGACTGGGACTGGGACTGGGACTGGGACTGGGACTGGGACTGGGACTGGGACTGGGACTGGGACTGGAACTGGGACTGGGACTGGGACTGGGACTGGGACTGGGACTGGGACTGGGACTGGGACTGGGACTGGGACTGGGACTGGGACTGGGACTGGGACTGGGACTGGGACTGGGACTGGGACTGGGACTGGGACTGGGACTGGGACTGGGACTGGGACTGGGACTGGGACTGGGACTGGGACTGGGACTGGGACTCTCCCACTGTCCCAAGCAATTTCTCTTCCTGCTGTTGAACATTTAATTTTACGGATTCAGTCCAGGTTCTCCCAACTGTTTGCTCGTTTTGGTCCCGGAAAGCGGATAAGCTAGCAAAATTATAAAAGTTACACGAAGGTTGTGTTTAATTTTGATTGAAATCCGTCCAAAAAGAAAATTAAAACTATTATCCACAGGCGAAAGCAGGTGCACCCCGTAGAGTAGCAGTAGTGCCGTGAGCACACTCTAACAGGAAGTTTAAGTAAGAGCATACTTTAAAATGCGATAATAATCGTAACAATTTGCAGACCATCTTAGCGAACAAAAGAGCCAACTTTTTCCATCACAGCCACGTTTCGCTCGAAGTGAAATTACGAAGCATGTCGAGGAGGAGCAGCTGCATGCAGGACCAGCAGCCAGCAGCGCAGTAAGGAACGAACTTCGTTCATGTTTCGATAATTATTTCCACTGTAAACAGTAAAAGGTAAGACTGTTTGCATAAATACTTTCAGCAGAATGCTGAAAGCGTCGACTGGGTTTTCGCTTACCGGATGCTGAGGGCCAGCAGCAGTTTAAAATAATTTGTTCTCAATTCCTCCTAACACCTTCGGGCAGTTTGGAAAGCCAGCACAAATGTGTGTAATCTTAAATAATTCATAACCCGTGCATCAATGATAAGTTATCACGTTGGAAAAACAGTTCCTTCTTCAACGGTTGTTGGCAGTAGGAATTTATTCCAAATCACAAGCCGGAAAGTGGCTTTAAAAAACCACAATTCGGACCAACCAACCGAAACGGCTTAACGGTTCTCCTAAGTGGGACGGTTTCACGGCATCTGTGAAATGCGTTTAGAAAATGATGGCCTGACTCGTGCTGTGTCCCTGGATTGAACGGATTCAACAAGAACGACTTGCAAAAGCGAAAGGACCTCTTTTGAAAACTTTTATACGCTATTTGAATCGCATTTTACGATTAACGTAAAATTTGCCCGCCCCTACATGGCAGTCTTCCGAACACACGCGTGCCGGCACTCGGTTTATGGTAAGCAGCAGCCAGCCAGCCAGCCAGCCAGCGTTCACCGTCAGTGAGTGCACACCGAACCGAACATGCCAACATGTCGAGAAGTACACTTGACTGCTCGTTTCTATGGGGCCGTTTTTATTGCTGCTTTGCACTCCTCCGGAGAATCTGCTCGGTCGGAAAACCGGGGGAATGGCAGAGGGGCTCCATGGCATCGTCGTCGGTCGGTTGGTCGGTAATCGGAACGGTACACAGCTGTTGGCGCTGTTCTTTGCCCGTCACTAAAACTCCAATTACGTTCATTGCAAACTGCTACGAGAACGTGTGGCTCGAAAAGTACATTCCTTATACGTAAATATTAGGTAAGTATTCGCTCGAAAGATCTTCGCCAGGCTCGCAAAGACACTGACTGACTGCCAAATCGGAGCGGCAAAACGGTGAAAACCGAAATGGACCGTTTCACGGCAAATCTGACGTTGATGCCCGTGAAAAAACAATTACCTACCAACCACCAATCGTAATCGTTAACTTGTTTTGTTTTTTCTCTTCCCGCTGGCAACCTGGTTTTTAAGTTTTATTTTGTTGCTATGGACACTACCGTCCCCAGACATAAACGAAAGCTGGAGCACGCGACCTTTCGCAAGAATGTTTTAGCCTGGCAAAACTGAATAAACGTAGGATGGCGAATCTATTATTACACTCAAATCTTGTTTTACGTCCACTGTTGGGGTGATGTAAAAAAGATCGGTCGTAAAAAGAGATTCTAGTGTACTTAACACTTAACACCGGAAAACACTTGAAATCGGACTTAAAATAAGACATTAAATTAGACTTGAATTTGAACTAAGTTAATCTTGAAAATTAGACACGAAGTTTTGCTTGACATTTTCCATCTTAAGCGGGGTACGCTGCTGAAAAGTGATGGATAAAAAGATAGGACAAGAAATGATCAAGAAATCGATTTCTTTTATCATTTCTTAAGCAGTACGCACCTCAGAAGTAATATTATTTCACGTCCAGATGGCGCAGTTTTACACGCAAGTGAATTAAAACGTCACTTTTCCTAACGGAATAATATCCGGCACAATTATTACCACAAGAAAAAATGACAGGTGGATGCTTGCAATGGTGTTGTCAAAATTTATTCGGTAAATAGCAAGATTTTTTCTTGAGCTGTTTTCTTTTCAGCAGCGTACCCCGCTTTATACTCCGCAGTTTTCGTTTTGACTCCTACCTTTTGTCCAATGCTGGAAGGTGCAAGGGTCGAACCAAGCTATAATCTGAGATTATAACCGGATTCGAACCCACAACACCCACCAGGGCATGTGGCTCTCTGGTACTTCTACCTTTGAACCATAGAGGCGCTGGACAAAAGGAGACTGCAAAACCCACTTATTACGATAGCGACGCGTCTGGTTGAGTTTTAGACACAAATTGTGCTTCTTCCTCCGTCTACTGTAGATAACCACCGACCGAGAAGTTTTAAATCTAACTTGTTTTTACTGGCAGGACGACGAAACTATGCAGACCCTTACGACTTGCAAGGTACTGTACTAGACGTGGCGTTGTTCGTCTGTCAGCGTGTTAGCCGCGATTCTGAGCGCGGGTTTTCGGGGAAAGGCCCCGTTCCTATAAATTTTTCATTTCTTTCCCTACCGTTCCTTCATCAATTGTAGAACCACCGCTTCAAAAAATATTATTTATTTATTTCCAGTCAATCGTGTGTAGACCGTGATACAAGCTTAACATAATGTTATCAATCGATTTTTGCTCGTTTCTGCTAGTTTTCTGGTGTTACTGGTTTGAATTACTTATTGTCCTAAAATATTGCTTCAATTTGGTTTTTTTAATTGTGAAGTCAATAAAATTACAATGTTGGTTGTATAGCACCATCATTTGATTTATGGGCCCGAATTTAGCATAATTAGTTCGATAATGATCCGTGGCAAATAGTGTACGAACACGTAAATTTCTAGTAGGTGCGTAAAAATTTAATTTAGATAAGAGTTCGGCAGAGTCAATACGTTGTGAGACTATGTCATTAACAAATGAGACCATTGCAAATTCATGACGCACCTTTAATGTTTCGATATTTATAAGCTTGCAGCGGTCGTCATATGACGGAAGAGGAAGGCTCGTCCAATTTAAATTACGGAGTGCGTACAACAAGAATTGTTTTTGTATTGATTCTATTCTATTTATGTGTGCATTGGCAAACGGAGACCATACCACGCTACAGTACTCAAGAATTGAACGAACGTAGTAAATGTAAAGTGTTTTTAATGTGTATGGGTCTCGAAAATTAAAGCTAAAGCGTTTTATGAAAGAGAGCATGTTGCTTGCTTTACAAGTAATTGTATTAAAGTGATCTATAAACGTTAATTTTGAGTCTAGAATAACTCCCAAATCTCTAATTCGTTCACAATTTTCTATCATTTGATCTCCAAGGGAGATGATGGTTATAGGTGTATTTCGTTTCCTACTGAATTTAATTAATTTACATTTGTTCACGTTTAGTTGAAGTAAGCTCTTCTTACACCAATTATAAAAAAATTGAATTTCGTTACAAAATGTGTTGACATCTGTCTCATTTTTTATTTCTAAGTATAATTTCATATCGTCGGCGTAAATAAGGACTTTTATATTCTTGAGAACGAATGAGATATCATTAACGAATAAAATAAACAATAGCGGTCCTAAATGAGACCCTTGAGGGACTCCAGAAGTGACTTGAATGGGATTAGATGTTTTTCCTTTAAATTTAACAATTTGCGATCCTCTTCTGTGAATGTAGCATAGATATCTCGGAAGAAAGTGGCAAAAAGGTCGCAAATTTCTTCTATGTTATCTGTGGTTTTTTCGTCCAAATGCATTCTAGATGGAAAGTTTTCTGATTTTAATTTTGATACATAGTTGAAAAAGTTTTTTGGTTTTGATTTTAACTCACGTTCGGTTTTTTGTATATACTCTTCAAAGGCAACATTTATTGCTTGGTTTAGTTGATCACAGAGATCAAGATAATTTGCAGAGTTATTGTCATTGTTATAGTTTTTGTATGCTTTGTATGCCTTTTGCTTGCGATTTTTTATATTTTTTATTTGACTGTTGTACCATATAGGATGCTTTGAATGAGCCTGACGTCTTCTTTGTTTCATAGGCACTTCGTCTTTTAATATTTCAAATATGAGCTTATAGAAGGCTTCGACAGCCATTTCTACATTGTTTTCATTTCGAAATACCTGTTGCCAATTAATATTGTGAAGCCTTTGTTTTATGTTCCCATAATTTGCGGACTGAAAGTCCGATACTTTTTCATATTCGCACTCGTAGGGTCGCAGATTTTCATGTATAAATAACGAATATTCGATGGCGGTGTGAAATACCTCGTTTTTCCATAATGGAGTTTGCGATTCAGTTACGCAGAAGTCTTCGCCTATGTTAGTAAACAATAAGGCTAAGTAGCAATCTTGCCTATTCTTTATGTTATTAATCTGATAAAGGCCCAAGTTGGCAGATTTGTCAAATATTAATTGCAAGGTTTCGTTTTCACCAACGACTGGGAGAAGAATGCTCTCGTTGTCAATGTCTGTAATGAAGTCAAGATTGCGTTGGTTGAAATCTCCGTATATGTGAAGCTTTATTTCAGGAGAGAGCTCAGATAAGACATTTTCCGCGACTTCAAAAAACTTTTCATAGTTTTCTTTACGTGCATTGTTTGGAGGAAAATAGACGGACGCAAAGACATGTGTCTCACCAGCTATTCGTGCTTTCGCCCATACATGTTCAAATTCGGTAAATGATGGAGTGATTATGATGTCTGAGTCTAGTTCTTTAATTAATATATATGTATGACCGCATTTCAAGGTCACAACTAAAAACATGAGATTAACCTCCTTTTGATAACGTTTGCTTGGTTTTTGCTCTCACTCTCACTCTCGTTTCGTTTTTCTTTTTTTTTTTGTCTTCCCGTGTTTCCTGTTTCATTCATTCTGTTTCTTCATTTCTGTCTCATTTTTTCTTATTTTCAGTCCTATTTTTCCTCATGCTTTATACTCTGTTTTTGCTGTTTTCTTTCGCGTATTCCGACATTCTTATTTTCTTTCTCCCTTTTTTTCGTTTCTAGTTTTTGACTTTTTCTAGCTCATTTATCACGTTTCCTTCTCGCTGTTTGTCTTCGCCAGTCCCGTTTTGCTTCTTTTTGATGCCTCGTTTAACCTTCACGTCACGCTGATTCTATTTTTGGCTGCCTTTATTTCCTGGGTTTCGTCTTCGTCTCTTCCATTTTACATTTGTTTTTTGTTTTTCCTGTTTCTTCATTTCTTTTTGCGTCCCATTTTCCCGTTTTTTGTCCCATCGTTTTCGTTTTATACCTCGTATAACCCATTTCCTCGTTTTCTCTTTCATTTACTTTCTGGTTTCTCTTGTTATCTGTTCAGTATTGCCTTTTTTGTTTGATTTTCCTTTTTTTCTCTTATTTTTCCTTTTTCCGCTGGTTCCACTGTCTCTATATCTTTTTCTTCACTACTTGTTCCCGTTTTTTCGCCCTTTTCCTGTGTCCTAATTTTTTTAATTTTTTTTCTTCCGTTTTGCCTCGTTTTCAAGCAGGCTGTTTTTTCTCTTTGCCTGTCTTGTTTTTAGTCATTTCCTGTCCCTATCTGACTGTTTTCTTTTACTTTTAAACTACTTTTCCATCCCGTTTCTCGTTTTCATCTTTTCCGTTCTACCTCTTATTATGTCCTGCTTTTCAACCTTCTCTGTCACGTATTGTGTTTCTTTTCGTTTTGTCCTTTTTGTCTTTTTCGGTTCTCGATTCTCGGTTCTCGTTACTCCATTATCCTTTTTTGTCACGTATTTTCTCCTATTCTGTTCAAGTTGTCCTCATTTTCTTTCTAGTTTAGCTATCGTTTTATCCTCTTTTCTCTAGTTTTTCTTCATTTCCTGCCCAGTTTTTTCTTATTTTCAGTCTTTCTCGTATTTCGACATTTTTGTTCTTTTTTGCCCTATTCTGTTTCCAGTTTTGACCTTTTTCTAATTCCTTTTACTTCATTTCATTCTCGTTTTTCGTCTTCGTCTGTTCCGTTTTCCCTCTTTTTGATGCTCATCGACCTCATTTTGTCTTCACGTCACGTTGGTTCGGTTTTCCCTTTTTATTTTCCGACTTTTCGGTTGTTTCATTTTCGTTTTAACTTTTTCCTTCCTTCCTTTTCCTTTTTCCTTTTCCTGTTTGTTTGCCCCATGTTTCTCCTTTTATATCGTGTTTGACCGCTCGTTTCCTTAATCGGTTTTCGTTTTTCTCTTTGCTTTCTGTAGTTTTCTGTTCCGTATTCGCTTTCTTGTCTCGTTTTCTTCCTAGTTCTCTATTGTTTTCTCTTTCTTTATTCATTTCTTCTTCTTTTCCTATCCCGTTTTTTCGTCTTTTTGGTGTATTGTGATTTCCTTCTGTTTGTCGTTTTCGTCGTTCCCGTTTAACCTCGTTTTCAGACAGTATTTTCTCTTTACCTGTCTCGTAAGTCCCGTTCCCGTAAGTGTTGTAAGTTCCCGTAAGTGTTGTAAGTCCCGTTTCACTTTTATCGGTCCCGTTCTTTGTCTCTTGTCGCGTTTAAACTCCTTTTCTATCCCACTTTTCATTTTCGTCTATTCCGTTTCTTCTCTTATTATGTCCTTTGCATTCTTTTCTGTCACGTTCTGGTTTTCTTTTCTATTTTATCCATTTTGTCTTGCGCTTTCATTTTTTCTCTCCATTACTTATTTTTGGTTCTTGTTTCTCCATTATCTTGCTCCCGATTTTTATCCTTTTATTTTCCTCTTTTTCTATCCCATTTTTCTTTTCTTTCCACTTCTCACCTTCATATTTCCATTCGTTTTTCCTTCTTTACTCTTAAGATTCATCTTTTTCTTTAGTCCTTAGTTTTTCCAGTTCCATTTTTCCGTTTTATCTTTCTCCTTTTATATCCTGTTTGAACTCTTTTCCCGTTTCATCTATCGGTTCTATTTTTTCTCACTCGCCATTCTTCTATTCCCTTTTGGTTTTTCTTGTTTTCTTTTCCGTATTTCTTTCTTGTTTCTTTTTTATATTTTTGTTTAATTTCATGTCCCATTCCTGTTGCATGTTTTGTCTTTTTTCTTCCGTTTTCCATTATTTCTGTCTGTTTCATTTCATTTTTCCTGTTCCGTTTTTCGTTTTTTTGCCTTTTATTTCATTTTGTTGCGTTCTGTTCTGCTTTTCCGTTTAATCCTTTATATCTTCCGTTTTCTTTTTTTTGCATTTTCATTTATTTTTCGGTCATGTTTTTTTTTCTGTTCTCGTTTCTCCATTTTCCTTTTTTCCTTTTCTTTCCCGTTTTTTCTCTTCATTCTTCCTCATTTTCTTTCGCGTTCCTCGTTTTCTTTACGGTTTTCCGGTTCTTTTCTCTCATTTTTTCTTCTTTTTCGGTTCTTTATCTTTTGCTTTAATTTTTTTAAAGTGTCGTCGAGTTTCGCCCCGTTTTTCCTTTTACCTCTTCCGTTTCCTTTTTCCCCCTTTTTTATTTTATGTCTTTATGTCCCTTTAATGTTCCTTATCTTTCGCTGTGAAGTTTTCTCTTTTTTGCCTAATTTTTCCCTGTTCTTCTTTGTTCTTTTTATATCCCGATTTTCCGCCCATTCCGTCACATTTTTTCTTTCATTTTACTTTTTTATACCAGATTTCTTTCTTTCTCTCTTTCTTATTTTTTCTCCCTTTTGTATTCCGTTTGTTCAGTTTCTGTCACGATTTTCTTCGTGCTCTTTTCCGTTTTTTCTCCTTCTGTCTCATTTTTTCTATTTTTCTTCTTTTTCTGGCGAGGAGACCGGTTACACTAAGAACAAAGCATGTTTTATAGTATGAAAACAAATGTTTGTTTGACGAATTGGACAAAAATTGGATTTAAATTGCACTTCAAACTGTATTTGGAATTAGAGTTGAAACTATACTTAAAATTGAACTTGAAATCGGTGTTGAAAATGGTCATATAGGTATTGAATTTGATCTTGAAATCGACCTTAAATTAGGCTTGGAAGCAAACTAGAAATTCAAATTATAAATGGACTATTTTTGTGAACTATTTTGACGCACTATAAAATTTGCTCATCGCAAAGATTGTGGCTGCTTAAATTAAAAACTGCGCACTTCTGGGTTACAGAAATTAATTTGATTTACATTACATTTTACAGAAAACGGTGGGCACATGCCTTAGTGTTCCCCAGTCTGGATAACACACTCTTTCCCCTTACAGCGGCGAGCGGAAGAAAAATAAAAATCTCACAGGAAATGACTCTCTCATTTCTAATGTAAAGTGCCACTTATTTCGGTTCGAAACGTTCGCGTTTGTTCAGTATCCTGAACAACAAATGCGAACAGAGTTTTTCTGCTGAATGTCTTTCCATGTTTCATTCCATGTTGTTGATTATTTTAAATAAATTTGGATTGTAAAAACCAAAACGAAAAATCAAAGAAGCATAATTAAAACTAATAATAGTAACGATAGCCAATCCATCACATCCAATTTGTTTAGAGGTTGAGCTTTTCCCGTTCCTAACGGGAAACTGTCGGTGAGCAAGCTCACCAATTAATTTTTCCCTGCGTGCAACCGAACCGAACGGTCGCCCGAACCATTCATTAGGACAATAGCGAACGAGAAATGGCAAACTTGTTGGGCGCAAATGAACGTCCTCATGTTGAAGCTCATCCCGCGCCGGCCGGGACGAATCGGGACTACGACTCCAACTGGCAGAGGTAGATATGTAAGCCTCGGTGAAAACGAATACATACCGCGCCATCAGGCATTGTCTAATTAGTTTCAAAATTTGATTCCTGTTTTGTTCCATCGTACTGCTCTACACTGCTCTGTTCTGCTCGGGGGAGCGAGCTTCGCAAAAAGGGTTTTTGTGCCGTTGGGGAAAAACCCTTCGCATTGCATTGTTCGCACGGCAGCAAACACCGCGGCAAAAAAAGACCTACGCAGGCAGCGCCGCACAGGTTGGACTATTATTGAGGGATTAAATTTTACGTGTAATTGAATTTTTGCCGGATCAGGTTCCAGGCCTCCTAGGTGTGGTGTTACGGTGGTGTTCCCCGAGGACCGTTTTTGCTGCACTCATTTGGAATTAATTAACAATGGGCGGGCAAGTAGCGTGATCGTTTTCAATGGTACTTATCGAGGATGAAAATTAAATCAAATTATTCCTAATGGGCATAGTTATCGGTAACAAAAAATATAAAATGCTCCGGTTTACGGTTTACTCTTTACCGTTGCGTGTGGTTTACCCTATAAAATCCTTTCTAGGCCCGTTCGATTACTTCTTGATTAATCGATCATCTGTTACAATTAACCAGTACAGTTGACCGTACCATCATTAAAAGAGATTCTATGTCAAAAGAATTTCTTATGGAACTTTGAGACTAATGAGAGGAAATGTATTCCAGGAAACAAATAGAAATCAACATAAAGTACATCCAAATTTCCCGTCTAGTATTCACGAGTGAAATTATCAACATTTTAGCTGTTCAAACCTCCCAGTAAAAGCATAGATAAATGGAGCTCTAAATAATAATTTCCAATTACTATTCAGTAGGTATTAACACAAAACCCGAGTCAGCAAACGATACGAAGCCGGCACAAATCGTCCCAAACCAAAACATTTTCCGAATGTCCCACAGTTAAAATATTTCCAATAAATAATTTCCCACGCCCACCCCCGAGGTGGTGGTGGGTGTGTGACGATTTGTTTTGAGCCTACTCCGGAATTTGAAGTTCGGAATCTACTAGGTAGGTACCTTAAATACCTCTCCGCCGGGTCTCTCCTGGGTCTATTTACATATACACATACACACACATATTTCCCCCTCTCCCGGTATCGGTTCTACATCAACGCCGCTGCCACAACTGCTGTTGTTGTCTCCATCAAATTATGCAAATGTGACCGAAGTGGAATTAAATTCCCCAAAACGGTCACCGATTTCGAGTTTGGTCCTGCACGGTCGGTCGGTAGATAGCAGGCAGGCAGGAGACTTCCTGCCAATTCGATAACGGGATTAGATTTTCAATTCCGGTGTGAAGCAAAAATATTTCGTTCCTAATTTGCTAATGTTTTTAACGGCCTAGTTGAAGACATTTGTTTTTGGTTTTTGGTGAGAGAGAAACGTCAGACAAACACCGAAAGCACAGCCTATTTTGATGAAAATTGGTGGAAATGACCCTAGCATCACAAACTATACAGACACCACGCGTAGAACAAAAAGCTCAAAATCTAAGGTACCATAAATTCATTTGAAGTGAGTGAATCTCGTCCCTTGCATAGCTCACGTATCGTGTGGCACTCAAGACTATCTTTCTCTTTTACTCTGCTAGAAATTTACAAATTTACTCACGATAAAACTAAGCAACCTGATAATATTGTATATGATTTTCTTCAGTTAATGTCTGCAAAGCTGATTAAATTATTTAAGAAATGAAAAGGTAAATAATTAATAATAAGTTTTTGAAGATAAACGTTTTTCTCGCTACTTTTTAGCTAGAGAAACACGGCGTAGTGCTTCAAGCAATGTAAAATATCGCAGCAGTGAATCCTTAGCGATAAATTTCTATTAGCAGCATAAACATTTGGACTGCTAATTTTTTTCGTTTTATGACATGGTTCGGCAATTGACAAAGCTTGATCGGACTGGATCAGGATATCCATCAGTGATAGAAAGATACCAGGACATGCAAAATGGCCTAACGAATAGTATGGATTATGACGACACACGCAAATTTCGCATTGTCCAACAAGCAACAACAGCAGTAGCTGAACCTCGGTCCAATTTGATCGAAATCACAAAAAGGAGTAATAGATTTAACACGGAAAATTGAAAATAGAAGCTCTCTATCTAGGTTCTTTTTTATGCTTTTCGTTCGATTTTATATAGTACAGAATTGTTATGGTGAGTCCGTCTTGTTCTTTGTTTCGTGCTAGTTGTTGTATCGGAACGCGGGCTGGAATTCCCCGCCAGAGAAATGTTCCCATTGCTGCGGTTATTCTAGCCGTGTGTGCACTTGTCGGCTCTGGGTACCCCGTCTAGCTACGCCAATGTTCCCTACCGACCTGGACGTTTATATCTCCCATGACAATCCTGATGTCCCGTGGCGAATAACTTGTCACCTCCAGCTGCACGTAGAAGGTTTCTTTCTCGTCATCAGGTCTACCTCCGTCAGACAGACAGAAGCATGCTACAATTACGAAACTGAATATGTAAAATCGAGCATCGAGATATCTATCAGGGCAAGATAACCCGAGGGACTGACAATATCGTACAAAAACATACTTTAAAATCATTTCTGTTTCAATTTCTTTAGTAAAGCAGGATTTCATTTTGAAAAGCAGGATTTTTCACTGTAAATCAGGGCACCAGAACAACTCAGGCGAAAACAGGACATGTCCTGGTAAATCAGGACGTCTCCCTTTATTACCAAGATTAGGCCAAAAATCACGAGTTAAAATTAGAACATTGGAACGTTTTAAATATGTTTTATTTTTCGTAATGAGAAAGTAGTTTAAAAACAGCAATGTATTCAAAGCGACATAAGTTTGATAACGTGTGACGAAAGACAATCATTTAAAAATATCTGCCAACTGCTCGCGATTCACGTTTTCGTTTTGTCAGGTCCAGATTGGCTTAATTAGGTACGGACCTTGGTGCAAACGAAGGATTTCTATTTCATGATTGAAGATTAGTTTATTAGTTTTCAGTGACATGATGCTTAATTCGTTGAACAAACGATTAATTATTAGATCGCACAGCGATATTCCGTAGCAGCATCAACCAGACGAAATTCTCCAAAACGAGCCACGTAATATGTCATTTTCGATCTTGCACAACATTCGAGCACTCCTCCTGTTGATGTGCGTTCAAATGGCGTCCTTGTGTGCTGCGTATCTTGCCTAGAACCTTTATCACTTGATCATATCTTCATCAATGGATGCAATCGTTCCTCTGCTTTTTGAAGGAGTTCGGCAATGATGAGCATTAAATCCAACTTCGATTTTTACAAAATATAAAAACGGAAAGAGAAATGCAAGAGAAGCATCTCTTAGCATTTCCATTACTATTGATTGGTTGGTAAGGCCAAATATTTTTATTTTGCATGGTTACCAAAAATGTTTGTTTGGTGTTGCTATATCGATGAACTAACTCTCAATTAAATAGTGAGAAAAATGAGCGCTTGTGAAGGGACCGTGAGTGACTTTCTCACGTCCCTTCTGGTACCTGGAAAAATCGTTCGCGTGTTGTCTGTATAGTTTGTGCTAGCATCCTGTCTATTATGTACGAAAGGTAAATCGCCAAATTTTTGCCCAAATCATCCGAAAATCATCCGAAGTGGTTGCGAAAAAATTGGGAATAAAAGGAAAAGTTCAAAGCTTTGGGTGGTGGTGGTGGTGGTGGTGGTGGTACGCGGCAAAGTTTTTCCTCTTAATTCAATTACTCACTCCGAAGTTCGAACCGCTCCGGCTCCGGCTCCGGATTCGGCTCCATTCGGCTGACCCCTACTGGAACAGATTTCGGATGAAGGAAGAACGAAACCGTACGTACGTACGGAAAAATCAAGAAAGCGCTACTGGGGCCGTGGATTATGCGGAATTTGCAGCCTGTAGAACCAGACGGTGCTCTGGCACAGACCCGATTATTGGCGCGTCGCCGGATTTTCACAGTATTGGCAGCTGTGGTGCCGGCCACCGAGCGGTGTCCGAAGAATGTCTCAAGCGAAATAAAGCCGGTTCGATTGAACATTCCCATAACCTTAACGGTTATAAAGTTGCTGTCACAAATTTGTGCAAAAAGTCAGTGCAAGTTGCAGATTCGCAATTTTCATTTCCCTGAATTATTTCTTGCATATTTTAGGATCACAATAAAACCAGTTGAAAAGAGTTTGTCCATAATAATTGCACAGCAAAGTGGCATTGCGTGAGGCTAAAAGAAGTTAATTCAGCACGGAGCTACATAAATGGGACTAATGAAACTTCACGTTTCGTGATTACCGGCTGAAGCTGCGTAAAACATTCCATGTAGGCAGTACGTGCTGAAATGTTTCCTGTCGGTGATGTGCAAAATAATTCTGCATAAAACTGACGTGACGAAATCACCTTTACGGAGAATGAAGTTCGTTTCATCAAACGAGAAATATTTTACATTCAACTCATCTAACACGATTTGGCGAACTTTGGCGACTGGCGGTTCTCATTCCGATAGTGCTATCGATGTGCAGCTCAACCTCCCGGGTTGTGGTATTTTTCATATCCACACTCACTAGCGTGCCCAGACCTTGATAGAATAGGTGGAGCACTACCCAAGTAACAATTTGGGTTTTATTACACTCTTATGATGGCATTTAAGACCAAAATTGGTAATGAAAACCGCCATAAGAGTACAATAAAACTCTCATTATTGCTTGGGTAAACTTCTGCAATGTGCAGTTTTATTTAGCGGTTCTGTTAGTGTCTGTATCAGACTCTGGATTAGTATAGCGTTATTTGTGCCGGTTTTGATTCTTTCAGGTATCTTTTGTTTTCACTTCTTTCGCCGTTTTGCATTTCTACGTTAGTTTTCAGTTTTTTGAATAATTTTTCTGCAATTGATTGTATTTAATTTACGCCCTATAGAAACCGATCGAAAATTGTTGAGCAGATGTTGAGGGTGTGTTAGAGCTGGAGCACTCATTTCGCTGCCGTGATGGAATATCTGGCTGCTGAAGTTCCGGAATTGGCAGGAAATATGCTGCTCGCGATAACGAAACGACCAGAAGCATCCCACGTCACTTGCAGCTGACCACTTGGAGTGGTATTTCATCGTGATTCAAGACCACGCACGAACGGCTTCGTTGATCACATAGCTGCTGAGGCTTTCCGGTTGGTCCGTTGTAATAAGCCGTGCCTGGTTAGCGGTTATCGGTAGTCCAATTTACCGAACAGAGAATTACGTTAAGTGCATTAGTGTAAGTTTATTGCAAGCAGGAGGATAATCAAAGAATCAGTCCTTTTAAGGGCCACACAACGATTGAAGAGTTTATTATATTTTCTTGCCCAGTTAATACCATAATTAACACAGTCAACGAGGGAAAAGTTGAATTCTAGATAGAATTAACAAAAGGGCGAATGTCGCGAATGTAAACAAAACGAGTGAGAGTTATTTTTTGCTGGACCAGTATAGGAAAATCAACCCTCACTCCGTTTGTTTACGCTTGCGACATTTGCCTTTTTGTTAATTCTATCTTCAATTTTTCACGTTTGCAGCTTGTTAATGCTTTATTATCAGTGTTCTTTTGTAAGCCGCAGAAAAGTTGCGCAAAACTTTCAACTTTTTGAAAACTCGTGTACCGTTTACCGATTAACTGAGGAAAAGCACTATTCAACGTAGAAACAGATCATAAAAATTTATTTACTTTTTGGTTTAGTTACTGACTTGGTTTCGTTTTAATAAAATAGATTCAATCAATTCATGGATATAACTCCAAAATCGGTTGAGGATTGAACCTATACAATGTTACTACTTTGATAAACGTTACGTATCTAGGTTGTATACATGAAGAATCGTATTATTACATACATGGATACATCCTACTATCGCTACAAAGAGACTTACGTGGTCCTACGTCACCTTTGCGGTCGTGTCTTGTGTACAACCCCTCTGATTTTTAGTGGCCTTGAAGTGGCAAAGAAATAGCACTAAAGTGACTCTAGAATGGCACGAAAATCGTTCTGATATGGCTTGGAAATGGCCCTGGAATGGCTCGGAAAGGATCCTGAAGTGGCTCTGGAATAACCCTCAAGTGGCTCGAAAATAGTCATGAAGTGGCTCTGAAACAGCTCTGAAGGGGCTCCGGAATAGCTTTGAAGTGGCACTAAAACAGCCCTGAGGAGATTCTGAAATGGCCCTGAAGTGGCCCGCAGAAACGGCTCTGAAGTGGCTGGGAAGTGGTCTTAAAGATTCGGAAATAGTCTTTAAGTGATCATGAAGTGGCTCTGAAACAGCCCCGAAGTAGTACTAGAATAGCCTTGAAGTGGTTCTCAAATGGTCCTGAAGTGGCTCGGAAATGGCTTTGAAGTAGCCGTGAAATTGCCCTGAAGTATCTCTAAACAGCCCTGAAGTAGCCCTGAAATAGTCCTATAGTAGCTCTGAAATAACTTTGAAGTGAGTAAGTGGGTTGAAGTGACGCTGAAATGGCCCTGAAAATAAACATGAAGTGACACTGAAATAACCCTGAACAACCGCTAAGCGTGTCTAAAATAGCTCTGAAACGATTCAGGAATGGTCCTACAGTAGTGCTGAAGTGAATCGGGAATGGTCCTAAAGTGGTTGAAAAATTGTCCACAAGTGGCTTGGAAATGGTCCTGAAGCGGCGTGGAACAGGTCCTGAAGTGGTTCGGAAATAGTCTTGAAGTGATTTGGAAATAATCCTGAAGTGGCTCTGAAATAGCCCTGAAGTAGCACTAAAATAGTATTAAAGTGGTTTTGAAATGGTCCTGAAGTGGTCATGCAATGTCCCTGGAGTAGCTCTGAAATAACCCCAAAATAGCCCTGAAGTGGTCCTGGAATAGATCTGAAGTGGCCCTAGAGTGACCCTAAAATGACCCTAAAGTGGCCCTGCAGTGGCACTGAAATAGTCCAGAAGTAGTTCCGAAACAGTTTGGAGGTAGCTCTGAAGTGGCCCTGAAGTCGCTCTGAAACAGCCTTGAAGTGGCTTTGAAACGGTCGTAAAATGGCCCTGAAATTGTCCTGAAGTGACCCTGAAGTTGCACTCAAATAACCCTGAAGTAGAACTAAAATAGCCCAGAAGTGCTTCTGAAATAGCTCTGAAGTAGCACTGAAATAGTCCGGCAGTAGCTCTGAAAAAACTCCGAAGTGGCCCTGAAATGAACCTGAAATGGCCCTGAAGTGACTCTGAAGTAAACATGAAGTGGTACTGAAATAACCCTGAAATAGCGTTGAAATAGCCCTAAAGTGTTTCTGAAACAAACCTGAAACGGCTAGAGAATGGTCCTGAAGTGGCCCGTCAATGATCCAGAAATGGTTCTGAAATGGCTCTGAAACATCCCTTAAGTGTCTCTGAAATAACTCTGAAGAACTCTGGCACTGAGATAGCCCTAAAGTTGCTCTGAAATAGCCGCTAAGGTGCGCTGAGATAGCTTTGAAGAAGCCTTTAGAAGGTGCATTTAGTCATTTTCTGGCCTGGCCAAATTAGGCTTGTAATTTGGTGGCCATTTATGGTTTAATTCTGTATCATTTTTTTGCGAGAATGTGTTGGTGGTAAAAAATTAGTGAACGGCTTCAGACTGATGAAGATTCCGATACAACACTATAGATTCGTAAATGAATGGAATCGTACGACAGTCTAATTGTAAAAAATGATAAACCTCAAAGGAACACTGATTTAAGAAACAAGGGTTGGGTCCAAAATCTGTTAAAAAAGTGGCCCAAAACATGGTCCACAATCTAGTTCATATCTATTCCTAAATACGATCCGACATCTGGTCGCTACAGTTTTAAAATCTGATTAAAAATGTTTTCCATAATCTGATCAAAAATGTGTTCCAAAATCCAGTTTATAATTTGATCCAAAACCTAAATAAAAATGCTGTTTGAAATCTAGTCCCGCATATGATTCAAAATATAAGCGCCTTATTCTCTCTGTAACCTAAACCAGACCCCTGGCAGGACATCATGTCCAAGACTTTGTAATGCTCCGATAAAACTAATATAAGAAATGAATAAAACCAATTTACTATTGGATTGCTACTTGGGGTAGCAAGGAATACTACTTGATGAACTTTATGGCTGCTGGTCATTGGTTCTGTTTAGCACGATTTCAAAAGCTAACAATGCAGTTACTGTGAGAAACTTTTGGAACTCGCATCAGGGGATAAGCATTACCTAAGTTGTTAGCAACAAAGGAGCAGTCACGATTGAAACTGAAATGTAAATTCGTGATTTCGCTTTGTGAAACGAAAAGTTATCAAATAATGATGCAATTCACAATTTTTGCTGTTCACAAGCGATTTTGCTAGGAGATAAAATGTAGTTTTTTCAGTTGCTTTAATTCGAATTCGAAATAGTTTTCCATTTCGGTTGCATCTTATTCATCCAAATTCTAATTTTATGGTTAGTGGAAGCTTCAAATGTAGCGTTAACTTTATGCTTGTTGCTGCCCGCTAGTTACTTGGGCAGCACCCTCAGGAACGGGAAACCATCGTCGTCGTCTATTTCACAATGAATTGCGACACTCCATTGCATTGTTTCAAATATAATTTAAACCAATTAAACGGCTTTCCATGCATGGCATAACACTGCTGGACTGCACCTCTGCCTGTGATGGTATCATCTAGGTTCCCTGCTGCTGCTGCTGCCGGTCCCTAGTCCATGGCATTTTATTACCGATCATTTCCATAACTTGTGCTCGGTACGTGACGGAACTGGGAATTCATTTATGGTTTAGCCAAGCATCATTTATCCCTGCCGGATCCCAAGCGGGGCCTGTCTGTATATGACTTCATTATAGGTGCATAGCACAGTTCGGTTCTAATTGAACCCGAACCCGGAGTTCTCGCACAGGACAGCAGGAACCAAAAATTAGAACAGCAAAAAAAAACTAAACTACCCACAAGTCACGCATCACTGCTCAACGTTTGTTGGAGTTGAATTTTCCGCAAAAATGTTTGTGCATGGGAAAACTTTCCCGTTCCCGTTCTGGACCATCGTCCAGAGTGCAGACCGAGAGAGAGAGAAAGAGAAAACATTAATTTAATGTTCTGTGTTCTCGGAGTTCTCGGGAACGTGCGGCAAAGGTTGACTACGTGGTCGTCACCGTGTTCTCGTCAATTGAAATTTCACCCGCGCGCCCCTTTGGAATGGAATGGAATGGAATGGGTTTTCGATTGAGAAAATACTACCCGCCGGAGGTGAGTGAAGTTGGTTGGGAGTTTTTGCCGCTTTTTCCCGTTCCGACTGCGTGTTGGAAACTAGCTAACTGCAGTGCCGGTTGGGTGAAAAGTTAGCTGCACATTACAGTTACATGATACTAATTAAATAATCGGATCTAGCAAACTTTAATTAAAGTTGATGATGTTGAATAAAGTTGCGATGATTTTTTTTCTCATTGCTGCAAAGTTATTTTAATTAGGGGTTGCGATTTTACATACAATTACGAAGACCGGCCGTAGCCATGCCCTTTTCGCTTGATTTGCTAGAAGCTCAATTCCATGGACGGATATCCCGTGGCAGGGTCTAGTGAATGGATTTTAATTGGATGAATTTACGGTGCTTTAAACTAATTGGCACCATAATTTATGTTGCCGAGTGGTATAAAATTGTATGTTTTCTGTGTTTTCTCTCTCTCTCTCTCTCATATTTCATTTGCTATATAATGGCTTGGTGAGCCACAAATTGGGTTGATTCTATATTGTTAGTGTGGACACTGTGGCGTGCCTAGGCTGGGGCACGTGGGCTGTCGTCTATTCATGTCTGGTGACTGGCTTTTTCTAAAGCCTATGAACTGGAGACTATTTTTAAATATTAGAGAACAGTTTGGATCGAAAGATCTGAGAATTTTATCACATTTATTTCAAATAAAACTAGAAATTGGATTTTAAATTTAACACAAATATGGAATAATTTGAACTGGTAGTTTTACTTGGAATTAGAGTTGAAATAGGACTTTCAATTGAAAATTGAAGTTGGAATTGGACTTGAAACTAAATTGTAAATCTGACATAAATTGAATTTGAATTTAGACTTGGAATTACGTTTGAAATTAAACCTAAAATTGGATTTTACTAGAAATGGAACTTGAAGCTAGACTTTAAATTTGAATTTCAATTTTTGCTACCACTCTTCTTCTTTTTCCTTCCGTTTTCCCTCTTTTTCACTCGTTTTTCTCATTTCCTGTCCGTGTTTCCGTGTTTTCTGTTTCTTTGTTTTGTTTTTCTTCGCTCCCATTTTTTCTTATCCTGCTTCTCCTCTTGTTTTTCCCTCATTTTTGCAATTAATTTTCTTTCGTATTTTCCGTCTTTTCTTTTCCCTTTTTTCGTTTCTACTTTTAGTCTTTTAGTAACTTGTCTCCTTCCCTTTTTCGTCTTCGTCCATTTCGGTTTTTCTTTTTAGATGCTCCGTCATTTCTTCTTTCTATCACAATTATTCTGTTTTTGGCTCCCTTTTTTCCATTTGCTCTCCGGTTTTCCTTTTTCATCTCCCGTTTTTCGTCTTTTTCAATGCAGTTTACCTTTCTTTTG
This sequence comes from Sabethes cyaneus, assembly GCF_943734655.1. Lineage (NCBI taxonomy): Eukaryota > Metazoa > Arthropoda > Insecta > Diptera > Culicidae > Sabethes > Sabethes cyaneus. Next base: position 168,342,170 of record NC_071353.1, read on the forward strand.
TCTGTCATTTGAGTATCATTTTCACCCACATTCCCATTTAGTCCCATCTTTATCCTTCTGTTCTTTAATGTCTGTCTGTCTGTCTGTCTGTCTGTCTGTCTGTCTGTCTGTCTGTCTGTCTGTCTGTCTGTCTGTCTGTCTGTCTGTCTGTCTGTCTGTCTGTCTGTCTGTCTGTCTGTCTGTCTGTCTGTCTGTCTGTCTGTCTGTCTGTCTGTCTGTCTGTCTGTCTGTCTGTCTGTCTGTCTGTCTGTCTGTCTGTCTGTCTGTCTGTCTGTCTGTCTGTCTGTCTGTCTGTCTGTCTGTCTGTCTGTCTGTCTGTCTGTCTGTCTGTCTGTCTGTCTGTCTGTCTGTCTGTCTGTCTGTCTGTCTGTCTGTCTGTCTGTCTGTCTGTCTGTCTGTCTGTCTGTCTGTCTGTCTGTCTGTCTGTCTGTCTGTCTGTCTGTCTGTCTGTCTGTCTGTCTGTCTGTCTGTCTGTCTGTCTGTCTGTCTGTCTGTCTGTCTGTCTGTCTGTCTGTCTGTCTGTCTGTCTGTCTGTCTGTCTGTCTGTCTGTCTGTCTGTCTGTCTGTCTGTCTGTCTGTCTGTCTGTCTGTCTGTCTGTCTGTCTGTCTGTCTGTCTGTCTGTCTGTCTGTCTGTCTGTCTGTCTGTCTGTCTGTCTGTCTGTCTGTCTGTCTGTCTGTCTGTCTGTCTGTCTGTCTGTCTGTCTGTCTGTCTGTCTGTCTGTCTGTCTGTCTGTCTGTCTGTCTGTCTGTCTGTCTGTCTGTCTGTCTGTCTGTCTGTCTGTCTGTCTGTCTGTCTGTCTGTCTGTCTGTCTGTCTGTCTGTCTGTCTGTCTGTCTGTCTGTCTGTCTGTCTGTCTGTCTGTCTGTCTGTCTGTCTGTCTGTCTGTCTGTCTGTCTGTCTGTCTGTCTGTCTGTCTGTCTGTCTGTCTGTCTGTCTGTCTGTCTGTCTGTCTGTCTGTCTGTCTGTCTGTCTGTCTGTCTGTCTGTCTGTCTGTCTGTCTGTCTGTCTGTCTGTCTGTCTGTCTGTCTGTCTGTCTGTCTGTCTGTCTGTCTGTCTGTCTGTCTGTCTGTCTGTCTGTCTGTCTGTCTGTCTGTCTGTCTGTCTGTCTGTCTGTCTGTCTGTCTGTCTGTCTGTCTGTCTGTCTGTCTGTCTGTCTGTCTGTCTGTCTGTCTGTCTGTCTGTCTGTCTGTCTGTCTGTCTGTCTGTCTGTCTGTCTGTCTGTCTGTCTGTCTGTCTGTCTGTCTGTCTGTCTGTCTGTCTGTCTGTCTGTCTGTCTGTCTGTCTGTCTGTCTGTCTGTCTGTCTGTCTGTCTGTCTGTCTGTCTGTCTGTCTGTCTGTCTGTCTGTCTGTCTGTCTGTCTGTCTGTCTGTCTGTCTGTCTGTCTGTCTGTCTGTCTGTCTGTCTGTCTGTCTGTCTGTCTGTCTGTCTGTCTGTCTGTCTGTCTGTCTGTCTGTCTGTCTGTCTGTCTGTCTGTCTGTCTGTCTGTCTGTCTGTCTGTCTGTCTGTCTGTCTGTCTGTCTGTCTGTCTGTCTGTCTGTCTGTCTGTCTGTCTGTCTGTCTGTCTGTCTGTCTGTCTGTCTGTCTGTCTGTCTGTCTGTCTGTCTGTCTGTCTGTCTGTCTGTCTGTCTGTCTGTCTGTCTGTCTGTCTGTCTGTCTGTCTGTCTGTCTGTCTGTCTGTCTGTCTGTCTGTCTGTCTGTCTGTCTGTCTGTCTGTCTGTCTGTCTGTCTGTCTGTCTGTCTGTCTGTCTGTCTGTCTGTCTGTCTGTCTGTCTGTCTGTCTGTCTGTCTGTCTGTCTGTCTGTCTGTCTGTCTGTCTGTCTGTCTGTCTGTCTGTCTGTCTGTCTGTCTGTCTGTCTGTCTGTCTGTCTGTCTGTCTGTCTGTCTGTCTGTCTGTCTGTCTGTCTGTCTGTCTGTCTGTCTGTCTGTCTGTCTGTCTGTCTGTCTGTCTGTCTGTCTGTCTGTCTGTCTGTCTGTCTGTCTGTCTGTCTGTCTGTCTGTCTGTCTGTCTGTCTGTCTGTCTGTCTGTCTGTCTGTCTGTCTGTCTGTCTGTCTGTCTGTCTGTCTGTCTGTCTGTCTGTCTGTCTGTCTGTCTGTCTGTCTGTCTGTCTGTCTGTCTGTCTGTCTGTCTGTCTGTCTGTCTGTCTGTCTGTCTGTCTGTCTGTCTGTCTGTCTGTCTGTCTGTCTGTCTGTCTGTCTGTCTGTCTGTCTGTCTGTCTGTCTGTCTGTCTGTCTGTCTGTCTGTCTGTCTGTCTGTCTGTCTGTCTGTCTGTCTGTCTGTCTGTCTGTCTGTCTGTCTGTCTGTCTGTCTGTCTGTCTGTCTGTCTGTCTGTCTGTCTGTCTGTCTGTCTGTCTGTCTGTCTGTCTGTCTGTCTGTCTGTCTGTCTGTCTGTCTGTCTGTCTGTCTGTCTGTCTGTCTGTCTGTCTGTCTGTCTGTCTGTCTGTCTGTCTGTCTGTCTGTCTGTCTGTCTGTCTGTCTGTCTGTCTGTCTGTCTGTCTGTCTGTCTGTCTGTCTGTCTGTCTGTCTGTCTGTCTGTCTGTCTGTCTGTCTGTCTGTCTGTCTGTCTGTCTGTCTGTCTGTCTGTCTGTCTGTCTGTCTGTCTGTCTGTCTGTCTGTCTGTCTGTCTGTCTGTCTGTCTGTCTGTCTGTCTGTCTGTCTGTCTGTCTGTCTGTCTGTCTGTCTGTCTGTCTGTCTGTCTGTCTGTCTGTCTGTCTGTCTGTCTGTCTGTCTGTCTGTCTGTCTGTCTGTCTGTCTGTCTGTCTGTCTGTCTGTCTGTCTGTCTGTCTGTCTGTCTGTCTGTCTGTCTGTCTGTCTGTCTGTCTGTCTGTCTGTCTGTCTGTCTGTCTGTCTGTCTGTCTGTCTGTCTGTCTGTCTGTCTGTCTGTCTGTCTGTCTGTCTGTCTGTCTGTCTGTCTGTCTGTCTGTCTGTCTGTCTGTCTGTCTGTCTGTCTGTCTGTCTGTCTGTCTGTCTGTCTGTCTGTCTGTCTGTCTGTCTGTCTGTCTGTCTGTCTGTCTGTCTGTCTGTCTGTCTGTCTGTCTGTCTGTCTGTCTGTCTGTCTGTCTGTCTGTCTGTCTGTCTGTCTGTCTGTCTGTCTGTCTGTCTGTCTGTCTGTCTGTCTGTCTGTCTGTCTGTCTGTCTGTCTGTCTGTCTGTCTGTCTGTCTGTCTGTCTGTCTGTCTGTCTGTCTGTCTGTCTGTCTGTCTGTCTGTCTGTCTGTCTGTCTGTCTGTCTGTCTGTCTGTCTGTCTGTCTGTCTGTCTGTCTGTCTGTCTGTCTGTCTGTCTGTCTGTCTGTCTGTCTGTCTGTCTGTCTGTCTGTCTGTCTGTCTGTCTGTCTGTCTGTCTGTCTGTCTGTCTGTCTGTCTGTCTGTCTGTCTGTCTGTCTGTCTGTCTGTCTGTCTGTCTGTCTGTCTGTCTGTCTGTCTGTCTGTCTGTCTGTCTGTCTGTCTGTCTGTCTGTCTGTCTGTCTGTCTGTCTGTCTGTCTGTCTGTCTGTCTGTCTGTCTGTCTGTCTGTCTGTCTGTCTGTCTGTCTGTCTGTCTGTCTGTCTGTCTGTCTGTCTGTCTGTCTGTCTGTCTGTCTGTCTGTCTGTCTGTCTGTCTGTCTGTCTGTCTGTCTGTCTGTCTGTCTGTCTGTCTGTCTGTCTGTCTGTCTGTCTGTCTGTCTGTCTGTCTGTCTGTCTGTCTGTCTGTCTGTCTGTCTGTCTGTCTGTCTGTCTGTCTGTCTGTCTGTCTGTCTGTCTGTCTGTCTGTCTGTCTGTCTGTCTGTCTGTCTGTCTGTCTGTCTGTCTGTCTGTCTGTCTGTCTGTCTGTCTGTCTGTCTGTCTGTCTGTCTGTCTGTCTGTCTGTCTGTCTGTCTGTCTGTCTGTCTGTCTGTCTGTCTGTCTGTCTGTCTGTCTGTCTGTCTGTCTGTCTGTCTGTCTGTCTGTCTGTCTGTCTGTCTGTCTGTCTGTCTGTCTGTCTGTCTGTCTGTCTGTCTGTCTGTCTGTCTGTCTGTCTGTCTGTCTGTCTGTCTGTCTGTCTGTCTGTCTGTCTGTCTGTCTGTCTGTCTGTCTGTCTGTCTGTCTGTCTGTCTGTCTGTCTGTCTGTCTGTCTGTCTGTCTGTCTGTCTGTCTGTCTGTCTGTCTGTCTGTCTGTCTGTCTGTCTGTCTGTCTGTCTGTCTGTCTGTCTGTCTGTCTGTCTGTCTGTCTGTCTGTCTGTCTGTCTGTCTGTCTGTCTGTCTGTCTGTCTGTCTGTCTGTCTGTCTGTCTGTCTGTCTGTCTGTCTGTCTGTCTGTCTGTCTGTCTGTCTGTCTGTCTGTCTGTCTGTCTGTCTGTCTGTCTGTCTGTCTGTCTGTCTGTCTGTCTGTCTGTCTGTCTGTCTGTCTGTCTGTCTGTCTGTCTGTCTGTCTGTCTGTCTGTCTGTCTGTCTGTCTGTCTGTCTGTCTGTCTGTCTGTCTGTCTGTCTGTCTGTCTGTCTGTCTGTCTGTCTGTCTGTCTGTCTGTCTGTCTGTCTGTCTGTCTGTCTGTCTGTCTGTCTGTCTGTCTGTCTGTCTGTCTGTCTGTCTGTCTGTCTGTCTGTCTGTCTGTCTGTCTGTCTGTCTGTCTGTCTGTCTGTCTGTCTGTCTGTCTGTCTGTCTGTCTGTCTGTCTGTCTGTCTGTCTGTCTGTCTGTCTGTCTGTCTGTCTGTCTGTCTGTCTGTCTGTCTGTCTGTCTGTCTGTCTGTCTGTCTGTCTGTCTGTCTGTCTGTCTGTCTGTCTGTCTGTCTGTCTGTCTGTCTGTCTGTCTGTCTGTCTGTCTGTCTGTCTGTCTGTCTGTCTGTCTGTCTGTCTGTCTGTCTGTCTGTCTGTCTGTCTGTCTGTCTGTCTGTCTGTCTGTCTGTCTGTCTGTCTGTCTGTCTGTCTGTCTGTCTGTCTGTCTGTCTGTCTGTCTGTCTGTCTGTCTGTCTGTCTGTCTGTCTGTCTGTCTGTCTGTCTGTCTGTCTGTCTGTCTGTCTGTCTGTCTGTCTGTCTGTCTGTCTGTCTGTCTGTCTGTCTGTCTGTCTGTCTGTCTGTCTGTCTGTCTGTCTGTCTGTCTGTCTGTCTGTCTGTCTGTCTGTCTGTCTGTCTGTCTGTCTGTCTGTCTGTCTGTCTGTCTGTCTGTCTGTCTGTCTGTCTGTCTGTCTGTCTGTCTGTCTGTCTGTCTGTCTGTCTGTCTGTCTGTCTGTCTGTCTGTCTGTCTGTCTGTCTGTCTGTCTGTTTCCTCTTCGTCTTCTTGTTCCGTTCTTCGGCCTTTTCAGTCCTGATTTTAGCTTTATTTTTCTCTATTCTGTTCCGTTTTTCGTATTTTTCTTCAATTTTTAGGCTCGTTTTTCTGTTGGTTTTTTTGTCCCGTTAAATCCTTTTCTATTTTTTTGTTTGTCCGCCCTTTCTTTTATTATGTCCTACTTTGCTTCCTTTTAAGCCACGTTCCGTTTTTCGTTTTATTCCGTTTGTCTTTTGTTATTATTTTTATCACATTCCGTGTAACTTATTTCCCATAGGTTTATCTAATTTACTCTTCATTTTTCTCGTTTTCTGTTCTAGTTTCTCGATTTTCCTGTTTTTCCCTTCTTTGCATCCCCCCCCTTTTTTTTGCTCCGTTTTTTCTCTCCTTTTCTCCGTTCTGCATCAACCTTTCTAAATTATTCTCATTTTGCTCATTTTATTTATCGTTTTTCAATCTTTCACCACATTTTTGTTCTTATTTTTGACCTTAAATTGATACAAATATAACAGAAAAATGTTCAAATATGGTAATCATAAGAAATAATACAAAAATAAAACAGTAATATATTATTATTATATAAACACTAAATGGTGAATGATCCTCTGGGTTAGAACCACTCTAATAAAAAAAATAAACAAATAAATAAACACTAAAAGACATAACAAAATAAAGCATGATTTACACATAAAAAAAATGATATTACAATGGCTTGGAAGCTTACAAAAATAAGAGAATAATGATACAAAACTTTTTTTTCTCTTTTGCTGTTGTTTTGGCGTCTATTTTGTCATTTTCTTGTCGTTGTTTCGTTATTATTTTCGTCCTTGTTGCATGTTTTGTTACTTTTTTGACGTTTTCAAACGATTTTTTTTTGCAGTTTTTATCGACTTTTTGTTCTTTTGTTTCTATTAGGGCATCTTTTTGTCGCTTTTTCCTCAACTTTTCAGCGTATTTTGCTGTTCACAAACTATACAGAATTGACACAAAATTGGACGAGAAATATAACAATAACAACAAATAAATAACAATAATCAAGAACACAGCACAAAAAGGCACAAAAAAGCAATAAAATTGACACACTTTTGTGTGATCCGAAATGACATTAAAACATACGAAAGCTCTTCAAGAAACTGAAAACTGACATAGAAATACTAAATGGTGCAAAAAGTGAAAAATGATTAAAAAATATTACCTAAAACAAACAAAAAAGGGCCAAAATGATACAAAAACAATACTAAAATAACGCCATGATAAACCAAACCCAGATATAGACACTAAAAGGAGCGAAAAAATGAACGAAAATAACAAAAAAAAATCAAAAATGCAAATCAAATAACAAAAATATAATTAAAATAACGGAAACGGGAAAAATGCCAACAGGCACATAAACAGCAGGAAAACAAAACAAACAACAAAAAATAAAAAATGTGAGATGACAGCAAAAAAATAAAAAATGAATTAAAAAAGATATAAAAATGATACAAAAATACCACCAATTGACGGTTTAGAAAACACAGTCAAAAAACACAGTCAAAAAACACTTAGGAATACATTTGATTCAAATCTAAATTAATTTTATACTCCACTGTACTGTGCCCTGTAGTACTACAAAAATGCCCCACCTATTCTACCAAGGTCTGGGCACGCTAGTGAGAGTGGATATGAAAAACACCACCCGGCAGGTTGAGCTTGACATCGATAGCACTAACGGAATGAGATCCGGATGGACCATTAGCCAAAGTTCGCAAAATCGTGTGATTCATACCAAATCGTGTTAGTTGAGCTGAATGTGAAATATTTCTCATTTGATAAAACAAACTTTATTTTTCGTAAAAAAAAAGTTCCATCACTTTGCCGCCAGTTTATGCCGAAGTATTTTACACATCACTGACAGGAAAAATTTCAGCACGTACGACCTACATGGAATGTTTTACGAAGCTTCAGCCGATAATCACGAAACGTGAAGTTTCATTAGTCCCATTTATGTAGCTCTGTGCTGAATTCGCTTCTTTTAGCTTCACGTAATGCCACTTGGCTGTGCAATTATTATGGAAAAACTTCTTCCAAATTGTTATATTGTAGTTTTAAAATGTGCAAGAAATAATTTAAGAAAATGAAAATTGCAAATCTGCACATTGTACCGACTTTTTGCACAGCAACTTTATAACCGTTAAGGAAATGTTCAATCGAACCGGCTTTATTACGCTTTAGACATTCTTCGGACACCGGCGGCGGCCGGCACCACAGCTGCCAATACTATGAAAGTCCGGCGACGCGCCAACAATCCATCCGGCATCGGACTGTGCCAGAGCAGCGGCTGCTTCTTCAAGCTGCGAATTCCACAAAGCGCTCAATTCGCAATCTTATAATCCACGGCCCCAGTAGCGATTTCTAGGTTTATTCGTACGTACATACGTACGGTTTCGTTCATCCGAAATCTGTTCCAGTAGGGGTCAGCCGAATGGAGCCGAAACCGGAGCCGGACATGTTCGAACTTCGGAGTGAGTAATTGAATTAAGAGGAAAAACTTTGCCACCAACCACCACCACCCCAAGCTTTGAACTTTTCCTTTTATTACCAATTTTTGTTCAACCATTTCGAATGATGTTGATTTGGGCAAACATTTGGCGATTTACCTTTCTCACATAATAGACAGGATGCTAGGCAGTAACAGTAATAACTTTTCATCAAAATAGGCTGTGCTTTCAGTGTTCGTCTGACGTTTCTCTCACCAAAACCAACACACAAATGTCTTTAACTAGCCCGTTAGTAAATATTAGCAAATTTGGAACGAATTATTTTTGCTTCATACCGGAATTGAAAATCCTGCCGTTATCGAATTGGTGGCAGGAAGCCTCCTGCCTGCTATCTATTGACGGACTGTGTAGAACCAAAGTCGAAATTGGTGACCGTTTTGGGGAATTTCATTCCACTTTGGTCACATTTGCATAATTTGATGGTGACAACAACAGCCGTTAGGGCAGGACAGGGAAAAATATGTGCGTGTGTGTGTGTGTATAAATAGACCTGGGAGAGAACGGGAGGTCCGAGGAAAAGGTATTTAAGGTACCTACTAGTAAATTCCGAACTTCAAATTCCAAAGTAGGTTCAAAACAAATCATCACACACCCGCCACCCGCCAGGGGTGGGTGTGGGAAATTATTTATTGGAAATATTTTGACTGCGAGAGATTCGGAAAGCGTTTTGGTTTGGGACGATTACTGGAACGATTTGAGCTGCCTTCGTAATGTTTGCTGGCTAGCATTTTATGTTAATACCGCTGAATAATAATTGGTAATTATTATCTAGAGCTCCATTTGTGCCTTTACTGTGAGGTTTAAATAGCTAAAATTTTGATAATTTTGCCGGTGAAGACTGGACTCGAAAATCAGAACGTGCTTTATGTTGATTTCTATGTTGATTCTATTCTATTGATTTTCTCATGTGCTCTCAAAGTTCCTTAAGAAATATCGCATAAATGCGAGCAGGGTTTAAAATCCCTTTTGACAGAGGTTCGGCCAGATTCTAGGCCAAGCTTATTTTGATTACCTGCCTTCGCCATGATAAACTGTAGCTGCGTTAATAAATAATTGGACGTTGGTCAGCGAAATAAATTAAATTCATCACAACTTTTCAACAATCTATACCTATAAAAATGGATTTCGTCCGCACACTCGACGAAAAATTTTGACACGAATTGGGTCCACAGTAGTCCAGAAGGGTGAAAAGTGGAACCTTTTTCCTAATGTTTTTTGTTTTTATTTTAGCATTTTATTGACGGTCTCAACACTTTTGTTCGTACGTTTTTCATATTTATCGTATGTTGGTTGCATTTTACAAGAATATGAGGTTCTAGGCGATTATTGAAGGACTCAAAATACATCTTTTTGCAGAAGGTTGCAAATCTTTCAGACCTTTCCTTACAAAGTTATCGCTTATTTAAGCTTTATTTTTCCTTAACTTCACGAGCCAAAAGCGATAACTTTATAAGGAAAGGTCCTAGAGTTTTGCAATCTTCTGCAAAAACGTGTGTTTTGAGTCCTACACTAATCGCCTAGAACCATATATTCTTGTAAAATGCAACCAATATAAGCTAAGTATGAAAAACTATTTTTTAAAGAATTCTCAAGAAAAATGCTCTATAGCTCTGCACTCTATAGAGATACGAATGTCATTTCTTTAGCAAAGTTGTTTGTCTTCATATTTTCCATAACTTTGCCGAAAAAAACCATGTGTCTATTTACGAATTTACGAAACACATAAAACCTACGCTTGCCGTACTCTCATTTGGGTGGTTGGGGACAAGCGGAACCCTTACAAGTTTATAGTACTCGACTTAAGCTTTAAGATGAAGCACTGATTTCATAAATCCACTTGCCCCATTTTACCGCATGGGCTCGTGAAGCTATGGAAATTTAAAGCTTGAATATGCTATAACTCAGCAAGTAAAGGTCCAAGAGATTTGCGGTCTTCGGCAAAAACGTGTATTTTGAGTGCTTCGATAATTGCCTAGAACAATTTGTTCTTGTAAAATGCAACTAACAAAAACTAAGAATGAAAAACTAATTTTTAAAGAAATTTCAAAGAATATGCCCTATAGTTCAGCACTCGATGAAGATAGCAATTTTATTTCTTCAGCAAAGTTGCTTGTTTTTACAATATTTATAACTTTGCCGAAGAAACTATGTCTATATTTCCTAGCACTCACGAACGCGGTTGGAAGGTCTCATATGCATCTCATATTGACTCATTTTCAATTCAAATTGGCAAAAATTGGAATAGAATCGAAACTCTTGAAATGGCTTCAGTCATATCTAGCGGAACGCAAACAAATTATTAGCTTTCAAAATGCCCTCTTTGACCCAATTCAAGTCACATCTGGGGTTCCCCAAGGTTTCCACTTAGGGACACTTCTTTTAATTTTACACGTAAATAACATTTTCTTCATACTTAACCACTTAAAAGTAGTAGTTGTATATGCAAACAACACGCAAATACAGGATGTTAGGTAGCTTATTGGTGATATTTCAGGGGGTGATAGAGGACCACATTTGAGATTTGATACAATTCGTTTTTTGACGTGAAACGCCTATCTTTTTTAGTTTCGTTGCAATTTCATTTCAAACGCAACATGTTGAATGTTGAATTAGTATCTGCAAACTGCCTGCACTCATACATCACGCATAGCACACTGGATCACTGCGTGCGACGGACACGGTCTGACGCATATGGAAAACAATAACGAAACGGACTTCTCTGGTTTCTCTGGGACGTTTCTGAAAACGATTGCAGTATTAAAATGTATTTTTCGGGAGAACATTCGCGAACATTCGTCATTATTATGGCTATATTCGCTAATTGTGTGGCAACGACAGCCCAGCAGGAGTATAGTTGTAGCTTTTCTGATCGTCGGCAACCAAAAGGAAGCAAGTTAACACAATCCCAGTGTTAACACACCAAAAGTTCGTTTTGTTATACAATGATTTTAATTCAGGGACGTATACGACAGCGCAATAATGCTCTGGATCGGCATAGAACACCTTTGATTTTTATGTAAAGAAAATCAAGGAAATGGTTTTTTAAGATCAAATTGTACTCATTGAGAGAGAAACGCAAATTTGGTTTTCAAATCGAATCAAAAAATAATTGGCAGCTCTTCCGCTAAAGACTGCTATATTTTTTGGGTTCCTTGGACAGTTTCCTTTGAAAACATCAAAATATTTTCTTTGTAAACCTAATATTTCCTAGATATAAACAAAAGAAAATAAGAGGATTTTATAAGAAGGGGTCTTTTCTTTAAAAAAAAAGAACGTGATCCCATTAATCGAGTAGAGATCCAATCGGCACCAAACTTAGGGGTTTTCCTACTGACCTGAAACGAACAATCTTACAAAATTTGGTTGAAATCTGAGAAGGTCGGCTTCACGGGCTGGGACACTTCGCATAGAATGACCCATATCTGTGCTGAAGGACACAAAAAACTGTTGGTTTTATGATAAGCAACAACAATAGAAAATGGTTTTGGTTGTTTAGGAAGAACATATTGTTATTTTTACTCCTGTTTTAATTTAATTAATGTTATATTGGCTGCACATGGGTCAAAGTCGGAAAAAAGTTTTCTTATTTAAGGTAATGTCTATAATACAACCCCTCTGATTTTTAAAATTTAATGTAAATAAAACTTACCATTGTTTTATATTGCGGTTCTCGGAGCTACAGAAATAGACCTCCTGCGGAGGCAAAGTTATAAACATCATAAAAGTTTTGTTTGTGCCACGAATACAAAGAATCTGGCTAATCAGATCTCCTTAAAATCTACTCTCCTTAAAAAGTAATTATCATATGCGGCTTCACCACCCAGTCGTTATTTAGATGTTTTATGCACTTTTTTACGTTTCGCCGACATAAAAATAAAGGATTTTCATCACGTGCATAAACAACCATGAAAACATAACAGCCAAAAGCATCATTTCACCATCGACCATGCGTTCCCTCAGCACAGGCCGCTCCGATGGCTGTGGCTGGCGGTGGAGTGGCATGGTAAATCAGCAGAAACTCATCCCCAACAAAGCAAACCGCACTCACTTTATACCCTTTTTTAATGGCACGAAACAGACAGCAAAATACTCCGCAATGATCCAGCCTGCTGAGATCCAACATCGTCATCCATCAATCCATCATTCCGGCCGATTTGCTGTGGCTCAGCGAGTGAAAGGATAATTTTTGCTATGTTCTGTCGTCGGTGCCAGTGCCAGTGCCAGCAGAAACCAAAGGGTGTATCGAAACAAAGTAAACGCGAACAAGGGGTAGAAGAAAAAGCGCCTCCGGCGCTGTGAGCGACAACACTAGCGGATGTGGCCCGTGACAGCTGACGAAAGTTGCTACACAGTAGCTTGTAGATATGTACACAAGAAATAAGGCCAAATCCATGCTCCATTGCTTCTGTTTTTTGTGCCCAACATCGTCCGTCCCAAAAGAGCATAAAAGTCCTCGCAATGAGATGATAATAAATATATATAAGTCGGAGAGCTTCGGGCTGTAAGGGAACAGATTAGCGATGATGCTCCATCATATCTCAAACGTCTATTAATAAATGCATGATGTTTCAGCTTCTAGCTTTTCACGTAAATGTGCGTCGTTCGTCTTCCCCAAGGGTGCTAGCAGCAGCCAGCAGCGGAAACTAGTTCAGACAGGCTGAATGTATTTCGCTTTCTCCCGGTACTTACCGATCCGGATGATGTCGGGCAGAGCCCCGCTCGGCCGCGGCGCAAGCAGCATCCAGCTTCCGACAGCTAGAAGTTTCAACAGCGCAGCAAATCGCATCACGAATCCGTTTCCGTTCCCAAAATATAAGACAATCTCAGGCCCCCCAAACAAAGCACACACTCGCTCGGAAGCCCCCGCCTGCTTACGCTTCCTTCAGCGTAGAATTACCAAGCACACGCCACCAGCAGCACGTTACCACCGCCCCAAAACAGGATATTAATCTTTTCCACTACCTACATGTTTGCCCTGCGGAGACAAACCGAACGATCATTCCCGCAGAATTTCACACACGCAATCTTTCGCGGACCACGCAAGAGGAAACTTCTCCACCGCGACACGACAACCGTTTAATCCGGGGACACCTCAAAATTCCGCAAAATTCCAGGAAAAATCACACACTTTCTGACACTTTACATTTCTGGTCCATTAAATTTCTTCTCCGCCTTTGACAGACTCCCGACTATAGCAGATGAATTGATTGCACCAACACCAGCAGTGAGCCACCGAGCTTACTACTCCGTAGTATGCACACATACACAAACACCTACGAACGAACCAAAGGACCAAAGAACAGCCCAAAACAGTTCCCGGTTTCCGCGAAAGCACAACGAATGTCTCGACGCGACCGTTTATCTCCGACTGAGGATGCTGCCAGTGGTCCAGTAGTTGATAAAAGTGCGCTTTTCCGTTTTTCCTTTCGCTTACAAAACGCACACACACACGTACATACAAAGCTCTCCCCATCATCCTCTCTCTGTTTACGTTATCATTTGCTTTTGACAGCAGGATCAAGCATCCAAGTTGGCTGTGTGTGAGTAAAGGAAATGACCATGCGCATTTTCCCAGCTCCCAACCGCGATCCACTGAATGCGTTGTTTATATACAGATTAGTACTTCTGGCTGATAAGGTTTGTTTATGTTTGCTGGAGACACAAGTGTCAGCCCAGTAGTAACGTGCTGCGGAAAGTTATGCTCACAAGCGGTACGGTCGGTAAGTGCCGTCGTCGCTGTGTCTGCAGAATTCAGGGAAAGCTTCCCTAATGGAGACTTTTATGTTCGAGATAACGCGGTGAAGCTTTTTTTACATACTAGATTAAAGCTTTTCTGTATCGAGAGGAATTTGATGTGTGTATTTTAAAGGGGGAGGAATAGAATATTAAAATATAGGTATCGTTGCAACATACTCGATGTTCTTAGTAATGGATTGAATGTTTGTTCGCTTTGAATCCATTTTGATGGGACTGCGTCTAGAAGAAAATAAATGTGTAAAATAAACTGAAAAGCGGTTGGGATCTGAAATCATATAACTCTTTCATTTTTTGGCCGATTAACAAGATTTTGGCATTAATCGATAGGAAATTTTTCTTCGAATTGATCCTCATTGAAAAAAAGATAGTATTTTCAATATATAATTTGACAATGAAATTGTACGCTTTACGCTTTCTTCCCGATTTCTGTGCTTTCCAAACACGGACGACTCAAGCATATATACAAGATTACGCTCTATGCTAGGCAACATACATTTCATTTTATCAGAGTTTACTACAAATCCAACACTCTCAGATTCCGTCTTAAGGGGCCTGAAAGCCTCTTCTACTGCTCTACAGTTTACATTGGTGATATAGATGTTGTCTTTAAACCCTAGAAGCATGAGAGACTTCGTAATAGTGGTACCACTTCACTGGACGCTTGCCCTTCCAATGCTATGTTAGTGAATTCAGTAGATTCGACGGTCTATCGCCTTGCTTCAAACCTTCACACCTCACAAGTGAGTGCAATGTTTCACCCACTACACCGTTGTTTAACGCGGAACCAGCAACCTGATCAACCTAATTAGTTACTTTTGAATGCGATATGCAATCATAATACGCCTTAATTTATTTCGATTTACTCACCTTTATTCTATATTTCGAACGAATCTTTATTTCGTTCGTCTTGTTTCGATCTAGTTAATTTGCCCATTTGATTTTACTGGCGGAATAAAGAATACCATCCACTTTCGTTCGAAATACCAATCCGTTCGAAATTCAGAATAGGGGAACTGAATCGTACGCTGCCTTGAAGACTAAATTGTGCTCGATGTCGTCCTTTATGTCATTATGTTCTGGGTACTCTTCCTCTCAATACCACTTCTAAGAAACTCATGGAACTCTGCCTTAACGTAATTGGGTTCGTTGTTCGTCGATGCGTGCACGCTAATCAGGCTGTTGTCCAAAATTCAGGTTCCCCCGTGTTAGGCCATCGCACTATCTGACCGGCTGCAACATTATTGTCCTTTACTTTGATCACCGTTATGAGCTGCTCGTGACCTGGAAGCGGACGCTCTTTGAACGTTTTGTCGTCATTCGTCATTTGACTGTTTTTGCCATTGTTTTGCCGACTTTATCGCCGTTTTATCACCGTTGCTGCTTCTATTTATTGACTTTTCATCGTTTTCTATTGTCTTCTGTAACATTTGTTGCGCTTCTTAGCGTTTTTTCATGTGAAGGCGCTTTTTGGTGTCTTTTCACCGTATTTTTCATCTTCATCTTTTTTATTTGTCTTTTCTTAAGCTTTTCCATCATATATTTGTTGTCTTTTCGCTGTCCTTTCGCTGCCTTTTAGTCTTAGCCTCTTAGTTTTTTGTCATCTGTTGGTGTCTTTTCATATTTCTTTTTGTCGTCTTAATTTTGACTTTTCAACTTCTTTTCGTTGTCTTTTGTCTTTGGTTTTTGTTCATATTCACTTTTTTGCCAGTCAACAAAACTTCTGTCTTTTATTTGTCTTTTTGTTGTCCATTCGTCGTCTTTCTGTCGTGCATTCTTTCTTTTTCGTAATCATTTTTTTCATGTTGATGCATAAGATGACAATTTTTACGCTTTTTAATCGTCTTCTTGTCTTCACAGAACGACAAAATGAATCTAGACCAACCTCGAGTTTTTAGTTTTGACCTTGGAATGCGGTCAAACATATTTATTAATATTTTCTGAAACGGTGGTCCTACAATTGATGAAGGAACGGTAGGGGAAAGTAATGATTTTTTTTGGGAAATGGAGGGGAAAGGGTGGAAAGGGAGAATATCATAGGAACGGAGCCTTTCTCCGAAAACCCGCGCTGAGAATCGCAGCTAACACGCTGACAGACGAACAACGTCACGCGCAGTACCTTGCAAGTCGTAAGGGCCTGCACAGTGTCGTCGTCCTGAAAGTAAAAACAAGTTAGATTAAAACTTCTCGGTCGGCGATTTCAACAGTTCACGGAGGAAGAGGCACAATTAGTGTGTCTAAAAATAACCCAAAACCAGATACGTCACTACATTAATAAGAGGGGTTGAGCAGTCTCCTTTTGTCCAACACCTCTATGGTTCAAAGGTACAAGTACCAGTGCTTTTTATGAAATGATTCCATGATAGCGGTTCATTGGATATCTCTGGCTCCGTCCTCCGTCCCATTGGAACTTTGTTACAGCTTCCCAAGCATTAGCCGAACTTCTGAGTCTATTGTAATCCCTGTAATTTCAACATGCCGTCATTTTGTGTTGCCTGGAAGAAAGAAATCACCTGAATTTAAATTTAGAAAAACTATTCCAATTAAATTCTACTATTTATATTTATTCGCGACAGATACGTATTTCGCCCACGACTTGCACGCTTCATTAGTGTCCGTTTTCGAACTCAGAATCGAAAGAAATCAGTTGAAATTTATGATATCTTGCCCTCCGAACTTCGGTGTCTGATGGGAGCCCACCGTAAAGTCTTTTAAAAATACCTCAAGTAAACTATAGGTACAACAGTCAAGGAAAATTTCGATACACTACTGGTCCAGACTGAGAGTTACCTAAGCTTTAGATTACTTAAGCAACTGTCTGCTGAACCTGAAAACCTTGAGGTTCTCGTTCTAGGTTTTTTTTTTGGTGAACCGCCCTTTAATAGCTTTAATAGAACCTGTACTTCAATGAATTCAACAACGCCATTAGAGCACTTCTTCTGAATGCCAGTAGGGCATCGGGTTAAAAGGCCACTGCGACAGTCTTACGCTCGGCCGTCAACGAGGCCACACCAGCGCTGCTAGGTGTGGAAACCCCGAGTGCACGAAATGATTGGTTTGACGGGGAATACCAACAAGCGCTCTCTATCGCTAAATCTAAAACAAACAACTTAGAAAAACTATCTAAACATATCCACGAGAGAGAATTTGGCCAAGTATCGACGAGCACGGAATGAGTTGACCACGATCCTGCGGAGGAAAAAGCGCCAGACTGCACTCCATAACTGACATGTGATAGGGAAGAGGGAGAATATCTAATCACAAACGAGCGCGAGGTGGTCGACAGGTGGAAGTAGTTCCTCTATGATCATCACAACGATGATATAGCAGCAGGAGACGTAATGGAAGTTAACCTCGGAGTACCTACAAACGACAACAGCGTGCCGGCTCCCGATCTCGAAGAGAGCCGGCGAGAAATTCGTCAGCTGAAGAATAATAGAGCCGCCGCAAAGGACCGACTCCCGGCAGAACTCTTCAAAAATGGCCAAGAACCGCTAGTAACGGCACTTCACTGGCTGATTTCAAGGATTTGGGAAGAAGAGAAACTACCGGAGGAGTGGATGGAAGGCGTAGTCTGTCCCATCTACAAAAAGGGCGACCGGCTAGACTGCTGTAACTACCGCGGCATTACGCTGGTCAACGCCGCCTACAAGGTGCTCTCCAAGATTTTGCTGCGTCGTCTATCCCCAATAGCAAGAGAATTTCTAGCCCGTGCTACTACGGATCAAATTTTTACTCTCCGACAAATCCTTCAGAAATGTCGAGAGTACAACGTGCCCTCGCATCATATTTTCATAGATTTCAGAGCAGCATACGATACCGTTGCACGCGAACAGCTATGGCAGATAATTCACGAATACGCTTTTCCGGACAAACTGACGCGGTTGATCAAAGCTACTCTGGAACGAGTGATGTGCTACGTGCGCGACCTCGACATCATTACTAGAAACCGTGGGACGGCGGAGGTAATCTACGCCAGACTAAAAACGGAGGCTAGGAGGATAGGGTTACAAATTAATGCGTTGAAAACCAAATATATGGTACGAAGAGGCTCCCGAGAAAGTAACGTTTGCCTCCCACGGACAGTGACTATAGACGGCGATGAACTGGAAGTGGTTGATGAGTTCGTATATTAGGGATCTCTGGTCACCGCCGACAATAATACGAGTAAGGAGATCCAACGACGCATTCAAGCTGGAAATCGAGCCTACTTTTCCCTTCGCAAGATGTTTCGATCAAGGAGCATACGCCGCAGCACAAAGCTGACGATGTACAAAACGCTAATCACACCGGTAGTCCTCTACGGACTTGAAACGGTTACGTTGCTTACGGAAGACATACGTGCACTTGCCGTTTTTGAACGAAAGGTGTTGCGGACTATTTTTGGCGGAGTGCAAACGGAAAGTGGAGAGTGGCGAAGACGTATGAAGACGTTCTGTGGTCTCGTCCGGAAGAAGCAGTGATAACAATATACTAGTAATACTTCTTGAATAAGACGATGCACTGGGACAGCAGTTTGAGTCATCGCATTACTGGAGGGCAAAATGTCATCTGTCTTCACGAGCCGGTAATTGCTGGGCAGTTGCTTTGGGTTTGGATGATCAATCGGACAGTTGAGTTCCGGAAGAGTCAAGCTAGTTAGCCCTTGGAAGGAGATTCTTATAATCCCTGGGATGTGTAAAATATGTTGCTTGCCGACAAATTTCCTATTCTTAGTCCTTCATACAAGAGTTGGGAAGCAAGACCAATCGTTAATATGCACAACTCTTTTTGACATGATAGGCTCATTACTATGAATGGACGTGCTGCTGCAGTAGGTGTAAGTACCCTATATTCATATTTATATTCATGAAGAAAAGTCCACCATCCATCATCTCACCAGAGCTACCAAGAAGAAAGGAAGTATTCATCGTATTGAATATCCTTTCACTTCAGGGCTTCAGAAAACTGGTGATTTTCGTTACAATTATTCACAGTAGGGTATGTTGCTGCTTCGTCGTAATTGCCTATTTCCGTCCTGTCCAACACAAATTATTAAAAATATCAGCATTTTTATGACACACAATTCAAAACTAGTGATTTTCTAATATTTTAGTTTGTTGTCTATCATACGCGATCAATCAAAGTGAGCTGAGATCGATTTAAATCCTTTTTATCATTAAAGAAGTCCTACTAACCAAATTTCCTGCGTTTTTTCAAGCGACGAAGAAGAAAATGTCGACTAATCGTTCTAATTTCCGTCATTCAAAAATGAAAATAGCTCATGCAAGCCATTGTCGTTATTCTACAGCCAGGAAAACTTGCCTGACCTGCAGAAATTTTGCAGAATAACATTTGTTATGCGCGCTAGCTTAGTAAACATTATTGTGATTTTTAGTTCGGACGATGAAAAATTTTGATGGACGGATTTTAAAACGGTACGACGAATTTAAGATATAAAGTCAGTTGCGTAATTTGAATAAAATGCTTTAATAATCGCTTTTTAGTGATTTCAAGGGGCACGGCCTTCCGATCCGTGTGTTTTAGTCAAATCAGCAGCAGAACTTTTGGAGTATTCATTAAATCCTCCTAAGAAATGATGAAAATTAGAGTGACTTTCCTTACTACGATGGGAATTAGAAATAAACCCTACCTAATGTTGAGAAATATTTGCTCGTACCTAATCAAAATATTCATCTAAATCTAAAAGTTGTGCTGTAACTATTTAAATATAGGATAGGAGGCTTCGCTCATTAGAGATAAAAATAAAATTAGTCACAATCATCATATTCGTCGGCGTAAACATTGTAGTAGGCCTCGACTTGTTTTGCACGTGGTAAATGTATATTTTAGTCGTGTTAGTTGACAAGCATACTGCAACACACATGTAACATCGAACATTAGCAGTGCTACATGACCTACCTTTACTAAAATGTTGATTTCAATCAAACGTTCAGAATCAGTTAGGCGGAAATAATCTGCAAATTGAATTTCACTTTTTCCACATGCTATATGGGTGTGATACAGTAAGCCCCGATTATCGCCAATGTACGGTTTACATCATTTGTCTCGAATCAGCCCTGATTCGGATCAACATGTGATAGAACCTTTTGCGAAAATAGAACCGCATACCATAAAACTAGTTTTCATTAAAGCACACACATTCAACGCCTGCTAGGAAACTGCATCCCGAACCATTCCTCTGCCAATCAATGTGTTTAACAACACTTGATTTAAAAATAAATCCATGTTTTCGGCCCGAAACCGTGTCAACAGCTGACGGAAGCAGCTGATTCAGTCAGTCGGTCAAAGTCTACCATAGAGAGCATCGTCACCTGTTTCGCGGGGCACACCGTACGGCGTTACACCCTCCAACCGGCGCGCCTCGTCGGTTCGGTGAGCTATGAAAACTCACACTGTGCACAGACAGGAGTACAGCGACTTTTCACGGCGCGATTTTTCCCCACCCGGATCAGTCGGCCGGTGATCTTCGTGCGGGACGTTCACTCACGACGCACGTTCGGTTTCTGGCCTCTGCTGTTGGGAGTGTTGACAAAAGATCAAAAGTTAGTCAGTCAGTAAACTAAAAGAGACGGCGCCATATTGGAAATGTTCCGACTGCTGCTGTCGATCGCCGTCGGTGCGTTGCTGTGCTGCTGCGTACGCAGCAAGCGGGAAATTCCGATCGGTAAGTTTTGATTACGCTTGCTTGATTGTTTACGCTATCGTGAATCGAATCCAATCCAATCCCGAGGGGCTGTAATCGATTGTAATTGGTGGAAAATCGATTGCTTCGATCGGTGGCAGTGGAAAAAGTAAAATGGCGGCAGTCGCGTCTGTTCCCGAGGGTTGTGGTCGTCAGCAATGGTGCAGAGATTGTGGAATTATCCGTGAACTGTTTGATTGATAGTTTTCTCAACGAAAAAGATATGATTATAGTGAAGCCCTCATTAACATTTCACTTTTGCTTTTGACTTTGGGTAACGCAGAGAAAAATGTTGATTTGTGAGACGCCATTTTTAGTGGGAAAAGTTGCGTGCGCAACTTTTACCGAACCGATCCGAGTCCAGCCGACTGAACACGTGGTTGTCGGTAGCGAAAGCTACCGAATGGATTTGTTGTCAAACAAATCCAATCGCGCGCAGCAATCGGGAAACGAACTGACTCTGTCGGATCGGAAACCGTTGCCATCGCAACCATTCGTTTATTTTGTTTGGTTATAAGAAATCACCATGTTTTCAACATAATTTATAGACCAACCTCATGTTTTGTTATCTTGACCTTTATAATGCAAAAAACTGCCCCTTTTACCAGGTGCAATCTTCCGGGACAGCGCGGACGAAGCGGTAATCGCGTTCCGGTACGCGATCGAACGGATCAACATGCACGAGAAGCACTTCGAGCTGGTGCCGCTGATTCGGTTCGTGCCGAACATGGACGACAGCTTCCGGATGGAGCGGCGAACGTGCGAACTGGCGGCCGAAGGGGTAACGGCGATCTTCGGCCCGAGCTCGCTGCTGAGTGCCGGCATCGTTAGTTCCGTTTGCCGGACCATCGAGATACCGCACATCATCACGCACTGGGATCCGGAACCGTTGGGCGGTGTCGATCCGGACCTGCAGGCGATGACGATCAATTTGTACCCGGATGCGGATGTGCTGTCGCAGGCGCTGCGGGATTTGATCGTGGACTACAGTTGGAAGAGTTTTACGATCATTTATGATAGCGATGAGGGTTTGATGCGGTTGAAGGATATTCTGCAGATACACGGACCTGGGGATAGTCCCATCACGGTGCGTCAGATCGACGACGATCCGGATTATCGGCCGCTGTTGAAGGATATTCAATCGTCAGGCGAAAGCCATATCATACTGGAAGTCGATCCGAGCAAGATTTTGGACATTCTACGCCAGGCGAAGGAAGTAAAAATGCTGGAAGAGTATCAGAACTACATCATTACGTCGATCGATGCCCACACGCTGGATTTCGATGAGTTCCGGTACTTCCGGTCGAACATCACAGCCATCCGGCTGATGGACACTAAAAGTTTCGAGATTAAGAATGCCGTCCATGACTGGGAACAGGGCGAGGCGAGGCAGAAGAATGATTTCCGAATCTCGCCGGAACATGTTTCGACCGAGGCGGCGCTATACAACGATGCAGTTAAGATCTTTGCTACGGCCATCCGGGAGTTGGATGCCACCGAGGAGATCACACCGTCCAAGCTGTCGTGCGGGAATAAAAATTTACGGCAGTGGCCGTTTGGATTAAGGATCGTTAACTACATGAAAGTGGTTGGTATTGAAGGGAACACCTAAAATGAGTAGTTTTTTGATTAAAAAATTATTTGTTTGTAGAAAACCGAACACGGAATTACTGGGCCGATCATCTTCGATGACGATGGCCGTCGAACCTACTTCCAGTTGGATATTATTGAGTTGAATCAACATGAAGGCTTCAAGAAGATTGCCACCTGGGATCCTCGGAACGGTGTGAACTACACCCGCAGCCAGGAGGATGTTCATCAGCAAATCGTCGAGTCCCTGCAGAACAAAACTTTCATCGTAGCTTCTCGACTTGGAGCGCCGTTTCTGATGATGAAGTAAGTGCCATCAACTTTCTTAAAATGAAATTCATTCGATCCTCTTCCATAATTCAACAGGGAAAAGAAGGAAGGAGAATTCTTCGAGGGCAATGCCCAGTTTGAAGGCTACTCACTGGATCTAATTGACGGAATCTCACAAATACTGGGCTTCCAATATCGAATGATTCTGGTTCCCGACGGCAAGTACGGATCCTACAACAAAGTCACCAAGAAATGGGACGGCTTGGTAAAGCACTTACTAGATCGGGTAGGTTGTTACGTCAGTAAATTCCTCAAACACACGTTCCAAATCTTCCTCCAACTTCCAGAAAGCCGACCTTGCCATTTGCGATCTCACTATAACGTACGAACGGCGGACGGCCGTGGATTTTACGATGCCTTTCATGACGTTGGGAATTAGCATTCTGTATGCCAAACCCGTTCCCCAACCGAAGGATCTGTTCTCCTTCCTGTCACCTCTGTCACTGGATGTGTGGATCTACATGGCAACCGCCTACTTGGGTGTGTCGGTACTTCTATTCGTACTTTCACGAATGGCTCCAGCCGATTGGGAAAATCCACATCCCTGCAAGCAGGAAGACGTCGAAGAGGTCGAAAACATTTGGGACATGCTGAACGCCCTCTGGCTTACCATGGGTTCCATTATGGGTCAAGGTTGTGACATTCTACCCAAGTAAGGTGCTCAAATTTTCCCCCGACAAACCTTCCAACTCAACAATTCTTAATTTCAGAGCCGTCTCCACCCGTGTCGTAACCGGAATGTGGTGGTTCTTTGCTTTGATCATGCTTTCGTCGTACACCGCCAACTTGGCCGCTTTTTTGACGATGGAACGTATGGATGCGACCATCGAAAGTGCGGAGGATTTGGCCAAGCAGAGCAAGATCAAGTACGGTGCCGTGCTGGGTGGCAGTACGTTGAGCTTCTTTCGGAGTTCGAATTTCAGTACCTACCAGCGGATGTGGGCCGCTATGGAGTCTACCCGGCCGTCGGTTTTTACGAAGAGTAACGACGAGGGCCGGGACCGGGTGCTGAAGGGTCGTGGGCTGTACGCCTTTCTGATGGAGTCCACCTCGTTGGAGTACATAACGGAGCGGTACTGTGAGCTGACGCAAATCGGTGGTTTGTTGGATTCGAAGGGTTACGGAATTGCTATGCCTGTCAGTAAGTATTCCCGGAAGCACAATGTTCAAAGAACCGTTGTCAAAGGATTTTATTTACCAGATTCACCGTATCGAACTGCCATCTCGGGAGCGGTCCTGAAAATGCAGGAAGAGGGTAAGCTTTCCCAGCTGAAAAATCGCTGGTGGAAAGAGCGACACGGTGGAGGTCGCTGTGATGCTCCGGGAACGAAAGCCGCCGGGGATAGTGCAGCCGAGCTGGGTATCGACAACGTTGGTGGTGTTTTCGTCGTTTTGGCATTTGGTTGCTTCTGTGCTTTCATAATTGGAATACTGGAGTTTTTGTGGAACGTTCGGAAGGTGGCCGTTGATGAAAAGGTTTTCCCTTTGAGCAAGTTTCAAAGTGTTCTTCCATCTCTAAACTAATTTCGTTACAGGTTACTCCCTGGGAGGCCCTGAAAGCAGAGCTAAAGTTTGCACTGAACCTATCGATCACTAGCAAACCGGTGCACAATACTTTGAGCGAGTCTTCGTCGGGTAAAAGTCTGACGCGGTCCAAGTCGGAGTCCAGACGAGATTCGGGATCAGCTGGAAGGGTGAATAACATTCGTAGTGGTGCCAGCTTTCCCAATATGGACAAAATTGGGTTTGCTTTTAGTAACAAGTGAAATCTATGATAGATCGAAAGAATCATTGTTAATTTGAAAATAAAAAACAGTAGCTAAAGGAAAATGTATGACAATGTGTGAAAAAGTTAGCAAATAATAGGTCGGAATCAGCCTATCCGCACTCATAAAATATTTTCTAGTCAATTAAGTTCGTAGCTAAAAGATGTATTGGCATAAGAAAATAAAATAAACGATTTAGTCATATATGTACATTTGTTACGCTGTCATTCGTTACCCTGTCTGGTGTTCCGCAGGGGAGTAACCTGGGAGTGCTCGTTAACGGGTGCATTATTATCCCGCCTGGCTGTAAACTTATTTACGCTGATTATCTGAAATTATTTCTTATCGTCCGAACTTTGATGGACTGCTGTGAACTGCAACGATTCTTCACCCTTGTCTTTGAGTCACCAACTGGGGCTTGCGAACCTTGTGTGTGTCGAAATGTATTGTGATTTCGTACACACATAAGAAACCCTTACTATACCGTAAACCTAGGTGTATTACTCCCAACTCTGCTTTAAACATCACGACGTTTCTCACATCATAGCACGTGCTAATACAAACTTTTGCTTATGAGGCATATTATGAGGATGGCCAGAAAGTTGCCAGGAGGCCAGGAGGAGGAATTCAGGCCGGTTATTGAAAAGTCCTGCGTACACCCGCTTACGAACGAAAACGGCCGACGACTCATTGACTTCGCGGCCACCAAAATTTGGCCATACAAAGTACCTACTTCCGGCACAATCTCCCGTATCGGTACACCTGGAGATCACCACAACAGACGAACTCGCGCAAATCGGCCACGTTTTGATTGATGAAAGGCACTTCTCGGATATCATCGACATTAAAACCTATCGTGGCGCGGACATCGATTCTGACCACTACTTTTTGATCGTAAAAGTGCCCGAAAGAGTTTACGTTGTTACTGACATTCGGTACCATCTGGAACGACTCAAGTTACCTGAGTACGTTCAATGCCTTGAGGCTGCTCTCCGGGTGCCATCAACGGCGCAGCGCTGAGAGTAGTCGTCGTAACGGCTGGTTAGACGAGAAGAATGCAGCGCGGGGGTTGAACGTTGACGCTGCAGCAGGGGACCCGTCAAAACGTGGAACGATAGTAGACAGAAAAGAAGATAGCAAATCCTGTTTTTCCGTTATAAAAAGCGATGTCTGGAAGAAATGGAGTACGAGGTCATGGAACAGCTGTATCGTTCCCAGGAAACGCGTAAATTCTTTAAGAAACTGAACGTATCCCGCAAATGCTTTGTGCCGCGAGACGGAACATGTAGGGATAAAGACGGAGGGATCTTGTCGGATGAACGTGAGGTGATCGAAATGTGGAACCAAAACTTCAATGAGCACCACATGGCGCAGAGACGAAATACCAATACGGCGGATTATGATGATGCACCGACCCCCACAATAGGTGAAGTGATCGAAGCCATCAAGCAGCTCAAGAGCAACAAGGCAGCTGGCATAGATTGCATAACAGCGAAGCTTATCAAGGTGGGCCCGGATAGGTTGGCTAGCTGTCTGCACCACCTGATAGTCAGGATCTGGGGAACAGAACAGCTATCGAAGGAGTGGAAGGAGGGAGTAATATGACCAATAAAAAAGAAGGGGGTCAAGTTAGAAAGTGAGAACTATCGAGCGATTACTAACGCCGACTAACGCAAGTAGATTCGTCGGAAGTTATCAAACCGGTTTTGAGGACGGGCGATCGTCAACGGACCTAATGGTTGTACTGCGACAGAACCTCCAAAAATGTCGCGAATAAAAAATCCCTATGCACCACCTATTCATAGATTTCAAGGTGATCTACGATACTATCGACCATGAAGAGTTTGGAAAATTATGGACAAAACGGCTTTCCCGGGAAGCTGACAAGACTGATTAAGGCCACGATGAATGGTGTTTGGTGCTGTGTGAGGATATCGGGCGCGTTATCAAACCCGTTTTAATCACGCAAGGGATTTCGACAAGGCGATGGTATTTCTTGTCTCCTCTTTTCCTATTCTGTTGAACAAACATTGCGCTAGAAGGTGTTATGAAAAGTGCGGGGCACGTTCCTCAATAAATCTAGCCAATTTATCTGTTTCGCTGACGACGTAGATAGTGTCGGAAGGACGTTCCAGAACAAGTAGCAACGGTAGCTGAATTGCAAGAGTAATTGTTGTTTACGGGTTGGTTTAAGGCGATCAAAGCTGCATAAAGTAAGCACTTAAATGGTGTTTGAACAAGCGATATTTAAGCTACTTTAGGTTTTCAAATAAGCTCTCTCCCAAAAGCTGATAAACAAGCTCAATAGCGGATTTTTCTGCAAAACGATTTACTTTTAAACAGCTATAAACATCATACTGTTTTACAGCTGCTTTAAAGCGACAAAGTGGCTTTATGAACTGGTAGAAGCTTTCATTAGGCTCATAGCACACATACTATCAGATCATAGAATTTCGCAGTTGGACTGGCAGTAAAAACATATATCAGTATCAGTATATATGTATTGACTGCTTCAGGTGTAAAGATATTTTCACTGTCTGTCCTGTAGATGCAGGTAAGACGGATCATAGGGTAATCAACGTATTTAGGACTCCATCAGCAGCTGTACATAATGTGGACACTTCCATTTGATTTTGCTGTAAGTGTCCAAATTATATACAGCTGCTGATGGGGTCCAAGAAACGTTGGTTACCAAACAGTGAGTGCTTTACGGATCAGAAAATGGCGGTTCAATTCCCGAAAGAAGACGACATACATTTTAAATTAGCTTCCATATACGAATTAAAGTTATTCTAAATTAAAAATATTGCATACGACGCCATAACAAAATAAATAAAAAATGACGCGTTTCATTTTTTAACTAGATTTTTTTTGGCTGCATAAAGGTTGATTAGACATTGATTAAGCATTGCAGAACTAATTCTTATTCTAAAAATAGAATTGGCAGCATTGCACAAATTGGCAATTTAAAAACGCGTGAAAGCCTCCACCGAATATCACCCTTCCCTTCTCTTCTTCTAAACATTGCCTATTCCATTCTATAGGTTCTATTACTTTTTGGGGCATAAATTACACTAAATACTGAGCTTCTTGCCCAGTTAATGTTCATCACTATATTTTCACTTTTTCGCCGACGATTTTTCAGTAATGTTTTTCGGCCATTCCAGTCGTCACATCACTCGCGAAACTTAACTTGAGACACAGAAAACTTTAGTTTACCACCCGAACAGTATTGTAATGATTTTGCACAAACTGTTCACTTGAATTGATATGAAAAACTTTATGTACTTTATTTCGATTGTAATTCCGAATCCGCGACCATCGTTATTGTACGTTGCCAAGGAAACGGATGTATATGTGGAGTGATGCCATATTTACGTTGAGCATGAAATTGACCAATAATTTTCGCTATTAAATTATATTAAATTAACGGTCGTAGAGTGTCGAAAATATACTTATAAAATTCACTGATAATAAAATTCACCGTAAACAGCATTTTATGTAATAGAATTACTGTCGGATCTCGTTCAACAGCAAAAATAGATACGCGATTCTACGTTTCATAGTTCTTCATAACAGATTATTACCTACTACTAGCAACTCTGTTCTTGTCGTGAAAGTACTGAAATCAGTAAAAAATGCAACTGGACTCTGACGACCTTCACCTTAAGTTTTATTGCTTCTTCGAAAGCAGCTATTAACAATCCCGAAGCATGATTAAAATTGCCAGATTTGGATGTTTAAGAGCTGAAAAAAAATATTTATTTCTATAACTAAACGAAACCATAGTTCAGCCACAGGTTGAATAAAATCAGCTATAAAAGCGTTTGATCAGCCTGAAATTCTCGTGAACTATGGAAATGAATTCCTTTTAGTTCTATTACAATTTTAGAAGAACTAACTCATTTCCAATTAGTTCACGATATTTGTGAGTCCTACGACGCTCGTAAATAATTTTCAATTTTTCTGATCCTAAATTGTTACTTGGGCTTCTTCTTTCACTTCGCAGCCCCCTTTTCGTCCGCAGTCGCCTACTTCCGCTTAGCACCTTCCAGACACCGACACCGCCTTCCCTTCTGGATGTTGCGTTTGGGCGTAGATCGACTTTTCTGATGCTAACGTGCTCACACCGGCTGCTGGTATTGTAGCAACCGGGCCACCGGATCGGGATCTATAGCGATTATTCGGGATATGAGCACAATGGGGGAAATTATAAAATGTTGAGTGGGCGTCAGTTGAAGGCGAGGATGCAGGCTGCTTTCTTCTTAAATAAGGCTTTTAATTTTACTTGAACGACTAGTAGGGTACGGGAGGGTATTTTCAGCCGGCTTCTAAATTCAGCCTATTTTCCTTTTCTTTCGTTAATAAAAATACTTTGCCGACATACACTTTTAATGTTATATAAATATTTTCTCAAGACAGTTAGTAATCTACTGTTTTTTTTATTAAAAGAGCGTCAAAACCACCTGTTCTTCCACTAGAACTAGGCCATAGGCCGAAAAAATAGAAGCAATAGCTTGATGGGCCGAAAGTACCCTCCCGTGCCCTATATCCGGTACGATCCTTTTCTCTACCCAGGTAACCAATAAGCATTTCCAATGCAATTTAAAAGCAAGCCAATGAGCATTTAAGTAGCCTTAAATACTACTTAATAGCTATTTTGGCAAAATATGCGGCTCCTTTACTGCTAGCCCTCTTATAGTGCTGACAATGATTATTTGCAGCTAGTAACCGATAAGAAGAATTTAAATAGAATTGTGGATGCCAATTTACAACAGTTATGCAGTCAAAAGGCTGATAAACAGCAACCTGCAGTATAAAACGCCAGGAATGCTAATAAACGATTGATTTACTGCTTATACTAATGCTTATTGTAGAAAATTCAAATTGAAATTGCACGACCAGTCAAAATGACTGGTCTGGTATATCTAGTGTTAATGTAAAATTTTTTTCAGGTCTTTATTTACCCATTTGTGTGAAGGAATTTGATCCGAAGCACCTTTTTCCCGCGCAAGGATATCCACAAAGCCACCTGGAGATCACCTGACCAACGTACAATGAACCAAATTGACCACGTTCTCATAGAGGGCCGGTTCTTCTCTAACATCACGAACGTACGCTCCCGTCGGGGAGCGGATATAGATTCTGACCATTACCTAGTAGCAGTACATGTGCGCTCAAAGCTGTCCACCGTATACCGGACACGTCAAAGCCGCCCTCCTCGGCTGAACACCAGGCAGCTAGACAACCCACAAGCTGCCGAGAACTACGCGCGAGTACTGAATGAGGCACTGCCCTCTTCCGAGGAGTTAGGTGCTTCAAACCTCGAAGACGGTTGGGGCAGAATACGCTCGGCCATCGGAGAGGCCGCTACCGCGGCACTAGGTATTGAGCCTCGGAGTACACAAAATGATTGGTTTGATGGGGAATGCCAACAAGCGGTGGAAGAGAAAAAAAATGCTTGGAAAAATTATCTAAGTATTGCCACTAGAGAGAACCTGGCCAAGTACCGACGAGCTAGGAACCAGTTGACCACGATCCTGAGGAGAAAAAAGCGCCAAAAGGAGGACAGAGATCGTGAAGAATTAGAGCAACTATTCCGAGCTAATGACACGCGCAAGTTTTATGAGAAGGTGAACCAAACTCGAAAGTGCTACACACCGAAACCTGACATGTGTAGGGACGAGGGAGGGAATCTAATTACAAACGAGCGCGAGGTGGTCGACAGGTGGAAGCAGTTCTTCGATGAACACCTCAATGGCGAAGTCGCAGAAGGAGGCGGAACGGAAATTAACCTAGGAGCGCCCATGGAAGATAGTGATGTCCTAGCACCTGATCTCCAAGAAGTCAAACGAGAAATCAGGCTGCTGAAGACCAATAAAGCCGCTGGGAAGGACCGCCTACCGGCAGAGCTTTATAAACATGGCGGAGAAACGCTAGCAAAGGCTTTACACTGGGTTATTTCTAGGATTTGGGAGGAGGAAAAGCTACCGGAGGAATGGATGGAAGGAGTGGTTTGTCCCATCTACAAAAAGGGTGATCGGCTAGACTGCTGCAACTATCGTGGAATAACGCTGGTAAACGCCGCCTACAAGGTACTCTCCCAGATCCTGTTACGCCGGCTGTCACCGATAGCACAAGGTTTCGTAGGGAATTATCAGGCGGGTTTCATGGGGGCTCGCGCAACTACGGACCAAATTTTTACTATCCGACAGATTTTGCAGAAATGTCGGGAATACAACGTGCCCACGCATCACATCTTTATTGATTTCAAAGCAGCATACGATACAGTCGATCGAGACAAGCTATGGCAGATAATGCACGAATACGGTTTTCCGGACAAACTGACGCGACTGATCAGAGCTACATTGGATCGAGTGATGTGTTTCGTACGCATCTCTGGGACACTCTCGAGTCCCTTCGAGACGCGACGAGGGTTGAGACAAGGTGACGGTCTATCCTGCATGCTGTTCAACATCGCTCTTGAGGGGGTGATCCGACGAGCGGGTATCGAAACGAGAGGCACGATTTTTACCAAGGGTAGCCAACTTCTAGGCTTTGCAGATGACTTCGATATCATTGCCAGGAACTTTGCGACGGCGGAGGCAATCTACGCCAGACTGAAAGCGGAGTCTAGGAGAATTGGGCTAAAAATAAATGCGTCGAAGACCAAATACATGAAAGGAAGAGGCTCAAAGGAAACAAATGCGTGCCTCCCACGGACGGTAACCGTTGACGGCGACGAACTGGAAGTGGTAGAGGAGTTCGTGTATTTGGGATCGCTGGTGACCGCGGACAACAACACTAGTAAGGAGATCCAGCGGCGCATCCAAGCGGGAAATCGGGCCTACTTTGCCCTTCGTAAAACGCTACGATCAGGAAACATACGCCGCCGCACGAAGCTAACAATGTACAAAACCATTATTAGACCGGTAGTTCTTTATGGACTTGAAGCCGTGACGCTGCTTACGGAGGACATACGCGCCCTTGCCGTGTTTGAGCGGAAAGTGCTGCGGACGATATTTGGCGGAGTACAAACGGAAAGCGGAGAGTGGCGGAGGCGTATGAATCACGAGCTACAGGCACTGCTTGGGGAGACTCCCATCGTACATCTAGCGAAAGTTAGCAGGCTACAGTGGGCCGGACACGTCGTAAGGATGCCGGACGACAGTGCGACGAAAATAGTCCTCTTCAACAACCCCACCGGCACCAGGAACAGGGGGGCCCAACGTGCACGATGGCTCGACCAGGTCGAAAACGATTTGCGACTTCTGAGACGACTAGGAAATTGGCGACGAGTGGCCCAAGACCGAGTTGAATGGAGACGAGTGCTTGAAACAGCACGAGCCACCCCGGCTCTATGCTGCTGAAGAAGAAGAATTTTTGTGCCATAAAGTTAATTAATTCGAATATTTTCACTTACCTTAACGTAGATAAACAAATTTCTTCCAATATTTCGCTATCTAAATTCCTGACAATTGAAAGGGTTAATCAAAAATTGCATTTTATTTCAGCTTTTTTCAAAAATGTATGGAGCTTGACAGCGATTTTACTTTTCATCACTTTTTTTATGCAGCGCCTCCAAGCGGGCGATAGCTTGTCAAAAACGCCTATTGGCAGAATCGATGACGACTAATTTTACCTTAATGTTTGAAATATAACGAAAAAGTGTGCTGAAGATAACGACGCGATTCAATCGAAAATAGCACTTTTATGAACGTAAAAATTGAATGTAAAATCTTGGTAAAATTGTTCATACAATCAGCAATACATTTCGTTTGATTCAGTGTAGCACTTTTCGCCTCGATTCGATGCGCATCAGCCCTGATACTTTCGCAATCACGCTGTCATCCCACCGGAAACCGACGCGCTGTCAACCTGTCTGACAGCGACTGTCAGCCGCGCTCTTTCCGGTGTCGATCGTCCACCAGCCTGCACACTGTTTTGTGAGCGCTGGTAGAAGAAATTTCGCGTAAGTTCATTAAAAATATTACTTTTCGTCGATAAATTGTCTTCAAATTGAAGCTTAGCCGGTGCTTTTCACAATGAAGTAAAAATTTCTACTAGTGAAGTGAGAAATTTTCGTTAAAATTAGTTGCAAAAAATGTTCTTAGGCTAACAAACGAAGTTTGAAACATTTTCGCTTTCGGAATGGCTGACGTTTACTGAACGCAATGCCGAAAGTTGTGTGAAAGCCCAGCTTCCTTCTTTTTTCGTGTTAATTTGTAACTTTGGATAATGTGCACAGAGGGTTAATTGTGTTTTCATTTCTTTCTATTACAGTTCAAAATGGGAAGACGTCCCGCAAGATGGTAAGTTTTTGTTTTGTGATTCAAAATTACTGGTTGAGGTGTTGAAAGTTGATAACCTTGTGAAATCGTAGTTAGTGTGACTAGCCTTTCTAGTTTTTGCGGTTAAAACCGCAAGTCACCGAAATGAATCTAATTTAGTGACTATTTACTTGGAAAGGTAGATTAAAATAAATGGCAAACAATAGGGTGAGAAAGGTGTCCACATTTCAATGGAATCGCTTCTCAATGTTGTTTGCTACAATCAACTAACTAATCTAAGTAGGCGTGTGTGATATAAGGCCGTGGTTTTAATTTGTGTTGTTTTTTTTTCTTCCGCAGTTATCGCTATTGTAAAAACAAGCCGTACCCTAAGTCTCGGTTCTGTCGGGGTGTTCCCGATCCGAAGATCCGTATCTTCGATCTGGGTCGCAAGAAGGCTTCGGTCGAAGATTTCCCGCTGTGCGTCCACCTGGTGTCCGATGAGTACGAACAGCTGAGCTCGGAAGCGCTGGAGGCGGGCCGTATCTGCTGCAACAAGTATCTGGTTAAGTTCTGCGGCAAGGATCAGTTCCACATCCGCATGCGGCTGCACCCGTTCCACGTCATTCGCATCAACAAGATGTTGTCGTGTGCCGGAGCCGATAGGCTCCAAACTGGAATGCGTGGTGCCTTCGGCAAACCGCAGGGAACCGTCGCTCGGGTACACATCGGCCAGCCGATCATGTCCGTGCGTTCGAGCGATCGCTTCAAGGCTCAGGTCATCGAGGCACTGCGTCGTGCCAAGTTCAAGTTCCCCGGCCGTCAGAAGGTGAGTTTCGCTGGTTGAATTGTTCCCTGCATAAGTATCTTTCTATGATGATATCGCTTTCAGAGCACAGGGCTCTGATTCCCGCGAAGCGGGAAATTGATTACCATTTAATCACGTTGACTTACCACTGATGTGCTTTTTCTAGTACCAAACCTGTAATTTGAGTTGAAATGTGTAGTAATTGGACGGGTTTTCTTCGTACTCTCTTCCAGATCTTCATCTCCAAGAAGTGGGGCTTCACCAAGTACGACCGCGACGAGTACCTGAAGCACCAGGAGGAGGGCCGTTTGGTGAACGATGGATGCGGTGTCCAGTTCAAGAATGACCACGGACCGCTGGTCAAATGGGAACAGCACCAAATGTCGCGCCTGAACGCCTAAGGGCGGCAATGAACTTTTTTTGTGTGTAAATTAAGCTTTGGCTGAAAGAGGAAGGGAGAAAAACCTAAACTGTATGAAGACCGTTTGCAGCGAGCGCTAAAAATCGTTTCATCGAAATAAAGTTTGGCTTCATTTTGATGGAAGTTGAGTTGTTTTATTAAAAATCAATCATAAATTTGGTTTATTCGAAGTCCCAAATGGAAAGAGATTGCAGGCTTTATGATATGATTTTCGATCGAGTTATTGTAGTTAAGTTTCTATAGAAAGCCATCATTTGATTGAAAATCTTCAATTTGCATTGTATTTTATGAAAACTCTTGGACATTTGCACATTCAATCATTGAGTTTGATTTGCGTCTTCGCTATTTTCCTTTCTTTGATTTTTATCAGGTTCTCTGCAGCAGTGCTGCCGGATATGAAAAGTTATGAAAGAATGTAAGGAACTTGAAAAGACATAATAAGATAGAAAGGATACAAACTACAGATTACAGAATAAATTTTCAAACTACAGATTATTATTGCTGTTACTGAAAATTCCGACTATCTACTTCTACTTCGGTATTTTCGAAATAATGTATTAATAATTTCAAATTAATAATGTACGTAATATTGTAATTCAAAAAACTGTCTAGCAACTCTGAACATCAGTCCTCATCTCATCTGTCAAAAAAGTATGAGCCGAAAGAATCGTTTTGTTTTCATCTCCTGATCGATCCGAGATTGAATTGTAGAACCAGCGTTCAATCAACAGGAATAAAAGTTAAATATTCAACTGTTTCCCCTTCATTAACCACAGCCGCTCAACCTTCAAGCATGGCAACTCAAGTAAGCATCGACCAGCTGGACAAGGACCAAATCAAATCGGTAATTATCCCACCCTCGTTATCAGTAACTAAATAATAACCTCAACTCATCTCTTCATATTTTTTTACCCATCCAACACGACTTCCGTACAGTTCTCGGACTTCCTGCTGTCGTACAACAAACTGTCCGAGCTGTGCTTCGTGGACTGCGTCAGCGAGTTCACCGGCCGAACCATCTCCGACAAGGAGGACAAATGTTCGCTCAACTGCATGGAAAAGTTCCTGAAGATGAACCAGCGGGTGTCGCAGCGCTTCCAGGAGTTCCAAATGCTGGCGAACGAAAATGCCCTCGCTGCGGCCCAGAAGCTGGGTGCAAAATAATATCAAAACACTGCTTGTTGCTTTTGTATCTATACACTAGCGTTTATTGTAACGTTTTATTTTAATAGTTATTTAGCTTGAAATACATTTTCGTGATTAAATATTTGTTTTAAATTTTACCAAACTCCAATGCAAACGACGTCCAAAATGCTAGAATCTTAATCGCTAATGATGATTAATAGAATATGGGAAATTGTTTCTCATTCACACATCAAACACCAAACCCTGAAGTCTAGTCCAAACGACAATTTAGAACTCGATCGGATCGAACAGGAAGGGTCACGGTTCCTGAAAACCCTCCGACTCACTGATAAGTGCGTGTTCCAGAATAACCCGACCTTCCTTGTATCTAAAACGGAAAAAAATCCTCAAATCAGTACTTTCCTATGAAGCAATACGAACAAACAAAACTCACTTCTGTGTTTCCTCGGTGGCGAATTCGTACATCCAGCCGAGCTTGGCCTTACAATTCTTACACATCACATCTCGCACCATGTGCCGTCCGGTTAACATTACACGATCCTGAACCTGCGAGTAGGTCAGATTGACGACCCGCTTAAAGAGGTAGGCCCTCCCCGTGGCTCCCGTGAAACGGGTACTGATCAGTTCCCGTTTGTTGGTGAGATTCGTTTCGCAAGCAGCACAAGCGTACAGCTTTTGGCCGCCGATGTGATCCAGGAAGATTTTACCCATTGTTTCCCGTTATCGGATTGTAGCTTTTTTCTTACGGTGGACAACGAAAAATTTCACTTGACTTGATTAATTAAATCACTAAAATGTTTTCTCGAATTCGTCTGTCTAGCAATCTTTCTTTGTTTTGATACGCAGCTTAATGTTCTTCGAAGCCAGCAGAAAAAAATTATCATGCAGGCCTGCCAGTTTTGCCAAATTGCTTAAAGCGTGCTTAAAGTAGACTTATAAAATTAGTAAAATTCACCATGCAGCAACTGCAGCATAAGCAGAGCCTAATATTTTTGTCCTATTATATTTTTGCAAAGGTTAAGTAAGCATTAAATGTGCTTTTTCCCCAGTTTTGAAAAGATATTGAAAAAATAGTTTGGTTATCAATTTAGTTTAAACGCAGATTAATGTATATTCATATTCCTGGCATTTCTGCTACACATCATACGCTACAGCACACATACAACGATGATGATTCGCTTAATCAAGCACTCACACCAAGCAAGAAGAAACAGTCAATCTCACTCAAGCCCCAATGAAAAAATAATGATTCGAACGATATGCACTAGCTATTAACAGATTACGTCCCGTTTTTTTTGGAATCTGAGACGAAGACTGAAATCAGCCATTCTGATCAGAACTCAGATTCTAATCAGGTAGAGGTTCCTATCCTATATTGAATTGCGCTGTACACAGAAGTCGTCTCCATTCCATTCAATTCGGGACATGGCCATTCGTCGCCAGTTTTGAAGAGTATCGGTAGGGTTCGCAAGTCAGCTTCCACACTACCTGGTTGGCCTAAATTACAGACGGTAGATAATCTACAGACGCGCAAAGAGCGTGGCATAAAACACCAATCGAACCGTCAAATCGAGACACCAAATGAGCAAAGTAAATAAACTTGTGTTTCGTATAGGCATGGAAGACTAAGTTTTGTAATCTACCTGAAATGTTAAAACTTAAACTATTGATTTACTAACAACATATGGATTATAGTTACCTTCCATATATCATATAATGCTTTAAAAAATTCAATTGTCTTGTTCAATTTGCAAAATATGCGTCGTAATGCGCGAAGTTCCACGGAACATACCTCGCGATTCACGCAACTTACTGCTGATTATAGGAAGATTGATCCAATTCTGACTGGTTGCCAAAACTGTTTAAATAAAATAAACAAAAAAAGTGTTGCCCAATTGGTAATTTTTCTCTTTGCGCGTCTGCAGATTATCTACCGTCTGTAGCCTAAATAGCTTTTCCGCTGGGTATCTACACGCCTCGATTCTATTGGATTGTTGTCAAGGACCATTCATACATTCTACTGGACTGCCGTCATACATCCTTTCCACGGGTTTCGGTCACAGCAGCCGGCCGATTCTCGCGATTTGAACAGTAGATGGTAGGTCGAACCATTTAGCTCATTGGGCCCGCCTCCAATCGCTGGATCTCCAGACGTAGAGAGAAGTGACTGGGCCTACACAGCAGCTGTTCTTTACGCTTATCGATGAATTCAAGTACTTACTTACCTAATCAGCTCCAGGCCGTAGTTTCCTCTGCTGTACGAAGAAGTCGTTTCCATTCCACTCGGTCCATGGCCGCAATTTGGCAGCCGCGCAGTTTGCGTAGGGTCCGCAGGTCACCTTCCACTTGATCGATCCATCTTGCTCCAGTCGGATCGTTATTGAGAACTTTTTTAACCGGGCTGTCGACCGACATCCTCCTGACGTGCCCAGCCCATTGCAGGAGACCGATTTTTGCGGTGTGGCCGATGGGTGGTTCCCTAAGCAGCTGATGCAATTCATGGGTCGTTCGTCTCCTCCACGTTTTCCATCTGCACTCCGCCGTGTTGAAATACAGACCCAACATTAGTTTTGTAAACTTAGCAACCTTTGATTTATACGTTTACTATAAATACGACTAGCTCTGGTGTGAGTCTAACTCTTTGTTAATAAACCGTCACTGCGTTAACAACTCGTGTTTCTCTACAGGTTATGGGCTCCCACGCAACAGGTAGCCATATAGTAATCGCGTTCGTGTTAGAAAATTTTCACTCATCGAATTTACTAGAAGTCACAAGTAATTTTTTCGTTGGAAGAACCGAAGAATTCAAGAATCGTGAAAATGGAAGAGGACCGTACTCAACGCATGTACCTGTTTGACGGAAGGAATTTTTCAAATTGGAGTTTCCGGATGGAGGCATACCTGGAAGAGGTTGGTTTGCCCCATTGCATCCAGACGTCGTTGGAAGAGGAAGATTTTTACCAGGAAAACGAGGCTGATGCTGTGGAAGTGGTGACGAAGAAGGAGCGAAAGCAGATACGGAGGAAGTGGAAGTCAATCCTGATCCACACAATTGCAGACTTCCAGCTGGAATATATTCGTGGTTAACGATCTCCCAAGGACATTTGGAACACGCTTAAACACACATTTGAGCGGAAGGGTGTGTCAGGAATTTTCTTTCTACTGAAACAGCTGAGCGGAATGAAGTACAACGACAAGTCGCCGATGAAGGAACTTATTTTCGAAAAGGTAGTACGTGAACTAGAATCCGCCGAGATGAAGTTTGCTAAGGACGTAATAGTATTCTTTCTGCTGCAAACGAAGACAATCAGTTGATAACAGTTTTGGAAACGTTACCGGTAGACCAATGTTCGATGAGATTTGTCAGGACGAGATTGCTGAATGAAGACGTGAAGCGACAACACAGCACCGAAAAGCTGGAACCTGGAATAGCATTTGATGGTAAGGGCAGGAAATTTACGTTTAAGTGCCACGCTTGTGGAAAAATAGGCCACAAACGAACAAACTGTCCCGACTTCAGGCAGGAAAGCCATCGGAAAATCTAGGAAAGCAGAGGAAGCAACGAGCCAATCTATCGGAAACGAACGATGACGTAGCTTTTGTCATATCGGAAGAGGAACCAAGAGACGATTTTCGCTGGATTTTAGATAGCAGAGCATCCGAACATATGGTAGGAGACAAAGAATACTTAGTGAACGTTCGGAAATTGGAAACGCCGATATTGATAAACGTCGCGAAGTCCGGAGTGTCGTTAACGAGTACGTTTGCTGGAGAAGTGAAGATGGTGTCGACGGTTGGAAACGACAGGGTAGACTTTAAGAGCTGGATGTGACCGTCAACCGAACCAATTCAGCCATGGGTTCGGAAGCGGAGAATAAAACGTCTCTGTGGCATTGTCGGTACGGGCATATCGGGAATACTGGCCTGCTGAAACTTATTCGTCACAACATGGTCGAGGGAATCGATATTGGAGGAAGTGATGCCCCGGATTCGAAGGTATGTGAATCATGCATCATGATGGGGAAGCAAACACGTTTGCCGTTCGAGGAGAGTAGTCGACCTCGTTCTGCTCGTCCTCTTGAACTAATCCATACGGATGTATGCGGTCCTTTCAGCACCCCCGCCTCCTGAAATGGAAGAAAAATATTTGTCAGTTTCATTGACGATTTCACGCATTTTATCGCTGTCTATACGCTGTACTGGAAGCATTTCAAAAATATGCTGCAATGGCCACCGTTCATTTTGGAACAACAATTGCAAGGTTAAGTGACAACGGTGGAGAGTATATTAATGCGGAATTCATCGCATATTGTGAGAATGCAGGTATTAGAATGGAACTAACTGTGCCTTATACGCCACAGCAGAATGGCGTTGCCGAAAGGATGAATAGAACTATAATGAAACGGTCGAGAGCAATGCTAGATGATGCGGGATTCAAACGGTCGATGTGGTGTGAAGCAGTAGTGGCAGCTGTTTATACAACTAATCGTAGTCCAACATCTGCACTCTCGGAAATGAAAACACCTTACGAAATGTGGTTTGGGCATAAACCAAATGTGTCGAAATTGCGAATTTTCGGAAGCAAGGCGTTCAGTCACGTTTCTAAGGAAAAACGGTCTACACACTTAACAAAAAGCACCGAATTCGGTAAAATTTTACCGTAATCTAAACAGCTGAACGTTCAGCAAAAATTTCGATGGTGCCAATCGACGTTTGCAGATCATTAATAATGTTTGGTGCAATAAAAAATTTTACCGAACCGATTAAGTGTGTAAGCTTGAAGCCAAAAGCCAAGACTGCTATTTGGTTGGTTATTGTGTTAACGGATATCGACAATGGAATCCAACCAAACCAAAGATTACATAATGTAAGGAAATCTACACGGCTGATCATTTAGTAGCAGATCAACTGCTGACGGGGAGGGAGGTCAGCATTCACTTCTCTAGAACCTCTTCCTTTCATGTATTTTGTTTTCGATACATTAATGACAGGTCCAATCCGTTTGGCTTCAGCTTTCAGTCCGATGTACGTTTCCGCCATCCTCTCAAAGGTACGTGTAATGATGTCAATGTCGTCAGCGAAACCAAGAAGCTGGACAGACTTCGTGCAAATGGTGATAATCGACGCCATAAAAGTTGGGAGAGTACCTTATAGGCGACGTTCAACAGTGTGATTGCGCGGTAATTACAACAATCCAACTTGTCGCCCTTTTTGTAGATCGGACACACGATGTCTTCCGTCTACTGCTCCGGTAGAAGCTCCTCCTCCCAAATCTTGACAACGACCCAGTGCAGCGTCCGCCGGCGAGCTGATCAGCCCCAGCCGCTTTATTGTTCTTCAGCCGACCGATCTCTTCTGCTACCTCCTGGAGGTCGGGGGCTGGTATTCTGTCGTCTTCTGCACGTGCTCCAAGATCTATTGCCATATCGTCACCTTCATGTTCAGCTACATCGCTGTTAAGGTGCTCGCCATAATACTGCTTCCACCTCTCGATCACCTCACGTTCGTTCGTGAGGAGATTACTGTCTGAGTCCCGACACATATCGGCCTGCGGCACATAGCCTTTGCGCGAACGGTTTAACTTCTCGTAGAACTTCCTTTTATCGTTAGCACAGTACAGTTCTTCCATCGCCTCGCGATCTCGTTCTTCCTGCTGACGCTTTTTCCTCCGGAAGACCGAGTTTTGCCTCTTCCGTGCTTGTTTATATCGCTCCAAATTCGCCCTCGTACGATGTTGCAGCATTCTTTTCCTGCACTAATTGGTCGCATTCGCCGTTAGAGCTAGATGGCGGTCTTAATGCCTTTCCAACCATCTTCAAGAGTTGCTGCACTAAGTTGCTCTTCCGTTGGCAGCGCTGCTTCCAGCTGCCGCGCGTATTCCTGGGCAACTCCGGTTGTGCAACTGCTCGAAGTTGGGTCACGGTGTATGACTTTGACGCGTGTTATACACCGT
Organism: Sabethes cyaneus; assembly: GCF_943734655.1. NCBI lineage: Eukaryota > Metazoa > Arthropoda > Insecta > Diptera > Culicidae > Sabethes > Sabethes cyaneus. The sequence continues at coordinate 168,382,650 of NC_071353.1, forward strand.
CGATAGTTTTGAGCGCATGCAGTCTGCAACTGCAAGGAAATGGTCCGAATCTATATCCGCACTGCGGTAGGTGCGAACGTTTATAACATCAGAGAAGAATTGGGTCCTAAAGCCCTATGTCGTTTTTAGCTTGAATCGATGAGGTTTGGGTTAGGAACACATATTTTGATATTCAATTTTATATTTTTAGGCTATTGCCGTTAAAAACCTTTTTTTTTTAATTTTGTAAAATTAAAAACAAAAAATAAACATTTGGGCAACCTTATATAGACAAACTATAGTTGTGCATGGTTGTGTCAAGCGATGTCTAGACAACACGAATGTCACGGAAAACTTTTTGTTTACCTTCATGTTCATTTGATAGTGTATCAAAAAGTCAAAAGTTGCAAAAAGTCAGTTTTCGGATGCAACACCCGCCATCGAGATGCGACCGTGTTTGATTAGAAACGCACAGAAGTTTTTGGTCAGCCGTTCGCCCTACTGCTGATTCACGTCGGAGTAGCAGAACATACCAATCTGATTGGTTATACGGTGTCAGTTTCGATTGGCGTTTTTTTTTCATACTGATCTGCGGGGTCGATTGTACCGAGATTATACTGTTGGCCATCAGTTTGACATCGTTTAGTCGTTCTTAGCGCAAACTAGATTTGGACAAAGTCTAGCACCGTGAATCGATGGATTGGAATACATTGCCCGAATCAAAACTTTTATCCGATAACTAGTACAAATTTGATGTTCCACTTCCTCACGACCAGCAAAACGCAGACAAGCACAAGAGACAACTGCGAAGCTGTAACTGTCAAAACGATCAACTGCTCTAATGTCAAACCAGAGTTGCCAGTGACAAAAATTTATCATTGTTGCCAGAAACGTGTTATTTTCGTTATGTCAAGGAAGATCTCTAATGTCAAGGGAGAATAAATTACAATATTTTTGTTTTTTAATTTTTTAATGCTCTGCATCTTTTTAAAAAAGAAAAAACTATACTCTGGTAGTCATAATGGGAAGCTTTATCGTTCCTTCTAAAAAAATCATCTTTTTATCACAAATTTTAGGACCCAATTGACCATCGATGGTCAATTTGGTTTTCTATTCGTTGGTCTGGTGATCTCCAGGTAGCCTTGTGGATATCTTTGCGGAGGAAGAAGGTACTTCGGACTACCATACCGCGGGAAGCTGCAAAATTTACGCATCGTTGGCCGTTGTCGTTCGTTGCGGCATGCAGGCTGTTTGGCCCGATTACCGGTCTATATATAGCTTCTCGTCCTACCTGCGCGTTCATGTCACCGATGACGATTTTCACGTCCCGTCGCGGACGGCCATCATACACCTGCTCCAGCTGCGCGTAGAACGCCTCCTTCTCGTCATCGGGTCTCCCTTCGTGTGAGCAATGCATATTGATGATACTGTAACTGAAGAAACGGCCCTTCATCCTCAACTTGCACATCCTTGCGTTGATCGGTTGCCAACCAATCACACGCTGGCGCATCTTTCTCAGTACTATAAAGCCGGTTCCCAGCTCGTTGGTGGTGCCACAGCTCTGGTAGAAAGTAGCCGCTCGATGCCCGCTTTTCTATACCTTCTGTTCTGTCCAGCAAAGTTCCTGCAGTGCTACCGACTTCGAAGTTTCGGGGATGTAGTTCATCATATATTATCCTATCGCAACCCGGGAAGCCGAGCGATTTGCAATTCCATGTCCCGAGTTTCCAATCGTAGTCCTTATTTCGTATCGACGCCGATTGTTCCGATCCCTATTTTCTTCTTCGTTGTGGGTAACTTTTTATTTTCCAAGGCAGCTGGTTGGGCCTGCCTCTAACCCCCTGTCTCGCCGGAGGACCATCAGGCACAGCACTTACCCCTATTCTGCGAGGCGAGTGACGTGACTATGTTGCAGTCACCGCGAATCAGGTGACTCGCCTTGTCACTTAGGTGACAAGAGTTTCTTACCTAGGTGACACGATTGTCACTTAGGTGACTCGACTCACCGTGGCGAGTCACGGCGAGTGACAATTGTCGTATTGAGTCATGTGACTCGCAGAATAAGGGTGACTGTTTTGAGTCCCCGCTGGCACGAGGACGAGTATGATAATCAGCCGCCCCTAACATGGAGAACAGACGCTGTTTAAGCCACACCCCCTTGGCGAACAGACGCTCGTGTTTGACGAAGCATTTCCCCTACCGCCAAGCTATGGTTACCGCGCCAGTATTCGCGTCGCATCTCCTCACTTCGCTATTGTCAGACTGACAACATTGCCCAGGCTACGCCGCATTTGGTATCATATGACTCGTGGAGGCGTGAGGCGAGAGTTTGTGAGAACCGGAGCTGTGTTTGACGCTCCTTCCAGTCGCGACTTCTCAATTGGTTACAATGAGACCGGATTAAACTTCGTTTCGCCGGTAGCCAAATGTTGTACATCACGTTACCCATACGTTCGATTACCGTTCCAGCTTCCCAAAACCATTTGTTATTTCTGAAAACCTTTAGCCCAGACGTTGTCCTGCGGGAACTAACTCCGAGCTTTTGTGCCGTGCATGCTGTATTGTTCTTCTTGCATACACAAATCTGGACGGCTGACTGATGTAGGTGGATGTAGTTCTTCCATTGTCTTTCCCCCGGTTGTAATTTTGCGAACTGCTCTTTTAAAGGAACCGACGAACCTCTCTGCGAGACCGTTGCTTTGTGGGTGAAACGGTGCTGGCATGTTCACGATAGAAGAAATCTTTCCTCGATCTGGTTGGAAAAGGTTTTTTTGATGCCCATTTTCGGTACGACCGCCGACTAAAATGTCGTCCACGTAACCGATTATACATTCGAGTCCACCTAGCAATGTATCCATTAACAGTGGGAACGAACCTGGCGCTAATTTGAAAGCCCTCTGCGTTCATATGTCCCAGGTATTTGCTTTCATTCATTCCGAAATGGCACTTATCTATACGAACTGTGCAGCCATACTCCTGCAATCGCTCTGGCGCTTTCCATACTGCAAGCGACCGGATGTTAGGGTCTGAAGACAGGCTTGGAAGTGCCTTTAAACACAAGTTGAACTGGCGTTTTGTTACAGAGGCCCATCTTGGTCTTAAACACTGCAGGAAAACGAAATTGCAGCGTAGACACTATGCGAGATTGTAAACTGTTGACACGGTTGCAGTAGGATGCGATCGGCCAGTTCCATAACCCGAACAAATCCATCCAATCTATGCCCAAGATGTCTAACTGTACGTTGGGACTGGCAACAAATCATTTACCCCAGGGGCGTAGCCAGAAAAGTTTCTTGAGGGGGGTTTTACAAAAAAAATCGGACATAGCCTAGCCTTAAGCAGTTTATTCAAGAAATGGGAAATTATTTTCAGTTAAAAGCTGTTTAGGTCGAAGTTGAGTGTTCATTTGACAAAAAAATCGAATTGATATAAAATCAGACAAATGTTAAAATTTTGCCGCACAGTTGGCATCGAGGTATGTTGTGTGTTCGAATCTCGACTGGGAGAGGCTGTAAAAGTCCATAGGATCGAGCCGGCGTCGGTCGACCAAGCTTCACCCACGATCGGTGTGAAATAATCGTTATGTCGGAACCGGTATCCAGTTGCAGGTGTAACGGAATGTCTGGGAATCATCAACGATTGATGCCAACTGGAGATCTGTTCCAATATTACGACAATCAAAGCGTTTCATTACGCCATGTAAAAGCATCACACGCAGCTTAATTAGTTTGAATAAAGTGGATCTGAGTACGCTGACCGGTCTTTTAACCGGACACTGTCCGAGCAAATATCACCTTAAAAATATAGGTAAGCTGACAGATGATATATGTCGATTCTGTAATTTTGAGATCGAGACCTCAGAACATATACTGTGTCAATGCAGCGCTCTAATTCAACAAAGACTGCGTATTCTCGGAGAGGGCGTTCTAACGCCTGGCGAGATATGGTCAGATTAAAAACGGTCAAACGAACGGGGGTCCACGGTAAAAACAGAAGCAAATTTCGATAACGGAATTAGCACCAAGGCTTTGCTTTTTGACAATTCGCCCGAGATTCTCACACAGCACTGGATCCCATCCATCGTAGCCATGATAAGTCTAGTAAGCTTACCCGGAAAGCCGTTTTCGTCCAAAATTTTCCATAGCTCTTGTCGGTTTACGCTATCATATGCGGCTTTGAAATCGATGAACAGGTGGTGCGTGGGGACTCGGAATTCGCGGCACTTCTGGAGGATCTGCCGCAGGGTGAAGATTTGATCCGTTGTAGACCGACGCTCCATGAAGCCGACCTGGTAACTTCCCACAAATCTAATGGCTATTGGCGATAGTCGGTGGAAGATAACTTGTAACAGCACTTTGTAGGCGGCATTCAGGATAGTGATTGCTCGGTAGTTCTCACAATACAGCTTATCACTTTGTTTGTAGATAGGGCAGATACCTCCGTCTTTTCACTTCTCCGGTAATCGCTCCGTATCCCAAATCTTGACAATCAGTTGATGCAGACAGCCGGCCAACTTGTCCGGGCCCATTTTAATAAGTTCCGCTCCAATGCCATCCTTTCCCGCTGCTTTGTTGTTCTTCAGCCGCTGGATGGCTTCTTCAACTTCCCTTATCGATGGGGGTGGCACATCTTCGTCGCTTGCTGCACCAATGTGGTCACTTCCTCCGCTATCATGGTCTTCCGCCTGCACGCCATTCAGGTGTTCATCGTAGGGCTCGATCACCGCACGGTCGTCAGTCAAGATACCTCCATCTTTATCTCTGCACATTTTGGCCCGCGGCACGAAGCCTTTGCGAGATCTGTTGAGTCTCTGATAGAACTTCCGTGTGTCGTGAAAGCGGTACAGCTGTTCGAGTTTTTCGCACTCCTTCTCCTCTTGGTGGCGCTTCTTCTCCTTGAAGAGTCGGGTTTGCTGCCTCCGCTTCTGTTTGTATCGCTCCACATTCTGACGGGTGGCTCTACGCAGCATTTGTACCCGCGCTGCGTTCTTCTCAGCCAATATCTGCTGGCATTCCTCGTCAAACCATTCGTTACGTCGATTCGCTTTATTGGTTGGAGACAATTCGAAGAACTGCTCCGAAACATCACGTGGTGGCTGCTGCTGTGATCCTCCTGGGCTCAACGCTGTTGAATTGAACTCCGCCAATGCTTTTTTTGTCCGCGACGCGGTGAAAGAAAACTGTCTGTAACCGAACCGGAATGCGCTTTAACCTGCGAAACTTCTACCGACTCGTCGCCACTGTTACGTTAGTGGGCTTTCGGTACAGGAATGTAGCCACTAACTGACTAACATAAAAAATTTATCAAAATATGAGATAATATAATTACATGAGACTGATGATTAGACTGAGGTTGACCTCTGATCGCCGATACCCATGATGACGTCTATTGCAGCTGACAGGTATGTCAACGATGTCAACTGATGAACCAATGTGGTGAAGGTATCGGTGAGCGGAGAGGCCATCCAACAGACAGACAGAAGGGTATGTCTTCCAATGACAGGGTGGAAGAATTCTTCCCTCTCGATCTGCGCATTTGTATCTCCGATGAAGATTTTCAGGTCGTGTTTTGGGCACTCACCACAACTTCGCTCAAGCTTGTCCTAAAAGTAAAGTAAAGTCTAGTATTGTCGGTCCTGGGCTACTGTCTTCCAATTCCATCGAGCACCAGCTGAACGAGCAACACCATTTGGACTCCATTTCCTGCCAGCAACCGTGTACTTTGTTTGAGGGGGTGTTAATGGTAAGTCCCAATCTCGCTGCTTTCCGTTTAAAAAGCCCAAAGGCGGTTGATACGGTTGATTCCGATGATATCGACGTCATCCGCAAAACCAAGAAACATGTGAGATTTCGTGATGATAGTCCCGTCCCTTTCCACGTTTTCTCTTCGTATTACACCTTCCAAGGCGATGTTGAATAGTAGGTTAGAGAGTGCTTCCCCTTGCTTCAGTCCATCCGACATCACGAAAGTGGTTGAGGTCGGTTATTATGACGCATGATTTTGATTCATCCAGCGTCGCACGAATCAGCGTAATTAGTTTCGTCGGAAAACTATGTTCTGGCATTATTATACGTTTGACTGAATCGTACGCTGCCGTAAAGTCCACAATCAGATTATGAGTCTGCAAGTTGTACTGCCGGAACTTGTCTAGCGACTGACGAACGGTAAACAATTGATTCGTCGTGGAACGACTCTCATGAAAACCAGTAATGAGGACTGTTTACTAGTTTACTAGATTCTTTAGTAAAGTTTGGAGGATTTACTTTCTTTCCTTGGCGCCACGTCCCGGAGACACTGCGAAAGAGCAGTCCCCTGTAAAATCTGTAATTTATCAAATGTTTGGCCTTCCTTTTATATTTTTACTAGATTTGAAGCTTGAAGATGGTATTGATATGAATCAATAGCAAAGTTAAAGCTCACCATCGGATACGTTATTATTGTCGTAGTTAAAACCCTCAAACGTAATCATGATTATTTTCGCGGTTTTATTAAAAAGTTGTATTTTCCTCAAAGAACTTTGCTCTCTTTTTCTCTCTTTTGTTATGCATCTTAATAATTTAAACAATATATTACCATTAGACTATGTACAAGGCTTAACACGCTAAAGCTTATCACTATTTCTCATATTTCTGTTTTACTTGTCTTACTTCTAGTAATAATTTCTTATTCCAAAAAAGCTGCGTTTACATTTACCGCTGTTTCTTTGCCTTTTTATTATACGAATTATTTGTGTGTGTGTTTTATTTTCACGAACGTGACAACAGCAAAGTGTCACCCTTTTTATTTAGCTTACTTTCTACAGGAGAAGAAAACTCAGTATTGTACATGCTATAGAAACTATGTAAATTAAAATTACAATTGCCAATCGGATCCAGCAAAAATCCCACTGGCCTAGAATGGGAAAACGTTCGCGATCATCCCGTTACTTTTTTTCATTTTCTTCCCTTGCATACATACAATACACACATACACTGATGTATTTGACATAACACTTAGCCAATAGTACTGCTGTGGTAGAGGCGACAATCCGTCGCACGATTAAGCTCCTCACAACACACATACAAACACATACATAAGTATACTAAGTAAGGTATAGTAAACCGGTAAAACCGGTTTACCGTTATTACTACCTAGTAGGGATGCTACGAAACGAGCTTTGTTGTCTACGCAAAAGTTAAACACGAAAGCCGAACGCAAGCAACGCAAAATCTAAAACAAACACAACTAAGTTACAGATTTTATTATCAATTTCGATAGCATTATTTGTGTGCTGGGAAAACCTAAACTAACCTACCTATCATCGAAGAAAAGAAGAACAGTCTAAATATCAAGGGGAAATTAAACTGAACTTTCCTCTCACTTTCTCTCCGATAAAGGAGAACGACAACGTCACAATCTTTCTACTAGGTGCAGATTTTTAATTAACAATTGCTTGGGAAATAGTAAAATGACATTCAATCAATCAGTGTACCACCGTTTCTACACTCTTACGTTTAGCATTTGTTTTTTTTTTTTTTGCAAACGTTTTTGGAAACAGATTAAAATAAGATTGCCTGCCTGTCTGTCTGTTTGGATGACGAACCGGAACGGGTAAAAAGAAGGATCCTACTGTGTCTACTACGAACGATTACAATTCACGAGTAGAGAATGCGAGAAATGTCGGTAGAGTTAGGAAAAATACAACTTACAACAAGCGTCGTCGGGGGGGCATCACTCGTAGTCGTCGTCGTCCGGCTGGAATCACCGGCGCGGCGTCCGCGTCGTGCTGTTCCCCCTTCTATCAGTAGTGCGCGCGGGTTGATGGGCGAGATCCATAGCGATGCGGCGCCGGCTGCTGCTGCGGCTGGTTTGCTGCCGAGCTGGTAGAGGCGGCGGCCGCTGACAGCGCTGCTGGTTGGGTGGTTGACGAACTGCTACTGCCGCCGGAAGCTTCTCGATCGGCCGCATCCAGTCGTTTTAGATTGTCGATGATGTTTTTGGTTTGGCGGACGTGCTGCAGACTAAGGGCGTCGGACTGTCGGTTGAAAAAAATGTGGGTTAGATGACAATTTGGTGAAGGGGAAAGTTTGTGCAACTCACATTTGCCGTCAGATTGAGGAAATTGTAGTACTTTTCCAGTGAGCTCACCATCGTCAGGAAGTTGCCATCCTTCAGGTAGGTTCGAACGACGGTTTCGTTCTCGTCGCTGCCGGCAACGATCCAACCGATCAGCAGGCACACGTAGCTGGCCATCAGCGTGTGCTCCATGTGGTGACCGGCCTTCTGCAGCACTGCAAGTAGAAGATAGTAAAGACAAGCGTGAGAAGCATAAAGCTTTTGATTTATTGATTTTTTAAAGTGCGCTTCGTCCTTCGCTTTTGAGATGCATCGGCAGTATTGCGTGTTCATTGTTTCCCGAATAGTACGGTCAATCGCTGTGTGGTTAGTGATTCAAGTGTGATCGTTAAGGACCTTTTGGACTTTGGAATCAGTCGATTTAAGGATTGCAATACTTTGTATGTAGAGGATAAAGGTCAAACGCTGTTGCACCACTAGCCCAAACAGATTCGCGAAAATGCTGATAGATTCCTCGATTTTTCAGCCAAATCCGGTGTACCACTTTGAAGATCTGTATTCAGATCTGGATTGAATCGTGAAGTATCCCTGTTCGAGTGTCCAGGGCCGTGACTGATATATATTTCATAAAGCTTTTCGTACCCACTGCTATGCCTATGCCTAATCGACTGCTGCAACTATTGCGGCATAACGTTGGTAAATGCCGCTTATAAAGTATTCTCCCAGACCCTATAACGGTGGCTGTCACCGATAGCACAAGGTATCGTAGAGAATCATCAGACGGGTTTTATGGGAGCTCACGCCACTATGGATCAAATTTTTACCATCCGACAGCTCTTCCAAAAACGTCAAGAGTACAATGTACTCACACACCTCATGTTTATTGACTTCAAAGCGGTATACGATACAGTCGACCGCTATGGCTGATAATGCACGAGCACGGGTTTCCAGACAAACTGACCCGACTGAGAGCGGCGAAGGTTGAGGCAAGATGACAGCTCATCTTGCATGCGTTTGAATCTCGAGGTACTGGCACTGCTTGAAGGTTTTCATCGTATAGCTGTTGAACGAATGTTGAAGTCAGACGGCTATAGTTTTTTGTCGGGTCTGCTTCTTCTTCATTTCTGATCTCTATCAAAATTCAACTGGAAATCCACTATCTAATAGCTAACTCTAGTACACCTTTGGTACCACTGCTTATAAGCAGTGTTCGGCACATCGTTTCGCATTGATTCAAACGGTCATAAATTCGGTGGATTTGAAAAACGACTGTTATTGATTTCAAGTTGGCCGAATGTGGCTTCTCGATATTTTAGCCCACTCAAGGACCATGGCGTTCTCCAGCTTCTCTAGGCTGGAGCATTTTTTAGCTCGGAACTTGCTCTCCAAAGTTGGCACAGAGAGAATAATTCTATTGAATTTGCGTCCGGTGAATTCGAGAGCCAGACGTCCACGGTCTGTGACTAAAATGTTTGTCCGTCCACGGTTTCAAAGCGATGAATCACTTTCACATCGCGCGTATGAACGTTCGGTTAAGTTAACCCTGCCGTTTGCGGAATAAAGCAATTGCTTATTTGCGGAGTTTTTCTCGTCAGAAAACGCGATGTTCGGAAATTGATCGCTTTCGGCTAAGCACAGCAATTCTTTCGCTCTCTGGAGTCTAATTCGCTGCTGCTTCGGTTTAAAATCATACTCCACCTCTAGCAGATTAGAGTCGAGCTGTATCAAGAAATTGTTTGCATTGTACTCGTTCCTGAGCTACGGGTCGCCAATTCGTTAACTGTTTCAACTGTCGCATGTCAGCTTCAACCTTCAATCTCTTCTCGTCCATGATTTTCCATAGCGCTTTCCGGTCGATGGTATCATATGCAGCTTTGAAGTCAACGAACAAATGGTGCGTGGGAACTCTTCACGGTATTCATGGCCCTTTTTGGAGGATCTGCCGCAGAGTAAATATTCGATCCGTCTATAGACCGACTTTCGACGAAACCGGCTTGATAAGTTCCCGCGCATTCGTTCGCAAATGGTGATAGTCTGCGGAAAATGATTCAGGACAGCACTTTATAGGCGGCATTGAGAACTGTGATTGCTCGATGGTTCTCACAATCCAACTTGTTGCCCTCATGTAGATCGGACAGATAACCCCATCTTCCCACTCCTCCGGTAGCTGTTCCGTATCCCAAATTCTAACAATCAGCCGGTGCATACAAACGGCCAGTTTTTCTGGTCCCATTTTAATAAGCTCCGCTCCGATGCCATCTTTCCCGCCGCCATGGTCATCCACCTGGGGCTCACTCAGGTGTTCATTGAAGTGCTGCTTCCACTTATCGGTCACCACCTCAAGATCGTCCGTCAGAATACCGCCATTCTTATCCCGACACATTTCGGCTCACGGCACAAAGCCTTTGTGGGATCCGTTCAGTTTCTGGTAGAACTTTCGCGTTTCCTGAGAACGATCCAATCGCTTCAATCGCTGTTAGAAAATTTGGTTTCATCGTCGATATATGTGATATATGTAACCATGTAGCGGCTGTAATCATTCAGTATTGTCTGAAAAAGTCTACTGTCACGTGCTGTTGGCAACTACATTGGGCCATCTTTTTTTGTAATCCTCTTTATTTTTTCCTTTTTTTTCAGGTTATTTAACTGGTCGCTTAATAGCGTATAAAACTCTGCGCGGGGCCCTTTTGTGATGTCAACAAAGTGTCAGGGAGACTTCAAACACCAGTTCTACTTGACGAGACAGGCAATGTCGCCCACTAAAACACAAGTAGAATTCCAAGCATAGTCATCATGCCTATGCTCGTAGGCGGAGGCGGCCCGGCCCTGCGTGGACTCCACGAACTGGCTCTAAGATCTCTCTGCCAAAGGCCGGAATGTCATATTTTAAGTACAATGATGATGATGATGATGATGACGATGATGATAAGAAAAATGATAGATCGAATTTGTAAATGTGCTTTGGATTTTTTGTACTACTTGAGTTGTAAAATGTAGTATAGTGAAGAAGTGGAGGATTCGTCAGCCTTACCTAACACCGTTCCTCAACCGCGCGCCCGCTATCAATATAACAACACAAACAACCACAAATAAACTAATAGGAAAGACAAATTTCGGAGCATTAGTGGTTATCAAGTTATCAAAGCAAATTTAATTTTTCATCCCCCTAGCATTAGCATTTATGCACTGTCCCAAGATACAAAGTAAATTGGGCGCAGCACAAGCTGGACGTTCGCGGTAGTCGACAGAAGCTTTAAAATATAGAGACGCACCCGCCTTCCAACCCTCGAGACCAAAGAGCTAGTGCAGTAAAGCTATGGGCTTAAACATCTCTCTAAGACTCGACCCCTTCCCATCGACATGCCCCGCGGCGGCCGGCCTTCACAGCACAGGACAGCCACGGGGCCAGTGCAAAAATCCTACTGACTCTATCTAGCAGCACCGCCCAGCCGAGACTCGAACACACGACACGAATTGACCTAATTTTCCTATCTGCTACCTAAGCACTTCTATTATTACCCGTAATCATTATAGTGTGGTCCTTCGGCACTTTTGCTTTTCTTTCTTTTCAACGCTTTACTTTCGCCGTAAAACCCGGCTCCTCAGCGTAAGAGCTTTCAAGTCTCCGCCGTGATAACTTCCCGCGAATCTACTTGCTACTGTGTTACCTGACTCATAACGAACCCCTATTTCCGAGATTCTAAAATCTCTCATGCTTTTAGTTTTGGAGTAAACATGTAATTTCTTATGTTATATAGTTGATATTTGTATGCTCTATTCGAATTTATGATCAATTAAACGAAAAACCACAAAGTTGAATGCTAACCACTACGCCGGGGCTGACCCCCTTAAATTTATTGACAGTTCTTTCATTCATTATTATTGTAGAACGGAACGGAACGGAACGAAAATTTAAGAAAGTTGATTAGATTAGATCACTCAAAATGGAATTCACAAAACTAATGCAGCTCAACTAATCCCAGATCCTCCAGTATCTTAACAGATCCACTTTCAGATCTGTCAATCTCCTTTAATACTACCCGAAGGCAGGCGGGTTCTTGAGTAACCTCGCTCAGAGCCTGTACTAGGACTTCATAGAAAACAAAGCAACACAGAACTGTTTACGGCTTGCCCATGAGACATGTAGTTCCATTCGTATAACAGAAAACATCCGGTCATTTACTTCCTCGTGCAAACTTCACTGGCCCATTTAACGTCCGCGTATCCAATCAATCGCCCAGCAAAGTTGTACCCTAACTTCCAATACTTCGTCTCCTTCGAATAACGTACTACTGGTTGTATTACAACCCACCATGTCTCAATGCAGCCACGTAGCCAGGGGAGGCCCTGGGTGCCTTGGAGGAGCCCCCCACTCCCGAAATATTTTGGCTTACATTTAAAAAAAATTCAAAGCAGAATATCAATACCACAAGCTAAAACTATAGCACAAGCATATTTTTGATGAGTGCGCCTTTGAATAACAATATAACCGACATCGTTTGTATCTATTGTCTTTGAAAATTCTCAACTATGTAGCCCTCCATTACTCGGAACATTCGGCATTGACAAAGGCGACTGTTGTAATGAATCGCCGATGTTTTTATACAACAAACAAATTAAAACTTTATTAACTGTAGTAAAAGTACAGAGATTGAATGCGGTGTGGTTTTCACTAAATGCGAGTCGTGTATGTTCTGGTATGCAATTCTAATGTTGCTATCGGCTGACAGCGGTAGACGGCAATCGCTCTGACAGGGTGTGTCAGACGATGAGTCGACCAACATCCAGGTGGTGCGTAGTTGGTTCGTAGGGTGGTCCTCCCAACACCTCCCCCTCTTAGAAGAGATGGTACGGCTCATACCTCACGGGTGGTCTTCTTGCTCTCTTTCTTGTTCGGCTGACTCTGGTTCTGCTGGTTCGGTTGTTGTAGATTCACGTAGACCGCAGAATTCCAGAAGTACGTTTTTAGCGGAATATGCGTAGACTGCTGTTGTACTCGTGTTGCCGGCTGTTCTGACTCATACCACTTTTTCAGTTGATTCGCATGAGACCTCACAAGATCCCGCTTACCAGGTAACCACACATTGTAGATAACTCGTCCAATCCGTTCTAGAATTTGACCGGGTTCCCATGACCAGGTATTGTTTCGGTAAACCTTATTCCAAACCAGATCTTTGGCATCGTAGTTTCGTGCTTTCGTGCCATGTTTCCGGTTGAATTGATCTTCCTGCTTGGATTCAGCTTGCTTGTGGTTGCGAAGTTGACGGTTTCAGTAGATCCATTCCCGTTCGTAGTCAGGCCAATAGACGTAGTTACGAGCTACGGACCGCATCCTTTCTACTCCTGGGTGTCCCTTGTATAGAAGGCGTAGAACTCGATCTTGGAATTTCGTTGGAATCACTAGTCGTTCCCCGTAGGTGTGACAATCGGAAACAACTGAGACTGTCGCGCCGCTGATAGAACTGCTGTAACTGTGGATCGTTGAATTTGGACTGATCGGACGGCCACGCTGTTTGGACGAACTGCTTCGCCTGTTTCAGGACTGCATCCGACTTTGTTTCAGTTTGAATCATCTTGAACGTAACTGGGAGAACTTTCACTGACTGCTTGACGATGTCTTCCTTGGTTTCTTCCAGCTCGATCTATGCGATGACGCAGTCTTCGTTTGGACGGACGTGGCTGTTGATCAGACGGGACAGGATACCTGCGTAGCCGAAACTATCCGTACTGACATATTTGATGCTGAAGTCGTACAGCAACAAAGTTAACGCCCATCGCTGGAGTCTGTTGGCTGTATACACCGAGATGCCCTTTTTCGAACCAAAGATAGCTAGCAATGGCTTGTGGTCCGTTTTCAAAAGGAAATGTCGTCCGAAGATCTTCCGATGGAACCGTGTTACTGCGAAGATCAACACCAACCCTATCTTCTCGATTTGACTGTAGTTGGACACGACTGGTGTTAGGCTTCTTGACGCATACGATATCGGCTTCACTGATCCGTCTGGCAGCTTGTGGGCAATTCGCGCTCATATTCCGTAATTTCACGCATCCGCTGACACTATGAGTTCCATGGTTGGATTGTAGTGCGTGAGCGCTAACTGTAAAATTTCACGGAATCGGTTGAATGATCGCTGACATGCATCCGACCAAATCCACTTTGCGCCAGATTTCAAGAGTTGATCCATCGAGAACCGTAACTATTGCATTTCCGGAATGTACTTTGCGTAATAATTTACGGCACCAAGATATGAACGGAGTGACGGAACATCTTGAGGCGGCAGCATGGTAGCGATAGCTGAAGTTTTTCCCGGATCAGGTCTGATGCCATCACCATCCAAGATTTGCCCTAAATATTCCACTGCTTCCATGTTGAACCTGCACTTTTCAATTCGCACTGTAAATCCGTATTCTTCCAGACGTTGAAGCACTTGTTTCAGATTCAGGTCATGTTCATGTTTCGTACGTTCTCCCACTAGCACATCATCCAAATAACCACTGCGTCCATGATCTGCTGGAAAGCATCCGGAGCTGACTTGATTCCAGGCGTGAGGCGAATATAGCGGAATAGACCCTTGTGGGTGTTGACTGTCAGGAGAGGTTGATCTCAAGGGTCCATTTCCACTTGGAGATAGGCATCGGATAGGTCAATATGACTAAAGACCTTACATCCAGCCATCTTGGTAAAGATGTCTTGTGGTAGCTGAAGCGGACACTCAAGAACGCTATTCTATTCTTATCAAGGGCCGGTTTTTCTCGAAAATCACCAACGTACGCTCCCTACGGGATACGGATATCCACTCGGACCATTACCTAGTAGCAGTACATGTGCACTCAAAACTATCGATGGTTTATACCTCGCGACAAAGCCGCCCTTCTCGGTTAAGCATTCTGCAGTTAAACATCCCGCCAGTTGCTGAAAACTACGTGCGCGTACTGGATGAAGCTCCGCCTTCTTCTGTGGAGCTAGATGCTTCGACCCTCGAAAACGGATGGAGTATGATACGGTCGGCCATTAACGAGGCCGCAACCTCGGTGCTAGGAGTGGAAACCTCGAGTGCACGAAATGATTGGTTTGACGGGGAATGCCAACAAGAGGTATAGAGAGGGAAAAAAGGGCTTGGAAAAACTATCTAAGCATATCAACGAGAGAATTTGGCCAAGTAACGACGAGCGCGGAATGAGTTGGCCATAATCCTGAAGAAGAAAAAGCGCCAGAAGGGGGACACAGATCGTGAGGAGCTACACACCTAAACCTGACGTGTGTAGGGACGTGGGAGGGGATCTAATCACAATGAGCGCGAGCTGGTCGACAGACGGAAGCAGTATATCGATGAGCACCTCAACGGCGATATAGCAATAGGAGACGCAACGGAAGTTGACCTCGAAGTGCCTACAAACGACAATTGCGTGCCGGCTCCCGATCTCGAAGAGAACCGGCAAAAAATTCGTCTGCTGAAAAATAGGACTACCGGTTTGATTAGCGCTTTATACATCGTCAGCCTTAAGCGGCGTATGTTCCAGTCTTTAAAAATCCTATGAAACATTCTTCTCAACAGAAAACAAATTAGCAGAAATCATATTGTACGCAAACTTTTGAAAACCATTAGAAAGTTACTTGTGTTACATCATGTAACTTACATGAATACTTAGCTAAAATAATTAATTAATTAATTGGAAAAACATTCTGTAACATAAACATTAAATATATTTCTTAAAGAAATGGTTTTCTGCATAATAACTTGGCCTTCTTCAAGAGGCGAGTGAACCTCTTAGGTTTAAAACTTCTCTAATAAAAAAAATGGCAGATTATTGATGTCGTTCAAGTAAGCTTTCTTCCTTAGCGGTGTAACTTTTGGGTACTTCCAAGTATCATGGAAGCTGGAACATTCTATGAACGGGTTGAATAAATAAGTAATGTGCTGCACAACTAACGGTAAAATAATCTTCATGAACTCAATTGGTAAACCGTCCCATTTCGATAGATAGCGTTAGACTTGATGTCCCAGATGCCGTTCACGACTTCCCAGTTCATGAAAGGAGAAACTATACAACGATGCTGAACTGTTTGGTAAGCTTGTAAGTTTGCTAAGAATGTACAATTCACTTCATGTAGTTCTAATTCGCAGCCCCATACTAGTCCAAAACGTCGAAATCATCTGCAAATCCTAGGAGAGGAGGCTACTGTTGCTGAAAATATGCTGGTCTCGATTAACTTTATCGCATGCTGCTTTGAAGTCGATAAAAACATGATTCGTAGGCAACTTCTCACGGTTCATGCAGCACATTATATTTTAGTTCAGTTTAGTTCAGTTTGCGGTTAGAAAATTCCTCTGGGAGTGCAGGCCTCAGATTTAACCGTTTACACGTCGTTCCCTGTATAGCACACTTCCATCGAATTTAGTTATTGCAACTTGCTAATGACTAAAAATAGTCACAAATGAGTTGTTATAACTTAATGTGACGGAAATGTGCTGCTAGTATCGCCAGAGGCGGAATCAACGCTAATATTTAGAGCCAATAAATACTTACATTTGGTAACTGTCTCCTCGAGGTCCTCGTTCTTCTGCGATTTGGCATCCAGGATAGCATCGGTGTTCTTCTCCGCATACCTACAATCAAAAACCACAATCAAACCACCCATTCTTCGTTTGAACTTCACTCCATCAAAAGCAAAACCTACCGCGCCAGTTCATCCTGTCGGTAGAAGTACTCAACCAGCGCCTGAACGGCCATCTGCGCCCCTTTACGGGAAGCTTCGATCGTTTGATTGAAATCATCCGGCGCCCGCGAGACCATCAGATAGCGCCGATTGGCTTGGGTGTACATCGTCAGGTTGATCAGCAACAGCAGCACCAGAATGTTCATCTCGAAGATGAACTTCTGCGGCACGTATTCACCGACCCGCAGCAATAGATGCAGACTGGTTTCGATCACATTCGGCAGGGCACCGATTACACCGGCTCCGTACGCTAAAAGAAACAAAAAAAAAACAAAACCGATTATTTCTTGCCAATTTAGTAGAATAATTCTAATCGAACCCACCAGTCTCATCGAACGGATGCGTCAAGGTGATGAACAGCTTCAGTATCGGTGGAATCACCTCCCGCAGTACGACTCCTCGGTCGTCCTTAGGCGTTCGTTCGTCGGTCGGGTACAGCACGACCTCACTATCAACAAGCTTAAAAAGCCTCGCCAGCGTATGCACCAGACTGCCCTTGTTGTAGTTCAGAATATAGCTCTGATTTTGCTCGTTCAAGATGGTAACATT
This sequence comes from Sabethes cyaneus, assembly GCF_943734655.1. Taxonomy (NCBI): domain Eukaryota; kingdom Metazoa; phylum Arthropoda; class Insecta; order Diptera; family Culicidae; genus Sabethes; species Sabethes cyaneus. Next base: position 168,399,952 of record NC_071353.1, read on the forward strand.
TTCGAGCACCCGCAGGCAGCGTTCGATCTTACGCAGCTTCGATAGCAAATCGTCCGTCCACTCGACGACGTAGTCGGAAATTTCCCGACAGCAGTCGGACACAGTTTTTATCAGATGGTCCAATCCACCTAGCTTGCGCAGTTCGTCCTTAAACCAATCGCCCGCCCGTTTCGAGGTCATCGAAAGCAGCGTCTCCATCGCTAGCGAACCGACGGTCAGATTGTCCAGGTCCATGTGCTTTGCCTTGCCGGAGTTCTTGATCTCTTCGCACACCTCCCGAACCTTCTGTTTGTTCTTTTCCAGCTGGGCTGCAGTGAGACCTCCATCGGAGCTGGACAGGTGGTCCGTATCCAGTAGATTTAGCATCAGCTCCAACGAGTCTCGGTCGAGATCAACGTTCAGAGTGTCCTGCGACAGAACAAACAGAATAGTGGCCGTACAAAGGCCGAGACTCTGATCCAGATGAGCATCTCGGAGGGCTTTGAAGAACCGCGTCACGATACCGTGCGCTCGTACGTGCATCCGGAAGGCGGGAGTCATACATTTGCTGGCCAACGTCACCGCCGACAGGCAGCGAGTGGCATTCGGTGTGTCCGGTTGCAAAGCCGACAGGATATACTCGACGTCATCGTCCATCTCCTGTGATTCACCGATCTCCTGAATCTGATGAGCGTTCTTAACGTTCCGCACCACCGTATAGTACGGTTTGGCATTTCTATCACACCGCAGTTTACTGTCCACATCGTCAAATTCATCGTCTTCGAAATCCATGCTGGAAGCTCCACCAGAATTACGCAACCTGGAGCTCACCCTCGACAAGCCGGATGGTTCCCCCTCGAAGTTAGCCGTCTTCTTCTCGGCATCCGTTTCCCCTGCCAGGGCCGTCTTATCCTTCCCATCACCGTCGTCATCGTCGTCCCACTTGTGCTTGTAGACGTGCCTCTTCTTGTCCGCTGCTTCGGCACTTCCCGTCAGCGGGCGGCTCTTGAAAATGCTTCCCTTCTTTTTCGATATCACCAACTTAACCGGCTGCGGCGTGTGGTCCTGCTGTGAGTCCTGTTGCTGCTGCTGTTGCTGTTGGTGATGCTGGAGGTTTCCGATTGGAATGGTGATGGGTGGAACTGTGAGCGTGCTGGTCGGAGCTGCTGCCGGTACGGTGCTGGTGTTATTGCTCGGAGTTTCCCCGAGAGGTCGAATGTCCTGCAGCAACTGTTGCTTCTGTTTGGCCAGCTCTTCGCTGCGGAAGTACGAACGTTTGAACTTGTTTTTGATTTTGTACACGTCGGTCGGTTCCGGTTGGTTTTCATCCTGAACGTTGTTCGCCGAGCCGGAGGTAGGTTCCGTTCTGCTTGCTGCTGCTGCTCCACCAGTGGTCGTGAGATCCAGTCCGCCGGCCGAAGCCGGCAAACTAGACTGCATAGAGGCTAGCGCCGATTCGCTTTCGGATGATAGTGTGAAAGGGGGTGGACCGGACTCTTCGGGGTTTGATTCGAGCGCTGGATTGACGGCGGAGGCTTGCTGGTAATCTGGTGGAATCACATTTTTCTTCCGCCGGCTGTACTGGCGGGTGGCTACCTTCTGTGCGGGGGCCACCGTAGGGGGCGACGGTTCCCGAATGGGCTGTGCCGGTGGAGATGCTGGTTCTGGTTCAGGTATTTGATTGGGTTTTGCCACCACCACGTTGTTGTTATTGTTGCGATTGCGGGTGGCTCGTCCGAATTTTTTGACGGCCGGTTCCGGGGTTGCTATCTCCGCCGGAACCGGTACCGGTTCCGGCTTGGACACCACCTCCACCTGAATGTTTTTCATTCTACTTCGGGTGGCTCTCGTCGCTGTTCTCGCACCCTTTAGACTGAGCTTCAGAACCTCGACTCGCTCCTCTCGCACCGGTGGTTCTTTCTTTTCGTCTACCGCAGCGGCGACGGTTGGGGCGTCCTTCTTTGCCTCTTCTTCGCGATTCTCCTGCGTATTTTCACTTTCAAAACAAATCTCCGAAGGCGGCGCCGCCGCCGTTGAACTGTTCTGCGACAATTCCAAATCACTACCACAGTCACTCGAACCTCGACTGTGAATTATCTGACAATCGTCGGCCGCCGCTAGACCACCGTGTTTCGGTGTATTGTTGGACGAAGCACTGCCAAGAATTGAGCTCTGCGAATCGAAATCGTCACCACCGGAGGGTGAAGCTAGAGTACGGTACAGTTCGTACGCGTCTGTTCCGGGTAGGGGGAAGGTTGGACGGTTCGCCGGTATCACGATCGGATCAACACGCAGATCTTCCGCTACGCCACCTAGCAGTTCCAAAGCTTGCCGATCTTCGTCGGCACTGTCCAGTTCGTTGGGGTCTTTCTCCTCGGCAGTACGCTTCGGTCGCTTGCTGGTTCGTCCCTTTTCTCGAGCCAGCACTCGCTTTTTGAAGTGCCGAAGCTCTTTCTTGCTTTCTTTCTTGCTCTTGCCAGCACTGCTACTGCCACCGCTGCCTCCGTTGCTAATCAAAGCCGACTTGCTAAGTGAGATTTTGATTTTGAGATCTTCCTTTTTGGGTTCCTCGGGGGGAGCCGATTGCGCCGCCGCTGTTGGGGCTGCCGGTGCTGGTGTTGGTGGTGATCGCGTAACGATTGTCGGAACCGCAGTTGCCGTTGTCAGTACTAGTGGGGGCACCGTGGGTTCTTCCGGTGCGGCGGGCGGCTGGGGTGGAGTTGACTGTCGGACAGCAGGCGCTACCGGCGTGGGTGGTTGCTGCTGTGCGGTTGTAGTCGTACCGTGAGGCGGCGAATTAACATCCTCGCTGTCGGTGCTGATCAGCCGAGAGGTGCCCTGTTGAGAGGAAAGACTTAGATTAGCACAAAATAGTAGGATAATGTTCAAAACAAACATTTCATTTGAACAATATTCACGACAAGAGCTTTTCAATGATATTTCTCTTAAGAAATCTCTACATGGTTGGTAAATCATTGGACACGAGAATGCAACTAAAAACTTCATTATCCAGCAGTTCCTACCTCGACCCGTACGTAGGGCCAACCAGGATAGGAGCAACCAATAGGAAGACTGAAGTCTAACCAGTAGCAGCTCTACCAGTAAATGGTTTAATCGAAGGATCCCCGTGGTAGGAAACTCAGAGCGCAATACAAACATCATACGGCTTCCGGATGGATTAATCAATACAGAATTTGGTGAATGAAAAAGAACAATGATTATCGGGGACTCGGTACATGGAATGTTGGGGCTCTACTCGATCCAGCACGTGTAGGTTTTCTGGCCAGACAGCTGGGGCATACGGATGCGGAGGTTGCAGCCATCCAGCAAATGAAGCAAACGGAAGTGGGAAAAGTGAATTCCAGGCGTCAGATTCTTTGACGGGCATTTCAAACTAGTACCAGATTTACTACGGTGGCATATGTGTAAGCATAGTAAGGCATTAATTTTGTACTACTTGGGAAACCTTTAAAAGCTTAAAAATGGCCGTATATACGTCCTGAATTGTAGCAAACTGTTTATCTTTAGTCTTGGCTTGCAAGCATTTCTGAAGCCTCTGTTCCCTCGGTATAGTCGAGTTATTCCCGTCAGCATCCTGCATTCATTCCGGTCCTGTGATCGAATATAACCAGGAATCCCTAGGGCAGTTACATCGAAATTTCGTTACTCCTTCAATACAGTATTCTTGCAGTCATCATCCGACCATTTGTTCTCGATATATAATCGGAATGGTAGAGATTTGTGCCTTTGGTTCAGTGCAAATATTCAGGTTATCAACAGGCAGTCAACATCCACTACTTTACATGAGTATGTTTGTATGTTCCACCATAACTCCAGAACGCCTTGACCGATCTCCATCAAACTTGGCACACATATTTCTTGACTCTTATTGTAGCTTTCGACAGAGTATCTTAAAAAACTTTTGTTTTTCGGCTTTGCAGTCAAATTGCTGATAAAAACGAACGTTTTTCTTCTACTTTCGACGTTTCGATTTGTATTAAATCTTTCTCAAGGATTCTATAAAAAGTGCATTTACAAAAATTGTTTGGTTAATATAACATTTACACTTACAGAAAATTATCGTTTTTCGTCTAGTGGCTCTTTTGAGTTGAGCATTAACGGTCACTTTTTTAAACGGTGCTAGCATTCTGTAACAAAATGTGTCAAGACAATTCTAACATGTACTATACTGCTTATAATCGCATATCAGTCCCACATGCATTTTCATCGTTTTTGAGTTAAATATCAGATTCTCTCTTTTTCTTGCTCTACTATCCATTAAAAATACAAAAAAAGCTGTTTTTATTTCAAAAAGTCTGAAAAAATATGAAGACAAATTGTCCCATCTTAAAAATAATCGCATATCAGTCCCACCAAATGTTTTTCCTGGGTATGGCCATATATTTTACTTCAATCCATATAAACAATATTTGTTGTTTTTACGCTTTTTAATTATTAAAAATCATCAGTTAATTAATAAATACAGGGTTATTTCAAAGAAATTCCATACGAAAGTTAATTTAGTAATTTTCGTTGAAACGGGGCCACTAATGACACGTGAGGTCTTCAAATATTGGAACTCTTATACTTGATTGGTTGGAAATGGTTAAAATATGAGAATTCTTAATACCTCGAAACAGTGGACCCCTCGTTCGCGAAGGGGCTTGATGGTTTAAAAAAAAAGTTAAATTTTTAGCAAAATATTGAAATATATATCATGAAATGTTTCCTAAATTTGCAATGAAACAACTAACAAATGGCATAGTTCTGTAAAGAAGAAGAGCAGGTTGAAATTCTTGAAGTAAAAATTAATTTTTTGGTGGTCATCTTGAATTTAGACACCTTATTGGAATTTATGATATAAATCACCGTTTTCACCATGAGCTCCTCAATCGATTTTCATTTCAAGACCACCATTGGAAAGCTGAGAAAAAATGCTATTCGTAGCATAATTACTTCTATCACAGAACGGTTGCGACTAAGAAGAGCTGAGACTAATATGCGATTATTTAGCTACTCGATGGCCTAAGTAATCGCATATCAGTCTCTACCTTATTTTTAATTGCAATTTTCACAAAAAATGCAAAGTTTTAATAAATAAGCTATATTAAAGGTCTATTTTATTATGTTATGTCGAAAAAATAGGAATAAACTGCGCTTAACAGGTGAAATAACCAAAACAAGAAAAATACCTTCAAACGCTGTTTTCTCAACTCGATGATATTGCAGATGGGACTCATATGCGATTATAGGCAGTATAGTATGCTTTACCGTTTTTGCATTACAATTTTGTATAAAAATATCACAAAACATCGTAATTTTTATAGAATTCTTGAGAAAGATTCAATACAAATCGAAACGTCGGAAGTAGAAGAAAAACGTTCGTTTTTATCATATTCCTTGATATAAGGGAATCAGCACTGGGGGGTTGATAAGAGGGAGAAGGTCGTAACAGAGGGGGAGGCCATAACTTCGACGGACGGACGGTTCTTCGTCAAACTTGGCACAAGCTCCTTGACATTATGAAATTAGCACTAAGAAGTTGTCAAAAGAGGGAAGTCCCTAACAAGGGGGGAGAGATCTGAATAAGCAAAAGGGGTTGCGTTTCTCTTGCATTTAAAGCGATTGCAGTTGTGCAATTGGCTTTGAGAAAAGAGGGGGGTTCCCCCGAGGAGAAATCATTGAGCAAACCGATGCATAATTAGTTACGTGACGGAAGGGGGAGCTATCTGGAAAGGAACTGACATGTGGGGGGACGAGGAACGTGAATATGAATGTATGTTCCGCCATAGTTCCTGAACTTCTAGACTGTTCTTCATCAAACGTTGTTTGTCAAACACATGTTTTTTGGCATGATTCTTTTATGCCGGGGGGTTGACAAAAAAGGGAAACGGTCTTTTACAAGGGGAGAGAAAGGTTCAAATGGGTGAAGGGGTACGTTTCTCTTGCATTTAGAACGACGGCAGTTATAAAAATTGTTTTATTTCTGAAAGGGGGAATAGGGCGGCCATTAAAAAGGGGGAAGTTCAAAAACGTAAAAAATGTTTTGTGTCCATTTATAGGGATTACCGAGAAGACAGATTTACAAGTGGTTGGGAGACAACATGAGAGGAACTGACAAAGGGAGTAGACATATTCAAATGAAAAAAAGGGTTTTGTTTTATTTGTTTATTTGTACATCAACAGGCCTTGTGGCCCAAATGATAATTTAACCTAAAAACTACGCGCTATTGATAAAAAACGATTTTTCAACACGTTACGGCTGACGGCAAATTTGATGCTGGAGTAAAAACGGTTAAAGTGGCGTAGGAGACCGGTAATCGTGCTGAAGCTGCTGTAGTTAGTCCGTCGATTCAGCACCTGTAGAAAGTGGCTATTGCGCAATGTACGACTCCGGACGTGAATATCAAGGTTTACCAATATATACGAGCAATCCACTCGTAAAGTCAATAAATAATTTACATCATGACGACCATGAAGGGCGTCTAGGTCGATGCCTACAGCGTTGTTCGTAGCTTGGCAGTTGGAAAGGGTTATTCCACGGAAGTCTCCGACGGGCAAAACAAATTAATCTCCGCTGCACTGACTCGATTCAGCTAACTCCATTTTAATAGTATGGGCTCCAAACTGAAGCACAATATTTAAGATTGGAGCGGACTAGGGCTTTGTCCACGATGAACGCGATATGCTGTTTGAATGTAAGCTTAGAGTCGAGCAATATCCTCAGATCCTTAACGCAGTTTTCACGACGTAATGGCGTATTTGACAGCTTGCAGTCAAAAACGAACGGGCTCAGCTTTCTGGGAAATGTGATGACTTCACACTTGTTGGGGTTAAGCAGCATGCGGTTGTCGACACACCATTTGGCAAAGGTCGATAGTTCCTCCTGAAGGACAGCGGCGTTGGATAGATTTTCGACTTTTGAGTATAACTTGAGGTCGTCAGCAAACAAGAGTCGCGGACCTTTAAGCAGGTAGTTGACGTCATTGAAGTAGATAAGGAATATTAGAGGACCAAGATGGCTGCCTTGTGGTATTCCAGAATAAGCAGTGAACGATCCAGAGACTGCCCTCAATGTTCACCTTTAAGTGGCGATCGGTTAAGTATGAACGGAACCAACACAGCAACGGACCACCTATGCCAAGCTTATCCAGTTTAGCAATAGCGATTTGGTGGTTCAATTTGTCGAAAACTGCGGAAAGATCAGTGTAAATGACATTTGTTTGCGACCGAGCATCGAAACTATTTATCACGTAGATTTTGGCCAATACCCCCTGCCCCTCCCGTAAATCTAGGTAAGATTTTTGAAATATCAAAATTCAAGTTTTATTTAAAAGGTTAGACCTTAGGCCGTATGAATAAAAGAGTTAGAACAAATCCTTCCATACGATTTAAACGGAAAAAGCAAAACAAACTATTTTATTCATACGGCCTACTTTGTTAACTGTTTCAATATTCTTTCACAGTTAACAAAGTTCAAACAAGTTCATAAAAAACCAAACAAAATCAATTATCTGCTACAAATTCCTTCGTAGCTCACTCACGAACAGAACGTTCACATAATTCGCATCGATCTATTCTACATCCTCTAAATACATGTCCTAGTAAAGTAGCATACAAAGAGTTTCTTTGCCTCTTCTAAATGTCGACTAACATTTGAAAGGGGCGGATAAGCTAACTGTCAAACAGAACGAGTGAGAGTTCATTTTCCTATGCTGCTCCAGCAAAAAATAACTCTCACTCGTTCTGTTTGACAGTTGGCTTATTCGCCCATTTCAAATGTTGGTCGACAAATGACACGCGACATGGTCTTATCTTAGTATTCGCAATGCGTTGCGTCGAATATACAGATCTGTAATGACCATTCACGATTTCCTTAGAAGCAAAATACTGACCCCACTCTGGGAACACGCGGCAGGCAAGATCTTTGAGAACAGAAGAACAATAAATCAATAGCAATATTTTTGTTGTATAGCAGCTTATAAAGCGCTTGTTCCATTGGTACAGCTATACATTAGTTGAATAAGCTACTCTTAAATAAAAATCAAAGTGGAGCTATCGACTGTTGATGATTCTCAGACTTTATGTTTTCGGCAGGACAGTTAATCGGCAAAGCAAAACGACACTATTAATTCTATGCCCGACGCTTCGATGTATTTAACATCTTGCTGATATCCGCAAGAATTCCGTTCGAATACACTCGGTTAATGCTAGTATTATTAATCAATATGACTAGTGTAAACCTTCAACCGAAACCACCAGCCAAAAGACGATGTATGGTTCTAACTCCTTGAAAAAGATGTTAAATACATCGAAACGTCGGGCATGGAATTAATAAAATGTCGTTTTGCTTTGCCGATTGACTGTCCTGCCGAAAACATAGTCTTAAATAAAAATGTTTCCCGTGATGTCACAAGGTATTTTGCTGCTGCCTTGCGGAATTGGGATAGGCAATTGCAACGAAATATGTTGAAATAATAGCATAAATGGGTATGGGTAAGGCTAAAATACTTTCATCGCAGCATTAAGGATTTCGACACTTCACAACTTAAGTCATCAATTTAATTTATTTTTGTAATAAGTAACATGAGCTGCTATTCAAAAATGTAAATTTTTCATAATTTTTCTGTGTACGAAAATTTTACGAACAAAGATTAAACCCCCGTCCCCCACAAATAAGATTTTGCGGAGTCCCCCCTCCCCCCACCATCCCTTACGTAATTAGTGCACGGCCCCTTATGACCGAAATAGATGTACAAGTGACTGAGTGACAAAGGGGCCCCGAGTGAGATCGGGCAACCAGCTAGTTATCAATAAACGTAAACATTGCTCCGAAGTTTTAATTAACTTTCTTCAGCTAGCTTCCGGTTGATTTTAAAAAAGCAGACAGCATAAAAAACTCAACTTTGAGATCTAAAATATCAGTCAAGAGCAAGAAAATTGGCTGACAGGTTAGGCGAGCATTCATTCAGCACTGCTGCAATTTATGAAAGAATTGTTTGGAAGGGTAAAAAAACGTAAGACAAACACTGTCAGTAGTTCAGTAGCCAGCTCCATGGGCTGACTGATAAAAAATACTACCAGAGGTAAAATTGTATTCGCCTTCATGCCGGGCTGTCAATTTTTTCGAGCACAAGCAGAGACTGTAACCATCCGGTAAATGAAACGGCTCAAGGTGGAAAAAGTGAAGTACAGGTGATAGATTCTGTGATGGGCGGCGATGAATGAGAAAGCATCAGAAAGCTGTAAGCGCAAACGATTGCGGCTTCATCCTCTGACAAGAATCGCCATCCATTTATCGCTAATTTTCCGCCACCAGGATGCACTTCTGTAAGTATTTTGAAAGCTCCAGATCCTCACGGTACAGTTGTTACCCTCCCCCCCCCCCCACATCCTGCGCTTATCTCGGTCCTGTACTTGAGCATGACCCAGTGGATCTTGCAACCCACTATCGCAGGCGAGAGCTCATACCATCGAAATCTCGATACCCCTTCGGGTACACGATAAGTCTGTTTCCGTTGAGCGTGGCCAAAGGAATAGCCTTGTCAGCCGTGAGCGTTTGTCCCCAGATTAGGAACGGCTCAAGACATTGATTTCACTACACGGTGGATCGTCGTTTCCGTAGTAGGTGAGCAGCGGGAGCACAGGTTAGAGGCGGCAGCGTACAGCAGCGACTGCTCCGGAACAAGCGGCTGATTTATGATACGCTGTCTCGCCGGTAACATCCTAGACGGAAAACATGTCGTGAGACTGAGCATCGCAGCCCTAATAGGACGGCATATTTAGCATGTTCTGATTAAGCGTACATTCTTTAAAAGTAATAAACCCTCTGACATGAAGCAGGAGTTTTATAAGCTTCTCGCTTGCGAAGTTTTTTCGTTCCGTTACTGGTAGAGAAGCCTCCACTCTAACATAAACCACAATGGCCTGAGGTCAATCAATTTCGCTGCAGCAAGAAAAATGGCTATCTGTAGTATTTATTTCGCACGAAGGAACATTCAGAAGCATACTTGGAAACACCCAGTAATGAAGAGGCCTGCTATTAGACTGACCAGTCGGTTCAAGTCCTGCATTCGATTCGATCACAGCAATTAGCGGGGCATTACTCTTCTCAACGCTGCATATAAAATTCTCTCCCGCATCCTGTTTTGTAGACTGAGGCCGTTGTAGGAAACATTTATTCGTGTTTATCTGTGCGGTTTTCGACAGGTCAAATGTTCACCCTGCGACAGATCCTCGATAAGTTCCAGGAATTCAACATGCAGACTCCATATTTCTTAATAAACTTCAAGGCGGCGTATGATTCAATCAAACAAAATGGCAGCAAATGAGCTGTGGCAAATTATGCTAAAACATGGTTTTCCAGCGAAACTGATTACGTGCCTTGATGATTAAGAACCCTATTATGTGAGTCACGGCGAGTGTCACTTTGCTCGACTAGTCCGCTGTTGGTGCTGCATACGTCAGTCGACAGCAGCTCAAATCTGTGAGTTATCGCCACACGCACAGATCATGATCTATACAGTTTATGACAAACAATGTGCCTATAGCTTTAATCACAAGATTTCAATCTCTTATCAATTATCAGCAGCCGATCACGGTGTTACATTTTAGCTAGCTATGAGAAAAAAGGTCACGCATGTTGTTTGTAATAAGAGTGATGCACACAACCGATCGTCTGTATCCTTTATATTGCTCAACGAGATCAAGCAATGAACATGATCTGATATGAGGCGTCATAATCTGATACAGATCACTACAACGTGTTTATCGCTTATAAGGAGTGATGACAATGTATCTGAATCTGAACACTCCAATGTTCTTGATCGTTAGAAGCGATTTTTTCCGTTCCTGCTAGTCACTCAACTATCAGCAAATGACGAGCGTGTTCGTATTATTTTGATCGTGCATTGAACTGGCTATACAGATTGCTGTCTCCGTACTCGACTTTCGACCGTGACTGAGTCGGGTCAAGCAACTCAATGTGAATTACATAATAGGGTCCTAAATATCACGCGTCAGAATAGCGCGTCAAAGGATGTCCAGCTATTATGATGCATGATTTTGACTCATCCAGCGACACACGAATCAGCCTAACTAGTTTTGTTAGAAAATTCTAGCATTATCCGCAACGGTTCATTTCGTTTGACTCTAGCGTATGCCGCCTTAAAGTCCACAAATAAAGGATGAATCTGCAACTGTCTAGTAACTGACACAGGTTAAACTTCTGCTCCATCATGGGGTGACCCTCGCGAAAACCAGCTTGGTACTCCCGCCGACGGACTCCGCTAACGCCCTCAGTCTACAGAACAGGATATGGGAAAACTCATTATATGCGGTATTAGCCTGCCTGTTATTCTTCTGCACAAATCTTGTCAACGGTACAATGAGAATTGTTTCGTGCAGCCGCTCGCTTTAGAAGTTCAGCCGAAATACCGTTCTTCCCAGCAGCGTTACCTTGTCTTCTTAACCTCCTTTTGCATTGCTTCCACAGCTTAGTCAACTCTTATCCTGTTCCTACTGTTCTCCGTGTTTAACTCTATTTAACAGCGCCTGAAAGTACTCGTTCCACCTGGCTACTACCCCCGTCAGTGAGCCAGCAGGATATCTACAAAATATCCAAGGATATCTGGGTAATCAAAATTTATTGCTACTGTCTTTGATTTCTTTGATCTATTGTGATATATTCTCCGTTTTATTATAGCTATGTTGTCAAGATGACGACCCACTATCAGAAGTGATTGTCATTGTTTGACTAATAGCATTTGTCCAGCCCGGTGATGCACTTCAGATGAAGTGCACTACTGCGCTGGGAGTTGTTCTCCGAATATCAGACGGTTCTAACAGCCCTTTTTCGAAGAACCTTAACCTTTTATTGAGAATTACCGGACATTGGCATAACAGGTGTTCCAAGTCTTCTTTTTCTATGCCACAGAAGCACATGTATCATCATAAAGTTTTCCCATTAGCTTCAGATGATAGCGGTTCGGACAACGTCCTGTTATAAGACCAGTATAAATGCTTAGATCTTTCTTCGAAAGCTCCAGGATTTTGCGAGTCATTGAAACGTTTTTAGAGATAAAACGTTTCGACTGCCTAGCATTGAAAGTGTTACTCCAATTTGATTCCACTTTCGTACATTCCCATGCCTTTAGCTCCATTTTTAAAGCAAAAGTAGATAAGCAACAGAAGGGCTGAGGTCCTACAAATTGATGAGATGATCCGAGTCTTGCTAGCGCATCAGCTCTTTCATTTCCATCAATTTCACAGTGACCTGTAACCCACTACAAGTTGACTTGGTTACAAGACAATTTTTGGAGTGATTGAATACATTCCCAGACAAGTTTTGATGTGCATGTCGCCGAATTTAGAGCGTTTAGAGCTGCTTGGCTGTCGGACATGATGCATATATTTGAATGTCTGTAGTTCCTGCGCATGCACACAGTCGTGCATTCTAGAATTGCTTGTATTTCAGCTTGGAATACAGTTGGCCATCTGCCCATAGAAATTGACATGTCTATTCCTGGGCCAGTTACTCTTGCTCCCACTTGATTGTCCATTTTTGAACCATCTGTATAGAAAACTGTCGAGCCTGGACGCAGATCGGGACCACCATCTTCCCAGGAATCACGTCTAGGCTCAAATACACGAAACATTCGAATGAAGTTGTATTTTTCCTCCATCCAATCTTCATTACTGGTTACAAGAGGATTAATACTAATAGTTTTTAGAATACTGAGATAACCTGTTAAGTCCCCTTCGATAAGGTTCATTGCTCTTTTCATTCTCAGAGCACTTTTTTTTAGCTTCTAATTGTATAAACTGATGCAATGGAAGTATTTAGAGTAAAGCATCCAATGCCTTCGATGGTGTACCTCTCATTGCGCCTGTTATTGAGAGTGGTTAATCTTTGAAGTTTTCTTTTTCGTTTTTGGCAACCAGACCAACCTCGGTCTGACAATGGCCGGATAGATCCAATGGATCATCTTCGGTTTCAGTCCCCATTGCTTACCAAAATTTCTTTTACATATGCATAGAGCATTTGTTGCTTTGTTTACTGCTTGCTCTAGATTTGTGTTCCATTTGAGTTTTCTGTCAAGAAATACTCCAAGATATTTCACAGTTTCTGAAAGTCCCATCAATCTGATGTTATTTAATGTGAATTTTTTCCTTCTCGTAAATGGTATGATAGTAGTTTTATTGGCATTTACGCTGAGGCCCTGCCTATCACACCATGATGCAATCAAATTTAAAGCCATTTGCATTCGGTCAGCAATAATAAAATCAAATTTTCCTCGAACAATTATGACTATATCATCTGCGAAGCTAATTATTTCAAAGCCTAGCGCCGTCAACTTTTGAAGAAAATCATCAACTATTAAAGACCACAATAGACGTGATATTACGCCTCCTTATGGGCAACCTTTTACTGCTCTAATGCTTATAGATGAGCTTCCAAGGCTTGCTGATATCTCCCTTTTTGATAGCATTTCGCTAATCCAGTCGATAATGGATATATCGAAACCACGTTTCGTCATAGCCGTAATCATTGAATTATGAGATGAATTATCAAATGTGCCTTCTATGTCAAGGAAGGCACCTAGTGAAATTTCTTTCGCTTCAAAAGACTTTTCTAGTTTTTTTTTTACAACAGTTTGTATTGCTGTTATTGAAGATTTGCCTTCTTGATATGCGAATTGATATTTGCTCAAAGGATCTTTGGCTAAATATGATGACTTTATATGCTCATCAATTATTTTTTCCATTGTTTTTAACACAACGGACAATAAGCTTATCGGCCTAAAGAATTTTGGTGAAGTCTTATCCTTCTTATTAACCTTCGGAATGAACGTGACTCGTACTTGTCGCCATACTACTGGTATATGACCTAGTATCAGGCTTGATTGAAAAAGGTTTGTTAGAATAGGTGTTAAAAACGCCTTGCCCTTCTGTAGTAGTACAGGAAAAATTCCATCCCTACCCGGTGATTTGAAGGGTTCAAAAGTGTCAATCGCCCATTCAACCTTGGTTCTTGTAAAAATTTTTTTGGCGAAAGTACAAGCATCATTCCGGTTTCTATCTAACCCAGTCATTTCATTCGTCTTTTCGTGAATGTCTGTCCTGGTTTCAAGATTTACAGTTTTCAATGCCGATGCACTTTGGTTTCCGCATGTATTAATGATTGAACAGGGAAAATGTGTTCCATCTACGTTGGTTTCCCTTGTTCTTTTAGAGGTAATTATAGAGGTTTTATGATACTAAAAATGACATCGACGTTTTTATGGCAGTTACTTAACTAAGTTATCACTGGGTACAGTAATCCTTTTCTGTACACAAACGTGTCAGCTTTAATTATCCCTCTTTTTTCACCATGCATTGTCTTGGTGTTGCTTCAATAGCAAACTTCCTAGGATCAATAAGCTTCTTTCACAAAAACGCAAGCGAACAAAACAGCAACATCGAAAGGGACCATTATATCGTCTACTGTTAGGCCTCTCGGTATTCCAAGATATTCAACAAATTTTCCTGGTTTTTCCATTTTAGATTCTTTAAATACCGGCCAATGTTGGGCCAAATTCGGGTCCATGCCAATCACTGCCAGAGGACACCAGTTGTGTTTTTGTACCCAATTAACTTGTTTATCTATTCCTGTTAGTGGATCGAGCCTCCTTTCTGTTTTCCTCTAATATCTATGTATTGTACTCGTCTTTCTCCATTATGACGACCTTTTTTTTGTTTGGCTTCACGTAATAAATTAGTTTTTGTTTCAGTTCCTTGATGATGCGGTGATCGGGGTTATTCTTTGGGCAGTAGTTGTTACTGCCCAAAGAACCACGCTCAAAAGTTAAAAGCCTGCTTTGATTCAACAGTTCTATGAGTTCTCAAGTTAGAGATCGAAAACGTAAGCAAAAGATTGTTTTGTCGATAAGTTTGCCCTGCTAGGACTTTGCCTACTAAGCAAAATAGACAACTTTCAACAACTTTGAGCGTATAGAGAAAATCAAAACGCCGAGCAAATAGCAAATCGCACAGCGATTCCGTGCTAATCCGTTTTGTACGTTTCCAAGCATGCATGAATGAAAAGCTGCACTTTTCCCACAAACGCTTTATCGCTCCAGCAGACGGACGACGAGGGCCGTCGCATATCAGCGCACAAATGTGTAAGCATAATCGCACTGCTGCTACAATAAGCGAAGGCGCTTCGCTCGCCAGCACGAGTATCAGGTGTCATAGGTACAGGCACACACGTTGAGCGATATTAAGTCCGCTCCAGCCGTCGCCTCTTCCCGTCAGCCAGTCGTCCATCCGCGGACCGCGGACGTGTTTTGCTTGTTTTACTAGGCTTCTATCAACAACCGGACTCGGAACCCACACAAGCATGTGAACTGTGTCGCCTGAGCGACTGCTAAAGCTTAGAATAACAGTATTCTATTTGGAGCGATAATTGCAACAAATTCGACTAATTAATAACCTAGTTGAGGGCATCCGTGTAATTAGATCACTTTCTCGCTTGAATTGATATCAATTCTGATACAAACAACAGTTCCGTCTTATTTTGTTGATCAACTCACCGTCTTCTGTTTTCAAATCCAGCCTTTGTATCGGTGATTAAACTAGTCAACTTGCAACCAACAGTTCAATTAAACTTCTTGCTAGCATACACGCACTGAGATTTCTTCACTTTTCACACCTAACCGACAACCGTTGGTAGGCAACCGTCCGAGTCCGTATCCGTACGTGGTTGATTGGTTGGTTGCTTGGCTGGTTGGCTGCTAACCACCGCAGTAGTGTTAGTGTGTAACTGTATTACTCTATTTACAACTGCTTCCCTACTCCCGCCGACCCGCACGCAGATGCTTCGTAGTGAATATCATCATATCACACACGAATAAAGCAAGCTGGCGGCTGAAATGAACGCCACTAGGAGGCACCAAAAAAACACTTCAGAATATGCTACCACCAGAGGAGCGCCGTGCTTCGAATCACCTCACGTTAATTTTTATTTCACCGAACCGTATGGTTTTTTGTCGTCCGGTAACAACACAAATGACACAATACTTAATAGCATGAATTATCGACGAACTTCGAAAGTATACGTGTCCCACTCTAGTAGAACTGGCACAAAATGAATTCCGATTCCGAGCAATTGCGGTCACTTTCGTCGTCCGATGCAGCAGTCTGCCCGTTTGCATATGAGCCAATAAATATGTTTATAAAACATTAAGCAGCACAGCAGATATGATTATGCACAACGTTGCACGGGGGACACACAATACAGATTAGATGGCGCGCACACGAGGTCGAAGAACAAACGGACCAGCATAGAACAACAGCGCACACAAAGCGAAGCCTAGCACGAGACTGATGGACGATGATTGTCCGTTGGTCGTTTCGATAGTTTGCTGTTCTTTTCACTTCGTGCAGTGAGGCCAAACTTCAGGATTTAATCCGCGCTTGTCGAGGCAAAACTTTAACATTCCACCTGATTACTTTTGAACAGAATTGGCAACATTGATTCCAAGACATCCAGTCCGATACTGATGTGCGATAGAGTTTGCTCTTTCTCTGTCTCTCTAGCTCTGGTGGATGACGACCTCGTTTCGGTCTAACCACTACAACGACACCGAAGTTGTCGGAGTTTACCTAATTGCTGTCGTACAGAAAAAACCAACTCACTCATACACAGATCGAGTGACGTTCGCACGTTCATTCGTTTACTTTTCGATTCATATGGATTCGATGCAAGAATCAAGAATCACTGATAAATAATTGCTTTGCCCGTGTGATTGGTCGCAGCACGTGGCGCCACCGTAGTGGTAGTGTTGGGTATGATAACCAAACGGAGTGGTGAATACGGCTGGGATGCCAGCGTATTTTCACGGTTCAGAGTGTCGATTTCCCTTCTATGGTTTTCCATTATTTTGAACTATTGTGGTATGCCCCGTTTTTATCCACCCGCTTTAAGCGGGAAGAGATAGGCTTGTAGCTACATCAAGACAGGTGCTAATCGGAGATGTGTTATAAAACTAGTTACTCTTGTTTGTGGCCACAAACCAGGACTTCTCAGGCTTTGGTAAGGTTTTACTATCGACATTACAAAAGCTTCAAATATCATTATGTACGAAACAGTGAATTCGTAGATGATATTTTCCCGGACAATGTCCTGCCGTAGGACCGGTCAACGTACTGAGATCTCTCTTATTGAGTCTCAACAATTTTTGAATAACTCAGCGTTAAACAGCTCTTTGATCGGTTGAACGTACGGCCATTTGACTGGCCTTCTGTTCTTCCATTGTTTCAGTTCACAATACAGCAAACGATCAGTCATTCCACAAAACTGATATGGACTAATTGATTGCCCTCTGTATCGCAATGACCGGAAACCCAGGGCCCTTTGCTGAGTTCACCTTGAGTTGTCGTAGCAAGAAAATGCAATCCTAGACAACTTTGGAGAACACCTAAAAGCCTTAAAGGGCATTAAACGCCACTTGGTCTACCCGATAAAACACAGATATTAACATTCTGTGGTTCTTTTTGAGACAAACTGTTATACTTCAATCTTGTAGAAATATTTATTATCAACTAAGTTGAACAAAGGCTATAACATGAATGATGAAAAATCTATTCTTCATTTGGGTACCCGGTCTACTGCAATCTTGTGTTCTCTGGGGTCGAACAGGTGGAGACTCAGTAATGGAATCATGTGAAAGTTGTTCCCTTTCAAGCAATGAGGCTGGAACCGACATCTAAATCCGATACTGCGATGGTCAGTGGACTTGAGGTTGAATACAGGTCACTCGGCCCTTCTACCGCTACCTCACTGTTGTTGAACGTCGGCTTGATTCTCGGAAGTTGACGCAACGGGAACTATTTCCTCCTCGAACTGGAGTGAACGTCTCGTGGAATGCGGTACGCTACCGCTGGTTGAATTGTTTAGGCCGAACATATCTACCAGAATACTTAGGGACAACGAACTTTCAGCGTCAGTTGTTGTCTCATTACAACGATGCTTAAGTTAGCTGGTATGCGACCTAATAAGCTTCTTGCGTCCGTGATACTCGTCGAGCAGCACATTGTGGTTGACACGTCCGATGTTTTCAATGATAACGCCGGAAACTCATTGCCATTTATTATTGCTGCTGTTGACTTTAGCGTAGACCTTGTCTACACTTTTGAAATCACGTGGAATTGCGCCGTGCTTCAGATTGAACTACTCGTTCTGACTGTAGTTGAAAACTACCGGTTTCGGTTGATTGTAATGTAGAAGATCAAGGATTGTCTTCACGTTACGACAAAGCATCTGCTGTGACGGAGTCTTGCCGTTAAGAACACGACTAGGTGTAGTCCTATATACTTGGAGGAATGTCTGGAGCGTTTCGGAAATAGCTTTCCCTTCGTTGATTTTACGCAATGACCTCTTCAAGGTGTCTACGAATTTTTCGGCCCGCAATGCATCTCGATGAACGAAAAACGGTCGTACTGCAGCGTTGACAATACTGTCGAGCTTAGAAGGCCATCCAAGATGGATACGCTGCACCACTTGCTGGAGTACTGGGCACTGGGGGAGTAGCGTTACGCACCGATTTGAATGTTACCGGTAGTGTGCTGATGGCTTCTTGAAGTGGCACCTCAACGTCGTCCTCCGTTTGTATAGCAGCAATGATAAAATCCTCATCTGGTTTGACGTTGCTGTCGATCAATCGAAACAGTACGTCGACATATCCGAATTGAGTTGTGGATACGTATTCAATATCGAAATTATAGCACATGAGTGTCAGTGCACAACGTTGAAGTGGGTTTGCCGTGTGAACAGGAATTCCTTTCTTCAGTCCAAAAATTCGCAACAGTGGATGGTGATCTGTCTGAAGCGTGAACTTGCGACCTAGCAGCATGCGATGGAATTTTGTTACGGAAAACACTCCTTTTCGCAAGACCTTCCTTTTCGATCTGACCATAATTTGCCTCTGCGGAAGTGAGAGAGCGAGACGCTTGTGCAACAGCTTTCAGAGTACCATCGGGAAACTGATGCATCAATTCCACACTGCGATGAGTCGGCAGCAACGATGGGTAGAGCTGGATCATAATGCGTAAGCAATAAATCCGACTGAAGAACCTCTTTGAACCGCTGGAATGATTGTTGGCACTGGCTATTCCAATTAAATTTGGTGTCTTTCTGAGCAGCGCGTCAAGTGGCCGTTTGCATAAAAATTTACCGCACCAACAAATGAACGTAGACTTGTAATGTCATGCGGCGGCGGCATTTTGATGATAGATTCAATCTTGACCGGATCAGGACGGAGTCCTTTGGCATCTACAATATGTGTAAGGTATTTGATCTGCGGCTGAAGAAGTTTGCACTTTTCTTCCCTCAAAATGAAACTGTATGACTGGAGACGTTGAAACAGAGCGTGAAGAAATTCGCGATGCTCCTTTGCAGTTCTGCTATACACCAAAATGTCGCCCAAGAACGAGTCCACTCCTTTAAGTCCAGCAACCATGCTGTTCATCAATTGCTGGGACAGATTTTACGCCCGGCGCAAGTCCTCGATGCGTGTTAATCGTTAGTAGCTGCTTCGAGTCGTCATCAACTTCAACCTGAAGATAAGCATCGCTCAGATCGATGATGCTAAAATACCGGCATTCGTTAAGCTTGCTGAATATATCATCTGGTACTGGTAACGGATAGTGATTGGGTCCCAAACCGGCATTAAGTCCAGTTGAGTAATCCGCACTAATGCGCACTTTTCCTCCTGGTTTTTTAACTGCTACGATTGGTGCAGCCCATTGCGAAAAATCCACTGGCGTAATGATTCCCAATTCTTGCAAACGATCCAATTCAGCATCAATCTTCTCTATGGATGTGAATGCAACTGGACGCTTTGGTTTGAAGACAGGTCTAGCATCTGGCTTGAGATATAGGTGAATCTTCATCTTCTTAGTGTCCAAGGCTAGGCTTAAACGCATCTGGAAACTTGGGCCGCTAACAACTTTCTGGGCATTCGTTGAATGTTATCAATGTGATAGATGCCATAAAAGCACTCCCTGAAATGAACCTTTTTTCCGTTGGACAGGATGGGATATCGGCTATTCTGTTCAAAAAATGTACCAGAAATTTGCTTGCTCCTTTTCTGCATCCTTTCAATTTTTCTCAAGTCTTCCAGCACTTTCCCGATGTTATACAAACGGTGAGACATAAAAGACTTCGAAG
The DNA here is from genome assembly GCF_943734655.1 of Sabethes cyaneus. Taxonomy (NCBI): domain Eukaryota; kingdom Metazoa; phylum Arthropoda; class Insecta; order Diptera; family Culicidae; genus Sabethes; species Sabethes cyaneus. The sequence goes on from NC_071353.1 coordinate 168,420,140, forward strand.
TACCGTAGGTTGTTGGGCGATATCCCAGCAGTTAGGAAAAGTGGTTTTGAGACTAATCTTTTACCAGTGAAGACAAATTTTCGACGATTCTCAACATACATTCATACAACATCGGTCAACCATGGCAAATCATTTACTACTTATGCTACGGATAGTATGTCAGGGTGTTTCCAAACGGAAGCAATCTACACCGATCTTTCTGCTGGGTTTGTTAGGTTGAATCACGAAATTGTGACTGGCAAATTCGATCATAGGATGGAATTTGTTGGCACCGTACTGCTTTGACTGAAGTTCTAGTTGGTAGATCGATATCCAGCTGGTGGAAGCGGAGAATTAATATCCAGCGACTACAGCTACGTCTGGTATTCCATAAGGCAGCTTTGCCTGCTCATCTTCGTGCTATATATTTACGATGTGCACTTTTCGCTATGCGGATCCAGGCCTTCCCTTGCTGAAGATCTTAAGAATCTCTATTTTGAAGTCAAAAAAGTAGATGATGCCATGTACCTGCAACATCAACTAGAGATCTTTTCAAGTTGCAGTAAGAAAAATAGAATGGTGTACAGTTGTATCGTTCTCCAGAAAGAAACCACCAATCCTTTTCGGCTGTTATCTCGGGTACGAGTCCTGCATCAAGGATCTGGGAGCCTGCCTTGACTCCCAACTCACCTACAATCAGGATCCTGCAGTTTTGGCCTGATTTTGAGAACGGCGAAAGACTTGTTAGATGGATATTGCTTGAAGAATTTGTACTGCGCAAACGAAATAGGTTCGACGCAGGAATTTTGTTCAGCGGTCTGGAATCGGAATCGGTTAGAGAAAATACAACGGAAATTCTATTCATCTTCCGTCGCCTGCCATAGAATAATCCGCTCCAGCTACCGAGGTATGAAGCGCACTTGATGCTAATTGGACTGGACACCTTTGCAACCAGGAGAAATCTGTGTAAAGCATTGTTTGTAGCTGTCCATGGCTTCTTAACCGCATTAGTCAACGAGTGCAAAAGGGTTGATTATGCGTTCTACTGTAAACCTAAGAAATGGGACCATCATCGTGCTTCAACGAAATTGTTGAACCGCAATGGAATAGGGCTTATTTTATGAGGCGACTGACGTGACACGGCCAAATTTATTTCAATGCAACTCGCGTTTTGTGCGACATCTGTGGAGTTCAATCGAACAACGCGATAGTTTCAAGTGACTCGATTCGTAACTCGATTTGGTATGTCCAGTCACTTGCGTTGCAGAATAGGCCCCAATGTCTGCTGATGTTCTTCGTCAAATCATTCGTTGCGTCGATTCGCTTCCATACCGTCTAAAATGTTCTCCGCAATGGCTATTTTAACAGTGTTACAACAGACCTCAAAAGGGACTTCATTCAACTCGCACTATTCCGGCGCGGCGGTGCGGATCAAAAGAAAATGTACATTCAAGTCGCTTTTTACGCGTAAAGAACACCTCGTAAATTTTAATAAATTTCAATTTGATGATATTTCTTTTAGTGACATCAAGTTGCTTCAGTTGCATGAGATCGTACCGCGGCGGGCGTCATTATTGTGTGTTATTGATAACGGATAACTTTTGATGCATCCTAATCGTCTCTGGGTAGTGGCCCGCATTGATATTGGCGCTCTGGTAGATTCTGAGATCGGTAATGTCTGAGCGGTGGGACAAAGGTTTTTCATTCATTCCTCCGATAGTTTCTGCATTGTTCAAATCCTGGAAACAACCAGCCTCTAGTGCATGTAGAACTTTGCTGTAAGTCGTTATATACTAGTGGGTCTTGGAGATCGAGTGCCGACTAGTTATCATCCGTAGAAAAGTCATAGAAGAACTGTTTTTACCTGTCCACCTCACGGTCAGTTGTGATCTCATGTCTCACGTGTCAGTTAAGAAACTAAGTTAAGCCCTTAAGAAACTCATGACTAGCGCATATCATTGGCAAAGAAAAGCTAATCTAGTTGCTCACAATCTGTCCTTTTGGTGACTTTTACCTCTCATTACTATTGTAATCAACTCATACCGTGTATCTCAAATTCTGGCAGTTTTCTCTCGTCCCTCGTCACTGGATTGAAACGTCTAGCTACTCTGCAGAAAATAATACCTCAAGTATATTGGAAGACCGATTATAAATTAATCTCATTTAACAGTCGAGACGATTCTCATTGCTGACTTTCGTGCATACGTGCGATTAGAGCATATTCAAACAACACGATTGGAACCATCAACAGAAAAAGAACATCCATATGTGGTATCGCTAAACTTTACTGGACTGCACAGCTTCCGTAACATACCGAGAAAATCTAGGAAACACTTTTCTAGATCAGATTCTGTCCGCACATCTCTTTGTGAGGCATAAACGCAAAAGTGCTTCTATCCCTGCTAATGTTTATCTTGACGGCTCCGAGGCGCGTTCCGTCATGGACTCCTGTGAAATGTTCGCAACTTTCTTCTCCTCTGTGTTCGCCAATACGTTCGCTACTGATGCTGAAGCTGAATCGGCTGCGGTAAACGTCCCAGAAGGACTAGTTGACCTCGACACCTTTGAAATTACCCCAATAATGGTTGTTGAAGCAGCACCTAAGTTGAAGCGATCCTTCTTCGCGGGGCCCGATGGAATTCCTGCTGCTATTTTTTGCTGCTGCGCATCAGAATTATCTACGCCACTGTGTCGCATTTTCAACAAATCCTTTACGTAAGGCAAATTTCCTGGTATCTGGAGACAATCCTTCATGTTCCCCGTCCATAAGAGTGGTGATCGCCGAAATGTACGGAACTACAGAGGTAGCACAAGCTTGTCTGCTGGCTCCAAGCTTTTTGAAATTATCGTAAGCAGCGAAATTCTCAATCGAACGAAAAACTATATGTCCTTCTACCAGCACGGGTTTATGCCTGCGCGATCGGTCTCGACTAACCTACTCGATTTCGCTTCCACGTGCATTCATTGTGCTACTCGAGGAAAAAGCCCAAGTGGACGCAGTATACACTGACCTGAAAGCTGCATTTGACCGTATCGACCACCGTATCCTTCTACGAAAACTTCAGCGACTGGGGGCCTCACAGCGGCTATTGTCGTAGATTAGTTAATATTTGAGCGACTGAGTCTTGCAAGTTAAACTAGAATCTGCCGTTTCGTGTGTGTTCACCAATAAATCTGGTGTCCCCCAAGGAAGCAACATCCTCTGCTCTTCATTATATTTTTCAACAACGTGACTACACTGCTTGAAGCCGGATGCGCACTTATTTACGCTGACGACCTTAAATTGTTTCTTCCCGTGCGTTCCATCGACGATTGTCTCCGGCAGCAAGAATTACTAGACGTCTTCGTGAACAGATGCAAGTTGAACTACTTGATTGTAAGCACAGCAAAATGTGAGGTAATCACATTTCACCGCATCCAGAGCCAAATTATCTTCGACTATAACATAGACGGGAGTACTCTCCGGAGAGTGGATCACGTTAGCGACCTCGGCATCGTACTCGACTCCAAACTTACGTTTAACCTTCACCATTCTGCTATTATTTCTAAAGCATCTCGACAGCTTGGGTTTATTGTCAAAATTGGGAGATTTCAAGGATCCTCGCTGCCCAAAATCGTTATACTGTGCGTTAGTCCGTCCTGTGCTTGAAAATGCAAGTATGATCTGGCAGCCCCATCAGCTCACCTGGATTTTAAGAATCGAGCGCATTCAAAAAAGATTCATCCGTGTGGCCCTTAGGGATTTGCCTTGGAGAGATCCTGATAATCTTCCGCCGTATCAAGAACGATGTCGCCTGCTAGACTTAGACACTTTCGAACGGCGCCGCAAAGTTCAACAGGCAACGCTAGTGGCAAAAATACTTAACCATGACATTGATTCACTGACCTTACTGACAAAACTAAACTTTCGTGCATCGCAAAGACATTTACGCACCACGGCGCTATTGCATACCGAGTTTCATCGAACCACGTTTGGGTACCATGAACCAATGGTTGCATGTATCCGGACATTCACGCAGGCTGGAGGACTGTTCGAGTTTGGTGAATCTACCGGAAAATTTGTGCAAAAATTGAAGAGAACTGACCGGATATAATATTAATTTGTTGACTTGTGCTATATGTTTCATTAAGACTTAGATGAATATAATTTATAATAAATAAATAAATAAATAATTAAGTTGTCGAGAACGGTTCAAATAAATCTAAGAGAACATATTTTCCAGGAGATTTGGGTGAAGTACCTCCACCAGAAATGGTAAATTTGGTTTCTTACTGCAAGAAACAAAACAAAGCACTTGTAATTGGATGTGATGCAAACGCCCATCACACTGTTTGGGCCAACACAGATACCAATAACAGAGGTGAACTCCTTTTAGACTATATATCATCAAATGATATAGATATATGCAATAAAGGGGAAGAGCCAACTTTTGTAAACGCAATAAGGCAAGAAGTACTTGACTTAACACTATGCAGTCCAACGATGACTGATAAAATAAAAAATTGGCACGTATCGGATGAAGAATCTTTGTCCGATCACAAGCAAATCATGTTTGATTACGAAGCTAATCAGCAACTTAAGGAAATTATAAGAGATCCCAGGAAAACAAACTGGGATCAGTATAATTTGAAACTGAAGGTTGGAGTCAAGAACTTGAAAGGCTGCTCAAGGACATGTAAAGAACTTGAGGACAACTCAAAACAACTTTCAAACCTGATCCAACAAGCTTATCACGAAAGCTGTCCTGCAAAGGAACGCTCTACGAATAGAGATGTACCTTGGTGGAACAAAACTTTGGAGAAATTTAGAAAGAAAACTCGGAAATTATTTAACCGGGCAAAAAGAACACAACAGTGGGAGGAGTATAAACAAACTCTCACTGCCTATAATAGGGAAATACGAAGATCAAAGAGGATTCACTGGAGGCACACATGTGAAAACATTGAAAATACTCCAGCAACTGCTAGATTGCAGAAAATCCTCGCTAAAGATCATTCTAATGGGTTAGGTACTTTGAAAAAAGAGGATGGCTCTTTTACTAACTCAACTAAGGAAACATTAGAGTTAATGATGAGATCACATTTTCCCTGTTCAATCATTAATACATGCGGAGACCAAAGTGCACCGGCATTGAGAACTGTAAATCTTGAAACCAGGACAGACATTCTCGAAATAGCGAGTGAAATGACTGGGTTAGATAGAAACAGGAATGATGCTTGTACTTTGGCCAAAAAATCAGAGGGGTTGTGTGCAAGACACGACCGCATATATAGGTGACGCAAGACTACGTAAGTGTCGTTGTAGTGATAGTAGCATGTATTTATGCTTGTAATCATTCGATTCTTCATGTATACATGCTATATGCAACATATATACATGTTACATGCGTTGTATGTAACATTTATCAAAGTAGTAACATTGCATACGCATTGCAAAGATTGTGCATTTGAAAACAATTTAACAAAATCAAGAACACAAACTATTACTTTCCTGCTACCTTACTGAAATTAAAGATTGTTTTGATTATCCATGGTTTCCCATATTGAAGGGATTTTACCAATTCAATCGTATTTTATCAACAGCACATCTTTTCACTACACTTCTAATGAAACGGCAAGCATGCGTATTCATACAGAGCCGTATTATAACTACAGCTGTAGCACATTTTTCCAACACAGATATCAAATTCGCCGAGGTTTAATCGTCACGCAGTAAAGCATTTGCGATTTGTTGGAACAACGAACTTGTGTCATTTTTTCTGGCACGCTTCCCTAACACAGACATCAGATTGGACTAGGTTTAATCGCGTTCGTAAGAAATCTGTTGGCACGAGGGGGCTTTGTCACTCTCTCTGGCATACTTCCCAAGCAAGGACATCAAAATGGTCTAGGTTGAACCGCGATGTTAAGAAATCTTGTTGAAATGAGGGAACTTTGTCACTTGTTTTGGCTTACTTTCCAAGCACAGATATCAAATTGGTATAGGTTTAGATCATCGTTATGAATCTTCCAACCAATTACGAAGCGAGAATTCTGGTAAAACATAGGTTCATTATTTTCAATTTTTCAATAGTTCAACATCAAAAATGCATACTTTTCTTCATTTGGGTCAATTCTTAGAAGATTTTCCGATCGATTGGTGTAAGAATATTGAAAATCGATCGGAAAACCGCTGAGCTATTAGCGCTCAAAACCTTTCATTTTTCGTGACGCTCGCATTTTTCGATTTTTTGGAATGACACCCTATCTCAAAACTTGCCGTAAGACGTAGTCCTACGTCAAAAACTAAGTTGGAACTCCCATCTAGCCAAGGTTATCACTAAGGGTACAAATGCCCTATGGGTTGGTAGTAAAGCCATGGGGAAAACATGCGGACTACGACCAAAAACTGTCCATTGGATTTACTCGGCAATAGTTCGTCCGAAAATTACATACGCCTCACTTGTATGGTGGCCCAAACCTAATAAGGTAACCGCTCAAGTAAAGCTAGATAAACTACAGAGGCTTGCTTGTATTTCAATAACTGGAGCAATGAAAAGTACACCATCAGTTGCTTTGGATGCCCTTCTTAACCTGTTACCTCTGCATCAATTTGTGAAGCAACAGGCCGCGAAAAGTGCCCTGCAAATCAAACGGTATAACAAGATTTTAGTCGGCGATCTGACAGGACATTTAAGGATCGTTAAGGATTTCAGGCTAAACTCAGATATTCCTACAATTGAAGATTGGATGACAACGAAGATAAACTATGACGTTCCCTTCAAAGTGGTTAAATCAAGCCGCTATGTTTGGGAGTTTGGTGGGCCAAGTTTGCGTCCAGGTTCAATTGTGTTCTATACTGATGGGTCAAAGATGGGTGAAAATACTGGAGCTGGGGTTTCTGACCCTGGAGCCAGGAAAGTTATACCAATGGGTCATAGCTCAACAGTATTTCAAGCAGACATTCACGCCATTATTGAATGTGCGAATATCTGTTTAAATAGGGTGTACAGATTTGCAAAGATCTGCATATTTTCAGATACCCAAGCGGCTCTCAATGCGCTTAAAACTTTTACATGTATATCGAACCTAGTGTGGGAATGCTTTCTCTCTCTTAGGCAATTGACTAGTAGGAACGAAGTAACTTTATACAGGGTGCCCGGTCATTGTGGTATTGAGGGAAATGAAAAAGCCGACAGTCTAGCAAGAGAAGGTCCTGCATCAAACTTCATTGGTCCGGAACCGTTTTGCGGAGTCCCGGAGTGTGCTCTGAGAACCGAAATAAGAAAATGGGAAATGTCCATGGTAGAATCAAATTGGAACGCCACGGACACATCCAGACAAGCAAAAAGTGCAAGTGCAGCAAAAGCCCGGATCTTATTAAATCTTAGTAAAAAAGATCTTCGCGTAATTACTGGTCTGTTGACTGGTCACTGCCCGAGCAGATATAACTTAAATAAAATAGGTAAAAATGATACTACTGAATGTCGTTTTTGCCGATTAGATATAGAAACTGCTGAACATATACTCTGCAATTGAGGAGCATTATTCAATCAAAGGATGTCAATATTTGGAAAGGGGTTATTAGAGCCTTTCGAAATTTGGCATCCTGGCATTTGGCGATCCTGGTAGGGTATTAGACTTTATACAACGAGTCGAGCCTAACTGGGACCGTGTGCTATGTTAACCATTGTCCATTACACCTTAATTGTGATAGGATATCTAACTAGCACCAGATAAAATATGGGTCATACAACAATGGACGCAGTTGTAATATGGCTCTACAGGAGAGGAAAAAAATCAACAGAAAAAGAACATCCATATGAGGTTTTGCTAATCTTTACTGGACTGAACAGCTTCTGTAACATACCAAGAAAAACTCGGAAACACTTTTCTAGATCAGATTCTATTCGCACATCTCTTTGTGAGGGATAATTAAGTTGTCGAGAACGGTTCAAATAAACTTACGAGAACTACATGTCGACAATCCAGCTTAGTGTTATTCCTGCAGGATTTGGAGCATATGAATGAATTAAAGCTCACCAGCTACATCCCAAATACTGTTCACAACTTTGGTCCTGACACTTGTATTGGTAATTACTGCGGGAAGGACCTGATGTCACTTCCAATTGCAAATCGTCAGTTAACAATCTAGCGACTTTGGTTTCAATCGCTACAGCACCACTTTGATTCAAAACTGGCTTTAACCAGCATCAATAAAGCGGGACTCTCTTCATCATGACGATCGGTTTTAATGTTTCGTTTGTACTTTTCTATCAAATATTTAATAGATTTAGTACCTTTAAATGCAAATAAATTGAATTTGAGCAGCATTTGCTCATGGTAAAATGAGATTAACGTGCTGCTCAAGTCACAAGTACTGAAAACGACCAAGTCAACCTAGTCAATCGTGCCTGGTTTCCAATCACCGTCATTTGAAATAGTCACCAGCTTCAGCTAGAGCTTGCTTGAAGTTCTCTGTTCAACAGACGAGACAAGTCGCTTCGTTGTTCTCAGTGTTTCGCAAAGCTGCACCAGGACAGAAACTAAATTGTTTCTCACTCACGAGCCAACATATGATTCCAATTTCCATTGTTCAAATCTGCATGACGAAATAGATAGCATTCTCAAAGAACTTGACTCCAGTCAAAGACCAGTACATCAAAACTGCAGCTATTCACGAAACAAACACTGATCGGATGTGCTACGTTTCTGGTATGTACAGAACAATCGAAGCAAAACGGCAAGGTGAGTCAACTAGGTCTACATCGACTTTGCAAAATTGCTATCGACGGTGCAGCTTACATTTTGATTAGCGACAAATTCAAGATTTGATTCCAGAATGGGTTCTTATGACTTCTGGTGTCTCCCAAGGCAGCATGCTTGGACCATTACATTTCAATATCTTTGCAGACGGTTAAGGTGCGCTTAAATCGTCTCCAATGCTTCCAGCTTCATCAACATTCACTCAGCAGCATGTTGGAATTTACCTCAGCTCTATATTGCATTCAAATGAGTTCAAAAGAATAAGATTTGCATAGCGCGATCTGCGCTGGATCTATCCAGACAACCTTCTTCATTATATAGCTCGGTGTCAGTAAATCAATTTCGGTTCTTAAACTGAATTTTTCCTAATTGCTAGCGCTAGCAAAAAGGACGCCTTAATGTTTGTGAATTGAAAAAGGCTTTAATAATAAGTTCAATTCCACATGCAAAGTAATTGATTTAAAGCATATTCATCAATTTGGCTGCCATACTCCTGGAACAGACATAAATAATAAGTTGTGAAAGCAACTGGCACTTTGCACAATAATTTTGTAACGAAATTTAAAATATGCAGAAGTAATTAACTATTTGAACAAGTCAAATAGTTTACCAAACACTTCACTTTGCTGCTTAGAGCCACTTAGACCTTAGAAGTCTCTCCTCGCTTTTAACAACCACCAATTGACACACGGCGCTTCAATTAATCTCTTTCAATTCGCATATTACAAGTGAACATTGCACACTTACCTTGGAAATTCGCAGCACAATGGGCGGATGCTCGGTGATCGAAGGTGAGGTCAGCGGAACAGGCACTGCCATTGGTGGTGGTACAGCTTTGAGTTCCTTCAGCTTCGGTCGAGTCTCGGTCACATTTTCAACAATTGGAAGGGCAATCGGTGGAGCGGCAGCTGGACTCACACCAGCCGTGGGCTCACCGTTCGGCTCTTCATCTTCATCGTCATCCTCCGGTTCTGGGATGGGTTCTTCTAACTCCTCTTCCGTTTGCTGTTGCTCTGCAACAGGTGCTGTGGCTCCGCTTGGCGGAGCCGGCTGTTCCAGTGCTTCTCCTGTCGGTACCGGAGGCGTTGGCATTGCCTCCTGCCGATAGGGAGTAGTATCGAAACTGTCGTCATCTTCGTTATAGTTGACCACTTTATTTCGGATTCGAGACGAGTTCCGCTTGGGTAATTCCGGCGGTAATTCGACTTCTTTTTTAAGTTTTTTCGGTTTCTTCTCTTTCTTTTCCTTTTTCTCTTTTTTGGAAGAGCTATTTAGCTCTTCGGTGGTTGGTTCGGGCTGTTCAACGGGAACCTCCGGTACCACTTCCAGTGGTTTCTGTTTCTTTTTTCTGGTTTTCTCTTTCTTTACCGTTGTCTTCTCACCGGCAGCCCGTGCCGGTGATTTCGAGGAAGCCTGCTGATAAAATCCCGCCGCTGCAGGAGTCGGGTAGGGCGGGCTACCGCCCGCGTTTTGCGCTATACGAGCCTGCAGCTGTGCTGCCGCTTGGTGTTGGTGATGAAAGAGCGCATCCTGCTGCCGTTCGGGCGTTGCACTGGACGGCACAGGGGGTAGAGTGTTGCGACTTTTGAAGAATTTCTTCGGTTTCGGTGCGTTGGGGACCTGCGTGGACAAACTCGCCAGGCTGGACGAGCAGTTGAGGTCCACCTCCGGTTCCTTCGGACTGGTGCTTTCATATGCTGTAAACAACGACAAATATTAACCTCAAATTGAATAAGTCTTGAGAGGTTTGGTCATACCGTAGGTAGTGTTTCGAATTGAGGTAAAGCTGGTGATGCCCCAACGCCCAACCAAACCAGCCGAGCGCAGCGGCGCTGGTCGATTGGTGTTCTCCTTTTCCTTCAACAGGGAATCAATCGGGACGATTAACCCATGTCCTTTGTTCCATTTGGACATTTTTCCGTTATTAGTATGGTTTTTTTTACTAACAGTTATAATTTTAATTTTAAAATTGTTCTGGAATATAATAAGTTTAAATTATTATAAAATCTAGCTTCCGAGTGCGTTGTGATGAGAAAGAGATTTATAGTTTCATTTACCCATAATTTTTCACTAACAGTTCATTTTACTTCAAATTTATTATCAAATGCCAATCCGATTCAATTACTGTGATTCACGGAAACAGTTTTTTACTTCCAAAAGAAAGTGCCAATCATTTCAAACAACATTATCACAAATTTTCACCGCGAAATTATAGCTACAACATAAAGCACTGTTGGATTCTTCAATATTGCAAACTATTAAACGAAGTTTAACGTAATTTAAAAACCTCAAATCACCAGGTTAATTGCTAATCCGTAGAAAAACCTCTCCTGTGCCCATACAGGCAATGCAAAACTAATCAAATCAAATAAATTAGATGAACATCACAGCGTTCAGCTTCTTCCACCAATTATATTTCTCTTTGAGAACCAGGACAGGTAAATCAACGGCAGCATAACGCAGAAACTGGCACAACCCTTTAAAAAATCCACGAAACAAACGTCGCCAGGCCCGATACCGAGAGCAGCAACACAGAAGAAAAAGGTTTATCTCATTCTAATCCAAAACTGGTTTACGCTGTTGTGGGAAATGGTGCACCTTCATGTTTACAACCCAACAGCGACACCAACACCAGCACACCAGAAGACGGATCGAATCGAACGAACGGCTCGAGCAGCACGAGCGACGCACGGTCAGCCGGGGTGTCGTGTGGGGAAAGACCGTGTGTCTGCGAACGAAAATACCTTCTTTTTGTCCCGATAGTATGTAGTTGATTGTCTCGCTGCTCCTTCTTCTCAGTTGTGTGATTTGAACAAATAAAAAAAAATCTACCTCCTTAAACGCAACATCGTGCGCCACTAGTCTTGCAAGACAAGGCAAAACTGGCAGAGGCCATGAAAACAAAACCTACTGCAATTGTTTGTAAACAATGTTGCCTTCTCTGGCCTGGCCAAGCCAAGCAGACCGTGCTGAACCAAAAGCGTTTCCGAACGTCACGGATTTGACAGTGGAATTTTTCGCGAAGGATTCCCTGCCAGACTTTTGTCAATGGCAGAAATTCATGGCGACCGATGATGACTACTGCCCAATGCACACCCCAGCCAGCCGCAGCCAGCCAGTCCAACCCGCGCCGCATAAATTAATGCTATGATGGAACCCCGCGCGTGGTTCAAAATATCCACAAATATCCAGCTTCTTTCTCCTATCCTAACACTGAAACCTAGCGAAGCCCATCTCTTTCTCACCTTCACGCTTGACAATGCAACTATACATGAATGGTGCATACGCACTTTTCTTCTTTAGGTCCGTGTGGTTTGTTGCCTTTTCGCTCGCACTTATTCCACCTCCGACTCAGCTGCAGCAGCAAATAGTAGCCGATGGTGGGATGTGTGTGCACTAGTGGTGGAGGAACCTCCTCCTCCTCCTCACACCAACCCGTTTTCGATACCCTTACTGCTTCCGCTGCTGCGAGGAAGAAAAAATCTCCAACAAACGCTCTTTTGAACCGTTCCACCAGTGGAATCCACTTTCACTACCGTATTCCATAGTTTCCGATCGTGCAACGATCGAGAGGTACACTTTTCCGGCGGAAAAACACGCAAAAATCACCCCGAAATGGCAGCTATTTACGGGAAAGTTACTTTTTCCTTCTTCACACACGACGACAAACGCAAACGCGAATGAAACGAAACGACACACCACTCCGAAAGTGACTGATCACAGCACACCACAGACAGGCAGTCAAAGCACAGCGACCGACAGCAGAGTTGCACACATCCAGCAACATCAGCAGCAAGTTTCGCCTTTTTTGCCAACAGTGTCAAACCGAAAGCGCAAGCAAAGAGCTCGCGCAAAATGCGAACAAACTGGCCACACAAACACTATAGCGCACCGGAGGTGCCAGCTTATTTCGGTGGTTGAAAAAAAACAACGAGCATTAAAAGAAAATTTTCCCACCTCTTATTAATAATCCATTTAGAATCTGCATCGAATTAAGTTTTATAGAAAAATCCGAAAAAGATTTCAGATCTGAAATGAAAAATTGAAATAAATCTACGGTTTTTATTCAAAATCTCCAAATTTATTTTTTTAAATGCTTCTAAAAGTCTGCAATGGTCAACCAGTTTGCACATCTGGTATCCCTGAACCGAAACGTAACGCAAACGTCTGACAATCACGAAGCTTGAAATTCAGGGAGGTCAGAAACTTTTGGAAGATATGAATCGGAGACAGCTCGAAAATCAAATAGCGATGATTAGGGCTGTGAAGGGCAGTTTGCAGAGTTTGCAAAAAAAAAACTTGGCTAAAATTGAAAATTACGGTAACCAACCTGGATCTGAACCACCTGGACCTCATCCACAGTATCAGACGGTATAGTACAGACTAACAGACGTAACACTGAAGCCTCATTCCATTGCCAATAAAAACGATCATTTCAAATATTCACTTAAGCCGGGACTCAAACAACAGCCGCTGCGCGAGAACGCCGCTCGCCTGTGGTGGCGCTGTTGTCAGATAATATACAAGTGAATTTATATCATTGCTAACCTTATAGTCACCTGATCTCCGTAGCGTGAAGACTGCACCAGGTGATGCTAGTGTTTTTTCCAAGTTTTAGGGGTGTCATTGAAACGATGTTTTGCTGGAAAATTTGTTGGAAGTGTTACCACTGGCGAATTGACATCCAAGCTAGCGCGCTCAACCTGTGTAAACTTTTGCAACAGCCGTTCCTCGTTCACGTTCAAATAACTGCTCGATTTCGGTAGTTTTGGCGATTCGTTAGTCAGCGGCGCCACTTGCATTCACATTTGTCCCATTATGACTTCAGAGACGAATGAATCTTATGATTTAAAGTCTCCGTTAATAAATAAAAACCAACCAACCAACCATTATGACCGAGATTATGACTTATCAAAATATGAATAAAACACAACGGAAAATATTGCTAATATAAAGCCGGCGTAAGGGTACCGCCAGAGTGCAAGCGACATGCGACGCAACGCGACATTTCTTGCCGTAGTTATACGCGCAGCCCTTTCTCGCCCGAAGCAAGACTGTGCATTTAGCAACATGAGAGCGAAGTCGTGTCGCGTCGCTGTCGCGTTTACTCTGTACGGGGCCTAAGGCCGCCGCCCAGATAACACAAAATCGTAATAGAAAGTTCACATTAAATCGTTTGCATGTCAATTTCACATTGGAATTGTATAATGATTAGAGTATGTCAAACCGAAGTGAACAATAAGTTGTTTTGCAGTCGTGCGTGTCTTCATATACAATTCATGACTGTGAATTATAAAGCATTATAGACGATTGCAATATTTGATTATATCTTAATCATATAATCAGGAGTATTTAGTTGCGTGTTATAAAAACTACTCAAAATTGAATTACAAATAGTTGTCAAAATTTTTTCGCACGTATATCGCCTCCACTTTGGTACATATATGTTCTTATATGGCGTGAAATATAACTTTTTCGTTCAGATATGATTTCGTATATCTCAGTTGTAATCGGGATATACAAACCAAATGGTTTACTGGGTGTGCTGCTCGAGCCAAAGATGCTGATACCTGCTGATAGAGTGGCGTTTAGTTTAATCAACTTATAAGTAGGACTTCTTTTTTCTTCTTTCCCTTCTTTTTCCTTGAGCGAAATCGTGTGCGAGATTCGACTGTGATAATCGTGTAAATCGGGGTAGTCTAAATAGGGGCAAATATCGCAATAATAACCGTATTTAGTGATGTCCGAAATTTTCAATTATTCGATTACCGATTATTCGACGAGCGTTGTCTGCACTAATCGATTAATTCAACTATTCATACTAGTGGTATTCGATTAGAAATATTCGAATACTTTTTTCATTAATCGAACGATTATGAACGATTAGCGGCCATTATTCGGGGACTATTCGCATTCATATTATTTCCTTTGAACTATTCGATTAATTCAACTACTCGTGCTGGCAGTATTCGATTAAAAATTATTCGAATATTTTTATAGTTATTCGATTAGTTAAATTAATCGAACGATTAACGGACATCACTAACCGTATTCACATTGATATGTTCTAACAACACTGTCAGTTCGGTTTTTCTTTCTATAACTTTGCTAAAGCGAGGGCATGTATAACCATTCATAAGCTCCTTAAGTCTAACAATCCGGATTATTTATACAGCAAGCTGCAATACTTCAGAGGGTTGAGACTGAGGAAATTTGTCTTTCCAAGGCGCAGGACGAGTCACTATGGTAAAACGTTTTTCATTAGAAGAGTTGTCTACTGGAACGAACTTCCATAAGACGTCATTCATGATGTTTAGAACTATTTTGAGTTAGTATATAATTATAAGGTTTGGATTGAAACTTTGAATTCTACATATTCTTGGATATTAAATTAGGCTGACCATACGTCCCGGATTATGCGGGACTGTCCCGGATTTGGATGGCTTGTCCCGGATTACTAAGCGTCCCGGAAAGTGTCCCGCATTGATCAATTTTTTAATCGAAACAGTTTTTAAGCATGAAACATAAAAAATTATGTTACATTGCATAAAAAAACCTACGTCAGCCTGTCAGCCGGTATACCCTCTCCAGTCACGGTCCCATCCAGCCGGCACCTCGAACTCCTCATCTGACCAATGTCGCTGGTGAGTGTTCACTTCATCTTCAGCTTTCGCACTATTATCCCCCAGTATTTCAATACTGGACGAACCCGGAGACAATTTGGTGCACTAAGCTCTTTAGAGATGAGCTGAAGTCCATTGTCCATTGTAGCATGCATGCTGAAACTGCGGCAGGCTATCATGGAACTTAATGAAGGGCAAAATCCCCCTCATTAGGCACCTATCCCTGTGCATCTTCGAATTCTTATCCGTCACAAAATACTGGTTTTCACACGGATGCCAATGAAACAGATCCCTTGCCAAGTCATAACCTTTCATCACGAACCCATCCCCAAAACCAATCTCGAATCTGCTACAAACCCTTCCGCCAGCCAGAGCATGAATAATTGAACCCCTAGGCTTGGATGAAATCGACCTTCTCTGAAGCTCATTCATCATCGAGCCAGACACATGCGTCGCGTTTCGTCGTCACCAGGCCGCAGAGCCCTCGAGACCGGATTCTAGCCGATGTTTATTGTTTGAGGCTTCTGTTGGGCTCCCCACTTGCTCTATAACACTTGTAGCTATTCCGAGATGGATTCGCCATACAACACAGCGGTCAGTATTCAGTTTTTTTCGCCAAAGCACAATCCGTGATGCTGAGATCAGCATTGACTTTACGAGTGACCCTCAACCGCAGTTGACGATCAAGAGTTCAACTCCAACGTCTGGCCTGCGCCTTGCGGACTGCCCTGTGAGTTTCCTTGTAACCCCCTGTACACTACACCTCTTTTAGGATAATCTGTCAGTTCTGCCAGCTCCCGAGCCGACGCTGATGGATTCTGCAGGTGACCACAGTTACACAATTATTTTCATTTCTCCTGCTGCATGATGAATATCTCGAAACCACGTTACCTTTAACCCTCTAACAGGCAACATCGTAAAAACGATGCGATCAAGGTAATGACTATTTTATCATAAAAGTGCACTCAAAAGAACCTTAAATTCTGATTTTCATGCAAAAATAATTATCTGGAGGAGCGCTAGGTAACAAAGTCAAATTTCTCTTTTTCGTTTTTCATGTCTAACGCTCTACCCAGTTTTTTTTCAATTCAAATATATTATATTTTTTCAATTCAAATACAATACAAAATTGAAATAAAGCATGAAATTTACTCATACAAAAATTTTAAGGTCAATCACTTTGTTCTAGATATCCTTTTTCTCCAAAAGTAAAAAACGGAATATTCGCGCATTATTTTCGAAATTTTTCGGAATTTTTGTTTTTGAAAGATGATAACTTTTGAATGCATAGTCAGAATGTTGTGATATTAATATCAAAATGTCAAGAAATCTATTCTGAACACATTTTGCTTATTGTCAATTCAAAACAAATTTCGTATGCAACTGTGGAGCACCAAAAGCGAAGGCCGTCTACAGACGGTCTTACCCGTTAGAGGGTTAAGCAGCATCCACGGCCAGTGGGAGCGCCGCTATCGCCAACATGAAGTGCCCAATTTTTAAATGATCCCATTTTTACTTCCGAACCGATTTAGCAAATAAGCCATTCAATATGTCCTGCATTCATCCCAAAAAAATCTGGTCACTTTATAATTAAATGCAGTCGCACTTCATATATACAACATTAAATTCAAATGTAACGTTAAAAGATATTATGAGTGATACCTCATTCTTGTGCCGACTTTCGGAAAAGCAGCAAGGCGAGTCGAAGCTGAAGAAACCCTGGACTGTACCATGAAGAAACCGGTAGCTGTATGGGTGCAGTGGTAATGTCCATACAACAAAAACGACAAAAAAGCCGCAGAAAAATGATAAAAAAATGCCAAAAACAGACAAAAAAAGAACAAACGGCGTAAACGCGACGAAGAGATATTAAAAGAACGTCTTTTAAAGTAACTAGATGACAAAGCGACGAATATACAGAAAAGAAGACAGTCTCCCTGTTCGGCCCACTGTGACATATAGACTTTTGCCAGATGTACGATGGGAATTTCTCCAAGCAATGCCACGTGCCTGTAGAGCTGCTGATTCATTTCATACATCACTCAAAATAATCTGCAAATAACTAATGGAAAATTTCCATATGAAAATCCTTATGATTATTATGTGCCACAATCCGCCCAGAAGTACACATGAAAATTATATGCATATGAATAGTATGTGCAAATTTTAAAGATGAATTTTAAAAACACTTAAATGGTAACTGTTTGGCACATAAAATTCATTTACTGGGCACATGGCAAAAATCTATGTGTGAAAAACATAGAAACTATGCGAAAAGTTTTCTCAGTGTACGCTTTCGCAATTTTCCGCTTTGAGTTTGTACTTCGCCAAAATATCGTTCGAGTTCGATGCACCTTCCGCTCGAACACGGTAAAAGCGTGTATGTTCTCCGTGAGCAGAGCAGCGTCAAGGTCCAAACACAATGCATACGGATTTTACTACGTTGCGGCAATTTGACAGTTTTTCCATGGGTTTTCTGTCAAATATCCGCAACGTAGTAAAATCCGTATGCATTGTGTCTGGGCCTTCACAGCATCAAGTCTGTATAAATAATTAACTATCTGTGTAAGAAAGTCTGATTTATCATTTAATAAATACAATTTATACTTAATTTCTTGATTTCACAGCAGTTGCATACGGGCCGCCCGAAGGGCAATCGTTAGTTTTCGAGCAATTTACACCTTCGCCTCGGTGGTGGTTTGTGTCTTGGCTTTTCTTGTGCTTTCGAGCACGAAAATTTCATCGTCGTTCGCTATCCAGCTTTTTACGCGCTATAATGGTGGTCGCTATAAATTGTGTTCGTAATATGCGAACAAACTTTTTGACAACTCTGCACACATCAAATCTGGCATTCTTCTCTTGCAACACTACCGTTCTCTTTCTTTCGTTTACGTCAAAGAAGGAAAGCAAAACTGTGCGAAATGTAAACAAAACTATTACCTTCCTTCTTTTGCGTAAACGAAAAAAAGAGCAACACTACCGTACAGGAAAAGAGTGCCCAGTTTTGATGTATGCAGAGTTGTCAAAAAGATTGTTCACATATTACGAACACAATTTATAGCGTCCGCCATTATAGCGCGTAAAAAGCTGGATACGCTATGCGCTAAGGGGCAACATGCGGAGGCGAACCAAATCAAATTAAATCTTTTTAACACAACCGCGGGCCGCATTGATTTCTGGTGTCCATTAAATACTGTTCATAATAAAATGCAAAATACGCAATTTTAACGATCAACGGTTACCTCTATGACTATGACAGTAGAAGTATTTAAGCTTCTAGCATTTTTGAATTTTTGGATTTCAATAGCAGTTTTACATACAAAATGTTGCGGAACTGTCCTGGATTCAGATGACTTGGTCCCGGATGACTAAGCATCCCGCCCAGAAAGTGTCCTATATTGATTATTTTTCTATCGTGCCAGTTAGATGATAAAAGGCTCACACAAGCGCTGCATGTGAGTCAGTTTTTTTGACGTAGGACTACGTCTTACGGCAAGTTTTGAGATAGGGTGTCATTCCAAAAAATCGAAAAATGCGAGCGTCACGAAAATTGAAAGGCTTTGAGTGCTAATTGCTTAGCGGTTTTTCGATCGATTTTCAATATTCTTACACCAACCGATCGGAAAAACTTCTAAGAATTGACCCAAATGAAGAAAAGGGCAAAAACGCTCGAACTTCTGATCGACGAGAAATTGTATTCTGCTGCTAAACCAAGGGTAAGTTGCTTAGAACATTGTTGCAGGCTCAATTTAGAGAACAGCTTACCTCATTGATTACAATAGAGGTTCTCCGTCAGATCATACCCCTCCTTTTCTTATTTTTTCTCGAAAGTACTCCCAATACGAGTGACAAGAATGTTGAGTTTCTTTGCACCAAATCACGAATGTTGAGTTTTAAAAAATTCGTTTCGGCTGCACTGTTTATCAAAATTTTCATATTTTCTGGCAGCATTGCACAACAGTTTTTGACACGCCGGTCCTGCTAGGCAGCCATGTTTTTAGAGTCAACATCTAACCATTTGCGTAAATGAAACAGCATGACACCGCTATTTGTTCTGTTCCTTTCACTCTGCAAAGCCGGTATGCTGGCAGATGGGTACTATTTTCAAATCTTAGCCAGATTTTTGCAAATAATACCCACGCCGGCAGTAGATGTTGGCTCTGTTGGCTACTGTCAAACACATTGAGTAGGGATAGGGTTGCCAGTCCAAAAACGAAGGACAAAACGAATGAAAAGCTAACGGTTACCTTCTTTTTCGTTTCGTGTGTTGCTTGCCACAAGAGTACTAAAGAGTGGCACAAATGGTTTCGATGTGGTGAAAATAGAGGACACTGGTACAAAAAGGCATGTATTACATCCGAGAAGTGACGGTTTGAAATATACGTATTTTAGTTTTTCATTTTTACAGTAGGCTTTAATAAAGAAAGTTTTATATGGGTATCATTTTTAAGAATCAAAACCGAACATTTAGTAAAAAAAATTTTTTTGACGGAAAACCCCTATTGCGGCACATTCATTTCACAGTTCATGGCAACTGTGGCCCAACCCCTTTGACCCCTTCCACATTTAAATTTTGAAATGTTAGAAATTGACAGCCCTGCCATTGTTTGTTAATGTCAAAACGATCAAAACAGTCTGGCTGGGCGCAGGTGAGTTTGACAGGCTTCACACGATCAGCACCTCAGCGGCACAGTAAGGTACAGACTGAACAAAATGTCTATGAATGAGAGGTGAACGGAATATTCTCAGCGACTTACCCTTGTGCTAAACCCTTAATAAGTGGACCACCAAGTAGACAGTATTAACGTGGATTTTGCTAAAGCCTTTGATAAGGTGCCCCACGAATTAACACTGAAAATGTTGGAAAGGTTGCTTTTCCTCACTGGCTCATCTCATGGTTGCAATCATACCTTTCGGACAGATATGCTATCGTGCAACTAGAATCGGTCGAGTCAGGCAGTTTTTCAACTCCATCTGGTGTGCCGCAAGGTAGTCATCTTGGCCCCTTAATTAAGCTACCGACTTAACTCTCAGCATCTCATGTACGCTGTCGACTTGAAAATATACCGGACCATCAGCTCTCGCTGATCGACTGCGCTGCTTTGCAGCAAGATTTTGACAATGTAGCCAGTTGGTGTGTCTTAAATGGCATGGAAATGAACGGGACGAAGTGCAACGTAATAAGTTTTACGAAAGCGCGAACACATCTGAACAATGACTACGAAGTAAACGGTCTCAGCCTGGATCGTGTTACGTCGATAAACGACTTGGGAGTAAAACAATGAACGGCAAGCTTTGTTTTAACGAGCACATCACTGCGACAACCTCCAAAGCATTCGCCGTGCTCGGATTTATCCGTCGTATTGCCCGTGAATTCCACGACGTGTATGCCCTGAAGACACTGTACTGCTGTAAATGGGAAACGAAAAAGAAACACTGAAAAAGCAGAGGAAGAATGGAACAGAGAAAAATAAATAGTAGAAAAGGTGCACCGAAAACCAAAAATGAAACAACAAAAGAGGAAAAACGGACCAGAAAATGAAGAAAAACGGAAGAAAATATATGGAAAATGGGACAGAAAAGGAAGAGAAGCAGGAAACAGCAGGAAAAAAAAGAAAAACAAGAGATAGAGAAAAGGAGAAAAAACGAGACAAATAGAGGGAGGGCGGGACAGAAAAAAAACGTGACAGAAAAGGTGAGTAAACTGGGAAAAATAGGGAAATAAGACCCCAAAAGGAGAAAATAAAATAGCGAGAAAGTAGGGAACCGATAAAGATGTCAAACAGGATATAAAAGGAGAAGCATGGGACAAAATAATAATGGTAAATGGTAAAATGGGACAAAAAAAGAAGAAGACAAGAAAATAGTCCAAAGAAATGGGTAAAAAAGGGAAACCGGAAAGCACAGAGAAAAAGGGAGCCAAAACCAGAATCGATGTGACAGAAAAGTGGGAAAACGGAACAGAGGAAGACGCAAAACGAAAAGGAAACGAGATAAAAACAGTCAGAAAACTGATACCGAAAAACAGAAAAAGGGAAGAGAAAAGACCGAAAACGTGAAAAAAATTTATAAAAAAGTGAGTGAGAAACAAGCGGAAAAACAGGATTGAAAATCAGTAATCGAAGAAACAGAACAATAAAATAGAGAATATGGGACAGAAAAAAGAGGAAAAATGAAAGGAAAAAGAAGAAATTAGAGTTAGAATCAGAACCAAGAAACTTGTGCAGAAAAGAGAAGTCGAACGAAAAGTGAAAAACCGGAACTGGAAAAGGAAGAACGAAAGGAATAAACTGTGAGAAAGAGTTGAGGACTATCAATTTCAAGTTCATGTCTAATTTCGTGTCCATGTCCTAATTCAAAACTAATTTAATGACATATTCAATTTCAGATAAAAACTATAAAATGGCTTTTGGGTCCAATCTAGTCCAATTTCAACCTTGATTTTAAATCCAATTGCACCCGACAGTCCGAGAGCTTTCGAACTAATCGGCCGGTATTTTTGTGACGCCGTTTTGCCAGGCCAAAACATTCTTCTCAAAGGTCGGGTGTCCCACCTTTTGCCTAAGTCTGGACACGCCAGTGCTGGCTGGTCCAGCAACAGGTCTCTATTTTATTACAGGAAATTTGCTCAACAAATAAGTACCCACAGAAGAATAAAACAGCGTACACCTCGCATATTGGAGAGTTTGCTCTCGGACAGTTTAAATAACGTTGCGAGACTGGAAGCCGCCATACACCAAAACGACCTTGATCAAACTGCCACCACCCATGCCGGCAGCCAGCGGCACCAGCAGCAGCGGCAGCGAACCGAATACTATGCTAATGGATACATCGCATTGCTTCCTCCCGCTCGACCCACCGCCGAGTGACTCGCTCGCTGGCTGCGGTATGTCAAATCCATTAATTCGTGCCGCAACAGGCCAGTCCTGTTCTTCTTGGTGCATAATTTGCGAAAGTGACCGCCGATCACTTTACAGCCAGCGCTAAGTACCGTGTGTGGACTCCCGGCTCGGCTCGGCCCGGCCCGGCCCGTACAACGGTGTGTGTGGTGCGGTGAGGTAAACGCGAGAGGTGAACAGTGGTCAACGTTCGATCCCGCGGTTGCATGTTCCGCAATCCTCGGTGAAGCTCGGTGTGCAATTGATGAATGACATTGCACTCTTACCGCGTCACCACGCCGCTGCGCCGTCGTCGTTGTGTTGCGCACATGTGTAAGCAAATCAAGTTCCCCCTTGCCGTGCCACACCCCTGGCATGGGGCATCGTCGGACGCCTGCACGTAAAACAGCAACATTAGCAAAGCTAAGTAGCTGCCGGCCACGGCTGCTGGCTGTGATGGCAACTGTCGTCGTATCACGGACGGACGGTGCCGATGGACCGGCGCACACTATCCGATGATGCTCGTCGGAGTCGACCGGCCCGAGATAAGCAATTTGTCAGCATTGACTTATTTGCATGTCGTTATTTGCCGAATGCGTGAGACGTTGCTAAAATTGGCCGTCTGTCTGCTGGCGAACGCGGTGGACCAGTGGGGAAGGCGCGGGACGGCAGACGAGCAGGTGTTTATTATTTTATTGTGAGAAAATAGCAAATAATTTACGGAGAAATTCATCAAACTTTCCTTTTTCGTTGACCTTTGGTGATTGGTTCTTGCAGAGAAATCGAGCAGGTGGGTTGCATGCAACCAAACT
Source organism: Sabethes cyaneus (assembly GCF_943734655.1). Taxonomy (NCBI): domain Eukaryota; kingdom Metazoa; phylum Arthropoda; class Insecta; order Diptera; family Culicidae; genus Sabethes; species Sabethes cyaneus. Next base: position 168,443,177 of record NC_071353.1, read on the forward strand.
TACTTTGCTGTATTTTGTTTTATACCAAAGCCACTTTATTCAAAACTTGTGTATTTATTTTCTATTAGGGGAAATTTCATTTTAAAAACGCAATAAAGTACAGAATGATTAATTTTTATAGTGATCTTTTACGACAGCCAAACTGCAGCAGCTCAACGACCCCAACTGCGATCAACAATACATCTAATTACACGATTATATTTTCTGTCCATAAAAAGTCGTTTATAATGTCACTGTCTCTGAGTTTTCTTCACCTTAAGCAAACTCATTTTCTGGGAAAAATAGTTCAGTATCGCCACCAGTCGTCAACTAGTGCCAAGCTATCACCAGAGCTGATTTTCGTGGTTTTTAGGAAGCTAAATAAAATATAACCTCAACTCAGCTAATCGAATAGCCCACCCAATTAGCATTGGCGTATCTAGGGGGGGTGCCTAGAGGACCAGGCCCCCTTCAGAATTCTGCAGGCCCCCTCTACAAATTTTCCCCACTGAAACTTCAAAACCGGAAGAAAATTTGGCGTGTATGTTCCCACTGTGTAGATGTATTTTTGTAAACACGTAGTTGTTCTCGTTGTCAGTAGCTTAGAGCTGAGGTGTCTCATGCTGGTTCAAGCAGTCGTCTCCATTCAACTTGATTTTGGCCCACTCGTCGCCAATTTCCCAGTCGTCTCAGAAGTTACAAAACATTAATGACCTGGTCGAGTCATCTTGCATGTTGACTCCTCCTGTTACTGGTGCCGGTGCTGCGGAGAGAACTGTCGCACTGTCGTCCGGCATGCTTACGATGTGTCCGGCCCACCGCAACCTACTGACTTTCGCCAAATGTACGAAGGGAATCTCTCCAAGCAGTCCGTGGGAAGCACGCTCTTTTTCTCATGTATTTGATCTTCGACGCATTTATTTTTAGCCCAATCCTCCTAGACCCTGTTTTCAGTCTGACGTAGATTGCCTCTGCCCTGCCGTTCCAAAGCTCTTGGCTATGATATAAATCTTGGTCATCTGCAAAGCCTAGGAATTAGAGAAAATTATGCTTTTGGTTAAAACGGGTCTAGGATAGTGAAATGCACTCGTACAGAAAATAAACAGCGAATTTAAGAAACGTGGTTTATTGTTCGAAAATAACTTTCAGAGTAAACAAAGTGATACAATGTAATGTATGCAAAGGTATATGAGATCGTTACTACGCATATAGGTAGCATTCGCAAATGCTAGCACATCAAGTAGCGAAAGGTTGTCTACCCTAACATTGGTTTCGATGCTCGCTCGTCTGATCACCCTCTTAAGGGCGATGTTGAACAGCATGCAGGATAAGCCGTCACTTTGTGTCAACCCTCGTCGTGTCTCGAACGGACTCGACGGTTTCCCCGAGATGCGCTCAAAACACATTACTCGATTCAACGAAGCTCTGATCAGTTGCGTAAGTTAATCCGGAAAACCTTATACGTACTTTATCTGCCGTAGCTGGTATCGATGGACTGTATCGTATTCTGCTTTGAAATAAATAAAGATATGATGAATGGGCATGTTGTACTCCTGATATTTCTGCAAGATCTGTCTATCACTATCGGTACTATCGGTGACTGCCGCCGTAACAGGATCTGCGAGAGTATGTTGTAGGCGGCGTTTACCAGCCGTTTATCAATTTTTGTGTTGATAGGATAAACCACTCGTTCCATCCATTCCTCTGGTAGCTTCTTCTTCCAAATCTTGGTAATAACCCAGCGTACAGCCATTGCCAGCATTTTTCGGGCATGTTTTTAAAGATCTAGCGGTAGGCTATTCTTACCGGCTTTGTTGGTCTTCAGTAACCCGATTTTTCGTTTGACTTCTTGGAGATCAAGTGCTGGAACATTACTTAATATCCGTTCCACCTTCTACTGCAATTTCGTCAATCAGGTGTTTATCGAAGAACCGCTTCCCTCTGTCGGCCACCTCGCGCTCGTTTATGATTAGATTCCCTTCCTCGTCCGTCGTCCCTACACATGTCAGGCTTCGGTCTGTAGCCCTTACAAGTTTAGTTCACCTTCTCGTAAAACTGCAAACTGAAAAGTTTTGCATTTGAGGGTTTTTCACTGGACCATTCTTATTACTCTTTACATCGTACAGGACGACTCGCAAAAGTTAATAAAATAAGTGAAATATTTATCCTGAGAACATTGTATTTGTGCAGTTACTTACTTACTGAATTAATTGGCCTAACGTCTTATGACAAGGCCTGCGCAGTATAATTTCTCCATCTGTTTCGGTCCATGGCAACTGATCTCCAGTTCCGCGGGCACCCAGTGCTCGCCAGATCTCGCTCCACCTGGTCTTGCCACCTCGCTCGCTGTGCCCCTCTTCGTCTTGTTCCTACCGGATTTGATGCGAAGACCATTTTTGCAGGATAGTTGTCCGGCATTCTAGCAACATGTCCTGCCCAACGTATCCGTCCAGCTTGAACCACTTTCTGAATACTTGGTTCGCCGTAGAAACGCGCGACCTCGTGGTTCATTCTTCGCCTCCATACACCGTTCTCTTGCACTCCGCCAAAGATGGTTCTTAGCACCCGCCGTTCGAAAACTCCGAGTGCTCGTAGGTCCTCTTCTAGCAATGTCCACGTTTCGTGCCCGTAGAGGACAATCGGTCTAATTAGCGTTTTGTACAGTGTGCACTTTGTACGGGGGCTCAGATTGTTCGACCGCAAGTGTTTGTGGAGTCCGTAGTAGGCCCGACTTCCGCTGATAATACGTCTTTTAATCTCACGGCTGGTATTGTTGTCCTCTGTTGCCAGCGAGCCAAGGTATACGAACTCGTCGACTACCTCGAACTCATCCCCGTCGATTACCACGGTGCTGCCCAAGCGAGCCCTGTCGCGCTCGGTCCCGCCCGCCAGCATATACTTCGTTTTAGACGTATTTATCTGCAATCCAATCTTCTCTGCTTCGCGTTTCAGTCTGGTGTACTGATCTTCCACCGCCTCAAATGTTCTGCCGACAGCATCCACGTCGTCAGCAAAGCAGATAAATTGACTGGATTTATTGAAAATCGTGCCCCGCATTTCGATCGCCGCTCGCCTTATAACACCTTCAAGCGCAATGTTGAATAGCAGGCAGGAAAGACCATCTCCTTGTCGAAGTCTCCTGCGAGATTCGAATGGGTCCGACAATCCATCCGAGATTCTCACACAGCACTGGATCCCATCCATCGTAGCCATGATAAGTCTAGTAAGCTTACCCGGAAAGCCGTTTTCGTCCAAAATTTTCCATAGCTCTTGTCGGTTTACGCTATCATATGCGGCTTTGAAATCGATGAACAGGTGAGGACTCGGAATTCGCGGCACTTCTGGAGGATCTGCCGCAGGGTGAAGATTTGGTCTGTTGTAGACCGACCCTCCATGAAGCTGGCCTGGTAACTTCCCACAAATCTATTGGCTATTGGCGATAGTCGATGAAAGAGGAATTGGGACAGTACTTTGTAGGCGGCATTCAGGATAGTGATGGCTCGGTAGTTCTCACAATCCAGCTTATCACCTTTCTTGTAGATAGGGCAGATAACCCCGTCTTTCCGCTCCTCCGGCAGTCGTTCCGTATCCCAGATCTTGACAATCAGTTGATGCAGACAGCCGACCAACTTGTCCGGGTCCATTTTAATAAGTTCCGCTCCAATGCCATCCTCTCCTGCTGCTTTGTTGTTCTTCAGCCGCTGGATGGCTTCTTTTACTTCCCTTGTCGATGGGGGTGGCACATCTCCGTCGCTTGCTGCACCAATGTGGTCATTTCCTCCGCTATCATGGTCTTCCGCCTGCACGCCATTCAGATGTTCATCGTAGTGCTGCTTCCACCTTTCGATCACCGCACGGTCGTCAGTCAAGATACCTCCATTTTTATCTCTGCACATTTCGGCCCGCGGCACGAAGCCTTTGCGAGATCCGTTGAGTCTCTGATAGAACTTCCATGTGTCGTGAAAGCGGTACAGCTGTTCAAGTTCTTCGCACTCCTTCTCCTCTTGGTGGCGCTTCTTCTCCTTGACGAGTCGGGTTTGCTGCCTCCGCTTCTGTTTGTATCGCTCCACATTCTGACGGGTGGCTCTACGCAGCATTTGTACCCGCGCTGCGTTCTTCTCAGCCAATATCTGCTGGCATTCCTCGTCAAACCATTCGTTACGTCGATTCGGTGCAACACTGCCTAGGACGTTCTCCGCTACGCTGTTAATGGCTGTTTTCACAGCATTCCAACAGTCCTCAAGAGGGGTTTCATCCAGCTCACCCTCTTCCGGCAGCGCGGTTTCGAGAGATAACGCGTAGTTTTCGCCGACCTCCGGTTGCTTCAGTCGCGCTAGATTATACCGTGGCGGGCGCCGGTATCGTATGTTGTTCACAACAGATAGTTTTTGACGTATCCTTACCATCACTAGGTAGTGGTCCGAATCAATGTTAGCGCCCGGATAGGTTCTGACGTCGATAATGTCTGAAAAGTGCCGACCATCTATCAGAACGTGATCAATTTGTGATTCTGTTTGGTTGGGTGATCTCCAGGTGTACTGATGGTAGAGGTTATGCTGGAAGAAGGTACTACGTATGGCCATGTTCTTGGAAGCGGCGAAGTCGACAAGTCTTAGGCCGTTTTCGTTCGTTTGCTGGTGAGCGCTAAACCGTCCAATCACCTGTTTGAATTCCTCCTCCGGACCAACCTGAGCATTACAGTCCCCGATGACAATTTTGACATCATGTCTTAGACCACCACCCGATCACCCGCTTCTGCATCTCGCCCATCACTATAAAAGCTGTGCCCAGCTCGTGTGTATTGCCGCAGCTCTGGTAGATGGTATGACCATCTCTATACGTACGTACCATCGTTCCTTTCCAGCATACCTCCTGCAGAGCTACGATGTCGAACTTGCGGCTCTTCACTTCTTTAGAAAGCACGTGGGTACTTCCGAGGAAATTTAGAGACCGACAGTTCCATGTTCCTAATTTCCAATCGTTAGTCCGTTTTCGTCGCCTGGGTCTTTGCCGATTGTTCCGATTAGAGTTATTATTACTTACGGAGTCCATTGCTTTGGTTTTTTTAGTGGTTCAGGCTTGCAAAGCCCGCAACCAACCCCACAGTATTGCCGGAGGGCCAACGTAGCTCGAAGGAGCCCTCCTCCCCTGTCAGCATACGACCTTGGTTTCCACCGGGGTTGGTTACCCGAACTCCACCGAGGTTGCTCGTATCCCGGCTGGTACCACGAGGAGGTAGGGGTAGGAGTTGCTAGGTAAGAGGGGCTCAGTGCACAAGGCACCGATGCTACGCATTACCAAGCCGTTTACCAGCCTTTGTGCAGTTACTATTGATGTTTTCATACATAATAAAAATTTTTTTTGGAAGACACCCCCTGGGCCCCCTCCAGGAAATTTTTTTAGCTACGCCAATGCCAATTAGGTTCGAGCTATGTATGATGCTGGTCGAACAAGCCAGTCGTCATATGTTTGAATTTTGGCTGGGAGGTGCTTCTGGAGTCAGTAGTAGGATCGTTGCATTCGCCCCGTCATTGTTCTGTACTCTAATAGCCAACTGCGAAATCTGTCGATAAAGAATGGTCAGTCTTAACCCGTACCCGAGGCTTTGATTTTCGGTCCATCAAATGTGAACAGAGGAAAAATTAACTTCAAGTTTCAATACTGCATGATACATAGTGATACATAGTTCGTTTCAATGTTTCTTCCTGTGTGCAAAATTTTTATCATTTGCATTAAAGATAATTTCCCTGTTGGTCGTAAAATTTGTGATCTAGCAAACCAATTCCGATGGAATTTGAGTTTCGAACGAAATCGTTTCTACAGTGTTTCTAGTTTGACGTTGCAGATATTATTTTAATGGCAATTTGTGTGTATAGCACCATTGATGTGCAAGCAACGAAGATGTGCCACACCCAACGATGAGGGAAGTTTAAGAAGTCAGCCAACGTCTGAAGAACAACAAAGCAGCGGATGGAACAAAGAAAGGATGATATTGGAGCGGAACTTATTAAAATGGGCTCGGACAAGTTGGCCAGCAGGGTCAGTCTCGGTGTAGTGGTTACACGGAGTTCAAAATACCGTTATTAAAAAATAAAATAGGCCATTTAAACGGAAAATACCAGTTGGTTTGTATTGCCATCCTACACATCTGAGCCAAATTATAAAAAAATCGATCGACGAATTTTTGAGTTACGCCCTTTTGAAGTTTTAAATCTTCAATGACACTTCCAAAATGAACGTAAATCACAGCCGGTATTGATTTTTTATGCAACAAATGCCCATTGCCGACCATTTTAGGAGTTTTACGCTCTATTGGGAAATGTTACGGATTAAGTTATCGCTGTGGAAAATAGCCATTATCGAACATGAGCAAATACTTACCATGCGACACCTCAAATTACGCCAGAATTTAAAAACTAGATCATTGACAGTCAGATCAACTACCTAGCACCACGTTGGTTCTATCTGGACAAGTTCCGGGGACTTCCGGGAACACCCAGACAAGTGGCCAATTACGTACATAAACAAAAGCTTATCGTGCGATACCTTAAGTCACACTAGATTTCAATGGAAGCCAAATCTGCTATCTAGGGTCAGGTTTGGTCATATCTGGACATATTTGGGGAACTCCGGGAACCCCTGGGAAGTCAATAACACAATGTGGTATATTTTTGATAATAAAGACATGTTCGGAATTGGCCATTGTAGTTCTTGGTACTCAATTTGGCTTATTTGAATCTATTTTAAAAGTTTTAGTGTGATTCAAGGTGTCATATGATCAGTTTTTGTTCATGTTCGAAATTGACAATTCAAATCCAATTTTGAGTGTAATTCCATTCCAATGTTAAATAAAAACTTCTAACGCTGTTTTAAGTTCGATTTAATGTCTAATTCCAAGTAAAACTTCCTGTCCAAAGTACTCCAAATTTAAGTCAGATTTGAAATCCAACTCCAAGTCTATCTTCCAGTTCAGTATGAAGTACATGGGCTCTAAGCCCAAACAAGTTCAAATTCAAATCTAATTCAGTGTCCTATGTCAAGTCTGACTTCAAGCCAATTTAAACTCTAATTTATAGTCCAGTTTCAAGTCTAGTTTCTAGTTCAATTTCAACTTTGATTTTAAATTCAATTGCACCCGAATGTCTGGAGTTTTAAACCTAATCTGCGGGTTCAACTATTTTCAAGCAATTCATTTACTTATCGCAAAAATAGTGGCCGATTAAATTATAAACTGCGGACTTCTGAGTTACCGAAATTATTTTAAATTAAATTAAATTAAATTGTATGAAGAAGAAGGGGCACGTCAGTGCCCGCCAGTGCCAACGGACGGAAGTTTTGAATGTTATAGACAAAATAAAATTTGACGCCGATTGTTTACTCAAGTGCAGAAAGTAATCCCATTTTACGACCAATTCTGATTGATTGTTTTATGGTCGTTCGGTACAAAAAGCCAAATAATCCTATTCCTTCTCTCCTTATTTCCATAAACCTGTGCGCTGCTATGCGAAATGAAATCATAGCATAAACATAAATATCTCTACGCCCACAGGCTTTGTTTCTGTGTTAGTTTTCTCCTAGTCACAAGAAATGTACTGCATAGTTCTTATCGAACCTTACCCATCTTTTTCGTAATCGTTCTGAGAACGAAAACGAAAATCAAACTGCAAGCAGTGAGTAGTTAATATCGTGCCAGTGACGAGTGAATTCTTTTAAAGTTCAATTAGCAACGCAATTTCGGCATTTAAATTAAATAACAATTTATTGGTCATTTGGTAAGTATGCTTCTCACTGCAATATTTCAAATATTTTTAACTGAAATGTGAGCTGACCATCCGGGAATGATCTTTGAAGAATATCATGCGCAGAGCGCCATGCAGTCATCAACGAAAGCCCCCGGAAGATAAGAAAAATGCTAACTAGTATTACGCTGCTGGATGGCAAAAAAACAAGCATGACAAAAGAATCAACACGTTTTGGGTTGAAAATTTCCCCCAAACCTCCAAGAGACCATGTCCCATCGACCATGTAGGTACGTATCAAACAATGTGCCGTTTTGCGAAACCGCCCGAAGGTCCCAAGCCGAAAAAAGAGAAACCTTCCGCTGCTGCGCAGTGCTGGAAGAAGGTTCGGCTGCGCCGAAAAACCATTCCACGGATATACAACACTTGGGCCTCCCCGATCGTATAGCCATCTCGTGACGCGGCGGTGTCCAACGAGCGGCGGCTTTTGCTTGCGTTCCTTTGCTCCGCGCCAGCCGCGATCCCTCTCTCCGCCGTATCATCCTTGACGGTGAAAGTTTTGACACATTATAAATAATAGTAACAACCGTCAGTGCAGGAAGGGTGTGCACGTCGTTGTCCACTTCCCGTCTCCCGCAGCACCGGCTGCTTCCCTTCTAAAGCATGTTCTTCGTTCGTGCTGTTGTCACCTTATGTTTTCCTCTTTTATTCAGTGCTTTACCCGTCAGGCCCAACCTGAACTAACGAGAATTGATAATGATGATCAGATGTCGCCACTATCTGAGGTGCATGCTGATCCTGCTCATACTGGTGCACCAGTGCAGTACCCAATCGGGCAATAGAAGACGTAACCGAAATGAAAAGTGCCCCAGAGTGAGTATAATCGCAACCGGTTCCCGCGAAACGCTTCCAATTTCAAACCCAACTTTCTAGGTACGAGCGATGCGGAACTTCGATCTGACGGCAATGATGGGCTACTGGTACGTGATCCAGTACTTTGCCTCTTCGGAAACCCTACCGGAATACTCCTGCATGCAGAGTTCGTTCTCCACCGCCGACGGATTCGTAACCATGAACTTTACCTACTATTTCTCCGATGATCCGTTGAGAAACTTCCAGCGAGGAAATATCACCTGGGTTATTCCGAACTATTCCGCGCCGGCCCACTGGATTCACGCCGAATGGACCTGTAAGTAAACGTTTCTGTTGTCATTTTTTTCACTCCCTTATTTTCACCGCCTACTGCCACCACCGCAGATGAGGAAGTGTACAACACCTACGTCATTGACACCGACTACCGCTCATGGGGCCTAATCATGCACTGTGCCGAGAAGACCAAAACCCAGAAGTACCTGTCGGCGCTAATGCTGTCCCGAGAGCCGACCCTAACGACCAACGTCATTAACTTCCTGCGCGAGAAGCTGCCCCGGTACGATATCGATCTGAGCTATATGTTTACGATCCCGCAGGCCAACTGCACCGATACGGTGCAGGATCCGAAGCAGTACTTTAAGTACGAAACGCTTTAAAACCCCATAGACAGGTGAGGTTTTCTGAGCAAAGGAATTTCACCGGGCCACGTTATAATATTGCTTTTGGTCACTTAATCAATTTGACTTCTTATTAAAAATGTTTTAATAGAAAACTTAGCCTTTATGGTTTACTGAAACAGAATCAAGAACCTAATTTCCTGCTGAATTTTGATAACTAGCCATTATAATTTAACCCATCAAAGCCGTTTTTATCTGCCGCCGGTCAATCTTATTGTCGAAAAGAATAGAACCTTTATTTGCTACATTTGACCAGTAGATTTGTTACAATTTGGCTGACTCATAATAGTTTTGAGATGTGCAAAAAGATTTTTTAAATGTATTCTCCAATTATTATCGTTGAAACAGTATGAAATTTTGTTTCTAATTAAAAAATTTACTGAAGTTTTTGGAGCGTCTTAGTAGAAAACAAAACTTGAAGTTAAACAAAAAAGAAAACTTTCCAGTTAAATTCTACTACATATGTATATTTATTCTTGACAGATACATATTTAGCTTATGACTTGCAGACTTCATCAGTGTCTGTTTTCGAACTTAATTTAATTCAAAAATTTAATTGGAAAGTTTTCTTTTTAAAAAAATTTAATTTGACATTGGAACTTATAACTAAACGGTAAAATATTTAATTATTTTCCATTATTTTTGATTCCATTCACAATATGTTATTTAGTTTGCACCAAAAAAAGATAAAATAAAGTTTTGAAAACTCATTTAGTTTCATTTACTTAACTGATCAATTATAAAAACATTACGATTATTTATTTTAGATTTTTAGATTTTAGATTTGAATTGAGATTTCACCAGGATACCCTCCTCTTCACTGTTCGCCTTAATACTTCAATGTGGTATTCCTTCAATTCTAGATAGAATTAACAAAAGGGTGAAGGTCGCAAGAAACAGGATACGGGAGAGAATTTTGTATGCAGAATTGAGGAGAGTAATGCCTCGACAAATTGCTGCATTCGAGTCGATGGCCCTTTTTGTAAATAAATAGGGCTTATCAGACTTTCCAACCAGTCCGTAGGTAATTCCTCCTCAGTCCATACCTGTAGTGTGACCTGATGGATTGCACAAAATTCCCGACTTTCAAAAGTTCAGCGAGGATGCCGTTCTTTCCAGCTGCTTTGCCGTTTTGCAGCTCTTTCGCTGCTTTCCTAATCTCGTCCAAAGTTGGTGGATCCACAGCTTGCCCATCATCCTGAATCGTTATCTTGTTTCTGTTGACCGCTCCATCTTGTCCACCATTCAACAATGCATC